>NC_135957.1:79884160-80184160 GCF_053455715.1 Rhinoraja longicauda
CTCCAGGTGTGGTCTCACTAGGGCCCTGTAAAACTGCAGAAGGACCTCTTTGCTCCTATACTCAACTCCACTTGTTATGAAGGCCAACATTCCATTGGCTTTCTTCACTGCCTGCTGTACCTGCATGCTTCCTTTCAGTGACTGATGTACTAGGACTGCCTGGTGCAACCTTTTTGCTCAGCGAGTGGTGGGTATTTAGAACGAGCTGGCAGAGGAGGTATTTGAGGCAGGTACTATAATATCATTTCACAGACACTGGAAACAATTATGTGTATTTGTTCCTAGGTACAGTTATAGGAATCGGTTGGTGGGATACGGGTCAAACGCGGGCAGGTGGTTCGAACGCAGATGGGGTATCATCTTCGGCAAGTTAAGCTGAAGGGCCTATTTCCGTGCTCTATGATTAATTATGAGCCTTGAGAACTCTCTTCCTCAAAGGGGAGTGCAAGAGGATATGGATCAAGCGCAGGCAGATGGGACTAGTGCAGCTGGACATTGTAGGCCGGTGTGGGCAAGTTGGGCCGAAGGGCCTGTTTCGACATGGAATCACTCTATGACTCGAAGGTTTGTAAGGTTTTTCTGGACAGGCCAGGAATGTGTTCATTCCATTCAATGATGGGGCGCACAGTACCTGAGGAGCCAGCAACCCACTCCGATTCCTAGTTCGCATGTCTGTACACTCAAACAATAATGTCGTGTCGTCATTCAGTTGTTTCAAGTGATGGTTTTAGCAGGGTGCTGTGATTCCGTGATACAGTGGGCGTCACGGTGGCGCAGCGGTAGAGTTGCTGCCTCACAGCGCCAGAGACCCGGGTTCGATCCTGACTACGGGTGCTGTCTGTACGGAGTTTGTACGTTCTCCCCGTGACCAGCGTAGGTTTTCTCCAGGAGCTCCGGTTTCCTCCCACGCTCCAAAGGTGTGCAGGTTTGCAGGTGAATTGGCTTCGGTAAAATTGCAAAAATCGTCCCTCGTATGTAGGACGGTGCTAGTGCGCGAGGATCGCTGGTCGGCGCAGACCCGATGGGCCGAGGGGCCTGTTTCCGAGCTGGCCCCCTGAAGTCTATAGAGAGAGAAGTCTACAAATTTGAAATTTAGCTTTTACTCATCTCTCATACTCTCTCAAACCTGCTGTGCATTTCTAGCGTTTCCAGTTTACGTTTTATAATTTTCAGCATCTGCAATATTTGCGTTTGTTCTGACCGTCACGTCTGGTTTGCATTGGGAACACTCATGTCATAAGTTCATAAGTTCTAGGAGCAGAATTAGGCCATTCGGCCCATCAAGTCTACTCCACCATTCGATCATGGCTGATCTATCTCTCCCTCCCAACCCCATTCTCCTGCCTTTTCCCCGTAACCCCTGACTCCTGTACAAATCAAGAATCTATCTATCTACCCACCCAAATGTTGTTATAGGACCTGTCTCAACTACTTCCTCTGGCAGCTCGTTCCATATAACGCTATCTTTCCCTCTCAACCCCATTCTCCTGCCTTCTCCCCATAGCCCCGGATGGCCGTACTAATCAGGAATTTGTTAATCTCCACCTTAAACGTATCCATTGACTTGACCTCCACAGCCGTCTGTGGCAATGAACTCCACAGATTCACCACCATCTGACTAAATACATTTCTCATCATCTCCTTTCTAAAGGTACGTCCTTTAATTCTGAGGCTATGGCCTCTGGTCCGAGACTCTCCCACTGGTGGAAACAATGTCTGATTGGCATTTTCTAGATTCCTCCATCATTGCAAAACAACAGCAAAAATAAAATCAAAGAGAGACTTCTAAACTGGAATCTACAGGTCATCACGAACAAGTGATACAGATGCTTTCTCAAACTTGCATCAAACTCCTTTCAACAAGCATCTTCGTGGGGAACGTGCTTCAAATTCAATGAAGCAAAGGCCACGGAGCAGAGATGAAGGGAAGAGACTTCCTCTGGTGTATTCCGGATAAATTATAAATGTGGAGGGACTGTTGGCAAATTTCATTGCAGATACTCTGAGGCAGTGGGAACAGCGCAATTCAAATATTTAAACCCAGAAACGCCGCAGTGGCCGATCCAAACTTTTAAAGTCATAGAGTCATAGAGTGACACTGTGTGGAAACAGGCCCTTCGGCCCAACTCGCCCACACCGGCACTCCTGCACCTATTGTCTATTGTCTATTGAAACATAGAAACATCGAAACATAGAAAATAGGTGCAGGAGTAGGCCACTCTGCCCTTCGAGCCTGCACCGCCATTCAATATGATCATGGCTGATCATCCAAGTCAGTATCCCGTGCCTGCCTTCTCTCCATACCCCCTGATCCCTTTAGCCACAAGGGCCACATCTAACTCCCTCTTAAATATAGCCAATGAACTGGCCTCAACTACCCTCTGTGGCAGAGAATTCCACAGACTCACCACTCTCTGTGTGAAAAAAAACGTTCTCATCTCGGTTCTAAAAGACTTCCCCCCTTATCCTTAAACTGTGACCCCTTGTTCTGGACTTCCCCAACATCGGGAACAATCTTCCTGCATCTAGCCTGTCCAACCCATTTAAGAATTTTGTAAGTTTCTATAAGATCCCCCCTCAATCTTAATCTCGTTGTACCCCTGGGTACAATGACAATAAAGATATATTGTATTGTATCTTCTAAATTCCAGCGAGTACAAGCTGAGTCTATCCAGTCTTTCTTCATATGAAAGTCCTGCCATCCCAGGAATCAATCTGGTGAACCTTCTCGGTACTCCCTCTATTGAAGAGAGATGCGTTGCCATGAAGTGAGCTCACCTCCACTTGCTGGGGCAACTGTTAAGGACGGAAGCAGTTCCTAACCCGACGACAACGTGCCATACGACAGTCATACGCTGTGAATCACCTTCGATTAATTATTTCATCAAAGGCCAGAAGTTCTGACAACCGACCCGACCGAAAAAATGCTCTCACATTATCTGGAAATGCTGCAAATCCTTCACTGTATTAGGAAAAGAAAAGTTATTCTGCGTTGTTTAACCCAGCCAATTCAATCTGGTGAAGCAACAAATATTATTCTATTAGACCTCTGCAACTTGCTCTGAGTCATACAACCAGTCAGGAGTTGAGAACCATGAATTATTTATCTTGTGCTCAGCATAAAAGACCATTCTTCAAGCCATAAATGATCAGAAATGAGATGCCTGTATTATTTATGGGCTCTTTGCAGGAACGATGCATTCCAAACAACATGGAGCCTAATATTGTATTAGCGGGTAACGTGATCTCGGCAATCGTGATAAGTGATGTCGATGGTCAGACGACTGCTGGAACGGTTCATGCCATCACTCCGTCAGACGAGGCCTGCGCATAATGCAGACAATGTGGCCCGGATTGTGCAGGAGTGATGATGACAACCCTGTCAGCGTTCACCGCCTTTAAACGACGATACTGACACTACCTATTGCGCTGAATACACATGCACAGTTGAAAGAATCAAAATGGAGATTGAAACTTACCGATTAGTTCCGTTTTGGATCAGAGATGCAGCGCGGAAACAGGCCCTTCGGCTCACTGGGTCCGCACCGACCAGCGATCCATGGAAACGTAGAAAATAGGTGCAGGAGTAGGCCATTCGGCCCTTCGAGCCAGCACCGCCATTCAATATGATCGTGGCTGATCATCCACAATCAGTACCCCGTTACTGCTTTCTCCCCAAATCCCTTGATCCCCGCACACTAGCACTATTTCAACACACACTAGGGACAATTTCCATTTATACCAAGGTAATTAGTTGGGCGGCACGGTGGCGCAGCGGTAGAGTTGCTGCCTTACAGCGAATGCAGCGCCGGAGACTCAGGTTCGATCCTGACTACGGGCGCCGTCTGTACGGAGTTTGTACGTTCTCCCCGTGACCTGCGTGGGTTTTCTCCGAGATCTTCGGTTTCCTCCCACACTCCAAAGACGTACAGGTATGTAGGTCAATTGACTGGGTAAATGTAAAAAAAAATTGTCCCTAGTGTGTGTAGGATAGTGTTAATGTGCGGGGATCGCTGGGCGGCACGGACCCGGTGGGCCGAAGGGCCTGTTTCCGCGCTGTATGTCTAAATCTAAAAATCTAAAAAAACTTCTACGTCTTTGGAGTGTGGGAGGAAACCGGAGATCTCGGAGAAAACCCACGCAGGTCACGGGGGAACATTCAAACGAACACTATCCTACACACTAGGGACAATTTAGCAATTTTATTACCGAGGCCAATTAGCCTACAAACCTGTAGGCCTTTGGAGTGTGGGAGGAAGCCCAAGCACACGGAGAAAATCCAAGCAGATCACGGGGAGAACGTACAAACTCCGTACAGACAGCAGCCGTAGTCAGGATCGAACCAGGGTCCCTGGCGCTGTAAGGCAGCAACTCTACCGCTGCACCACCGTGACAGGAAAAATGTTCCCCATGCCGGGAGAGTCCAGAATCAGGGGTCACAGTTAAAGAATAAGGGGTAGGACTGAGATGAGGAACGTTTTTTCACCCAGAGTTGTGAATCTGTGGAATTCACTGCCACAGAAGGCAGTGGAGGCCAATTCACTGGATGTTTTCAAGAGAGCGTTAGATTTAGCTCTTGGGGCCAACGGAATCAAGGGATATGGGAAAAAAGCAGGAACGGGGTACTGATTTTGGATGATCAGCCATGATCATATTGAATGGTGATGCTGGCTCGAAGGGCCGAATGGGCCTACTCCTGCACCTATTTTCTATGTTTCAATGTTTCTATGATGGTGAGTGGGATGTGGGGAGAGAGGACGTGCTGGTGGGAGGAGGAATCAAGCGAACAATCGAAATGTGACACTGCCACTTCTGGAATTTTCCATCCATTTAGAACGGAGATGAGGAAGAACTTTTTCAGTCAGAGAGTGGTGAAGGTGTGGAATTCTCTGCCTCAGAAGGCAGTGGAGGCCAGTTCGTTGGATGCTTTCAAGAGAGAGCTGGATAGAGCTCTTAAGGATAGCGGAGTGAGGGGGTATGGGGAGAAGCCAGGAACGGGGTACTGATTGAGAGTGATCAGCCATGATCGCATTGAATGGCGGTGCTGGCTCGAAGGTCTGAATGGCCTACTCCTCCACCTATTGTCTATTGTCTATTGTCTATTCTTCAAAACCTTGTGGTCGAAACGTCAGATTTTGTTTTCTCATCCTGTTGCTGTGTTTAATGTTAGTGAATAGGTTCATAAGTTCTCGGAGCAGAATTGGGCCATTCGGCCTATCCAGTCTACTCCTCCATTCAATCATGGCTGATCTATCTCTCCCTCCTAACTCCATACCACAGATTCACCACACACTGACTAAAGAAATTCCTCCTCACCTCCGAACAGGCCAAAGGGTTTGTTCCCGCTCTGTATCTCTAAACTAAACTAAACTAAACCTAACTAAAAATATCAGGGCCGGCAACTGATGACCTCAGACAGAGTGGTTCCCTGATAGGCCAATTGCTGGCCAGTGTGGACAAGTTGGGCCGAAGGGCCTGTTTCCATGCTGTACGGCTCAATGATTTGTATTTCAAAGGGTGGGGGGGGGGGGGGGAACAAATCATTTAATTGTTGTAGTATAAACATATTTTGTGGTATAAATATATTTTTTCTTTCAGAAAGACATTGATAATGTGGGGAACAGGTCTGGGAACAGAGTATAGGAGCAGGGAGGTTCTGCTGCAGTTGTACAGGGCCTTAGTGAAATATTGTGTACAGTTTTGGTCTCCTAATCTGAGGAAAGACATTCTAGCCTCAGAGGGAGTACAGAGAAGGTTCACCATCCGAGATGTCCTCGTTTTTCAGAAAACGGGGCTTCCCCTCCTCCATTATAGATGAGGCTCTCACTAGAGTCTCTTCTACATCCCGCAGCTCCGCTCTTGCTCCCCATCCCCCCACTCGCAACAAGGACAGGATCCCCCTCGTTCTCACCTTCCACCCCACCAGCCAGCGGATCCAACATATCATCCACCAACATTTCCGTCACCTACAACAGGACCCCACCACTGGCCATATCTTCCCATCCCCTCCCCTCTCTGCATTCCGCAGAGACCGTTCCCTCCGCAACTCCCTGGTCCACTCGTCCCTTCCTACCCAAACCACCCTAACCCCGGGCACTTTCCCTTGCAACCGCACGAGATGCAACACCTGTCCCTTTACCTCCCCCCTCAACTCCATCAAAGGACCCAAACATTCTTTCCAGGTGAGACAGAGGTTCACCTGCACCTCCTCCAACCTCATCTATTGCATCCGCTGCTCTAGATGTCAACTCATCTATATCGGCGAAACCAAGCGCAGGCTCGGCGATCGCTTCGCTGAACACCTGCGCTCGGTCCGCATTAACGCCACTGATCTCCCGGTGGCCCAGCACTTCAACTCCCCCTCCCATTCCCAGTCTGACCTCTCTGTCATGGGCCTCCTCCAGTGCCATAGTGAGGCCCGCCGGAAATTGGAGGAGCAGCACCTCATATTTCGCCTGGGCAGTTTGCGGCCCGGTGGTATGAACGTTGACTTCTCCAACTTCAGATAGCTCCTCTGTCCCTCCCTTCCCCTCCTCCTTCCCAGATCTCCCTCTATCTTCCTGTCTCCACCTATATCCTTCCTTTGTCCCACCCCCGACATCAGTCTGAAGAAGGGTCTCGACCCGAAACGTCACCCATTCCTTCTCTCCCAAGATGCTGCCTGACCTGCTGAGTTACTCCAGCATTTTGTGAATAAATCGATTTGTACCAGCATCTGCAGTTATTTTCTTATACTACTGGATAGACTAGGCTTATACTCGCTGGAATTTAGAAGACTGAGGGGGAATCTTATAGAAACATATAAAATTCTTAAGGGGTTGGAGAGGCTAGATGCGGGAAGATTGTTCCCGATGTTGGGGAAGTCCAGAACCAGTGGTCACAGCTTAAGGATAAAGGGGACGTCTTTTAGGACCAAGATGAGAAAACATTTCTTCACACAGAGAGTGATGAGTCTGTGGAATTCTCTGCCACAGAAGGTAGTTGAGGCCAGTTCATTGGCTATATTTAAGAGGGAGTTAGATGTGGCCCTTGTGGCTAAAGGGATCAGGGGGTATGGAGAGAAGGCAGGTACAGGTTACTGAGCTGGATGATCAGCCATGATCATATTGAATGGCGGTGCAGGCTCGAAGGGCCGAATGGCCTACTCCTGCACCTATTTTCTATGTTTCTATCAAAGCTTGTGGAGTCTAGAACTCTGCCAAAAGATATCTTTCATTTCAAAGCTCTTAGCAGAACTACTTGACATGAAGGACTCCCAATGTACGATAGAGTGAACACATTCTTCATTGGCCCTGAAAACCTGAGTTCGCAAATCTTATTAGAGACCACCGGGCTACAGTTCTTATTTTATCAAATCCACGGAGAAAGTCTTGATTGAGTTCATGTGATTTATCGGCCGAGTTTTATTGGATCAATTACCGGATTATTTTTAACAAACAGCATTTTGTCTGATAATGGATGCACTCACATCATTATAAAGAGCAGGCTGAAGTGTTCTTTGTACGAATGTTGCATTTTTAATGCAACTGCTGGCTGAATCCACAATCCTGATCCAATATAGCACAAGGATAAAGAGGACTCTCGCTCGGCCTTGTAGATGTTTCACTTTCATGTTGCAGCCTGCTCGTGCTTTGGGTTTAGAAACATAGAAACATAGAAAATAGGTGCAGGAGGAGGCCATTCAAGAGACTGCTGCATGTTCGTTTAAAAACTGAAGTCAAGT
Organism: Rhinoraja longicauda; assembly: GCF_053455715.1. Classification (NCBI taxonomy): domain Eukaryota; kingdom Metazoa; phylum Chordata; class Chondrichthyes; order Rajiformes; family Arhynchobatidae; genus Rhinoraja; species Rhinoraja longicauda. Next base: position 79,891,884 of record NC_135957.1, read on the forward strand.
GTCTGTAGATAGGCACAAAATGCTGGAGTAACTGAACGGGACAGGCAGCATCTCGGGAGAGAAGGAATGGGTGATGTTTTTCGAGCTCGTCAGGGGAACAGGAAAGGGGGAGATATAGAAGGGCCCTAGTGAGACCGCACCTGGAGTATTGTGTGCAGTTTTGGTCTCCAAATTTGAGGAAGGGTATTCTTGCTATTGAGGGCGTGCAGCGTAGGTTTACTAGGTTAATTCCCGGAATGGCGGGACTGTGATATGTTGAAAGACTGGAGCGACTAGGCTTGTACACACTGGAATTTAGAAGGATGAGAGGAGATCTTATCGAAACGTATAAGATTATTAAGGGGTTGGACACGTTAGAGGCAGGAAACATGTTCCCAATGTTGGGAGAGTCCAGAACAAGGGGCCACAGTTTAAGAATAAGGGGTAGGCCATTTAGAACGGAGTTGAGGAAAGAAGGCAAGAGAATGAGGTTGAGAGGAAAAGATAGATCAGCCATGATTGAATGGCAGGGTAGACTTGATGGGCCGAATGGCCTAATTCTGCTGCTATCACTCATGAACATGATAAATGCATGCCATTTTTGCTGGTAATTTTGGACTTCGCTCTGAGAGACATTATTTAAGAGTTTCGCTGAACACTTACACTCAGTCCATCAAGGCCTGCTGGATCTCCCGGTTGCTAAACATTTTAACTCCCCATCCCATTCCCACACCAACCTTTCTGGGCCTTTCCCCGCTGCCAGAGTGAGGCCACATACAAACTGGAGGAACAGCACCTCATATTCTGCTTGGGGAGCTTACCACCCAAGGTGGTCACGGTGGCGCAGTGGTAGAGTTATAGACAATAGACAATAGGTGCAGGAGGAGGCCATTCGGCCCTTCGAGCCAGCACCGCCATTCAATGTGATCATGGCTGATCATTCTCAATCAGTACCCCGTTCCTGCCTTCTCCCCATACCCCCTGACTCCGCTATCCTTAAGAGCTCTATCCAGCTCTCCCTTGAATGCATTCAGAGAATTGGCCTCCACTGCCTTCTGAGGCAGAGAATTCCACAGATTCACAACTCCCTGACTGAAAAAGGCTTTCCTCAACTCCGTTCTAAATGGCCTAACCCTTATTCTTAAACTGTGGCCCCTGGTTCTGGACTCCCCCAACATTGGGAACATGTTTCCTGCCTCTAACGTGTCCAACAGTTGCTGCCTTATAGTGGGTGCAGCTTCGGAGACCCCGGGTTCAATCCTGATTACGGGCGCCGTCTGTACGGAGTTTGTACGTTCTCCCCGTGACCTGCGTGGGTTTTCTCCGAGATCTTCGGTTTCCTCCCACACTCCAAAGACGTACAGGTTTGTAGGTTAATTGGCTTGGTGAATGTAAAACCTGTCCCTAGTGGGTGTGTGTTAATGTGCGGTGATCGCTGGTGGTCGCGGACCCGGTGGGCAGAAGAGCCTGTTTCCGCGCTGTATCTCTAAAACTAAAAAAACACCCAATGGTATGAACATTGAATTCTCCAATGTTAGGTAGCCCCTCACTAACCCCCACTCCCCCCCCCCCCCCCCGTCCCCCCGTCCCGGTGACCCACCCCTAGACTCCCACCTATTTCATCCTTTCCCCTCTCGCCTCCCTCACCACTTTCCTCCCTCCGGTTTTACAATCCGCGACTCTTCCAAAACCGCTACAACCTTCATTGGGCGGCACGGTGGCGCAGCGGTAGAGTTGCTGCCTTACAGCGAATGCAGCGCCGTCAGAGACTCAGGTTCGATCCTGACTACGGGCGCCGTCTGTACGGAGTTTGTACGTTCTCCCCGCGACCTGCGTGGGTTTTCTCCGAGATCTTCGGTTTCCTCCCACACTCCAAGGACGTACAGGTTTGTAGGTTAATTGACTGGGTAAATGTAAAAATTGTTCCTAGTGTGCGTAGGATAGTGTTAATGTGCGGGGATCGCTGGGCGGCGCGGACTCGGGGGGCCGAAGGGCCTGTTTCCGCGCTGTATCTCTAAATCTAAATCTAAATCATTCCTTTCTCATCTCTGGCTTTTTGTCCCAACCATCCGCCTATCAAACCGGAACATAGACACACAATGCTGGAGTAACTCAGCAGGTCAGGCAGTATCTCTTGAGAAGGAATGGGTGACGGTTCGGGTTGACCTGAAACGTCACCCATTCCTTCTCTCCAGAGTTGCTGCCTGCCCCGCTGAGTTACTCCATCATTTTGTGTCTATCTTCGATATATAACCATCGTTTGCAGTTCCTTCCTAGACATGCCTATCGGACTGCCCTACTCCTCACCTGTGTCGACCTATTACCTTTCCGGCTTTGTCCTGCCTCTCGCCTCTTCCAACGTTTTTCTCTCCTCTAGTCTGAAGTAGGTACCCGATGCGAAGATCTCCAGAGGCGTTGCCTGGCCCGCTAAGTTACTCCAGCACTTTGTGTCCTATTGTGCATTAACCAGCATCTGCAGTTCCTCTTTTCTTCTTATTTAAGAGGTCTTTCTACCGTTTTTTTTGTTTCTTGTTTGTTTGGATAATTAGATGTTAAATTGCTTTTTATAGCTGTTGCTGACAAAATAATGATCCCTTTAACCATGACTTTCTGCTGTGTTGTTCCAAGGGGAGGAAGGCAATCTGCGATGTTCTATGATTCATTTCCTTCTTTATGAATGTGTTTGAACAAATTTGCTTTCAGTTTGTTTCAATTCCAAAAGCCACTTAGCTCTTTTTTAATATTCCATTGATGTTTTACACTTGCTGATTTTAATCTACATTTTGTCTTTGTCCAAGTTATAATGAAGAGGATCTTTTCTTTCATTATCAACTGAAAACATTTAGCTCTTGCACAAACTTTTTGCTGTTTGAATTGCCACCACTCATTCATAGCACGAGGATTTGAGTATAGGAGCAGGGAGGTTCTGCTGCAGTTGTACAGGGCCTTGGTGAGACCACACCTGGAGTATTGTGTACAGTTTTGGTCTCCTAATCTGAGGAAAGACATTCTAGCCTTAGAGGGAGTACAGAGAAGGTTCACCAGATTGATCCCTGGGATGGCAGGACTTTCATATGAAGAAAGACTGGATAGACTGGGCTTGTACTCGCTGGAATTTAGAAGACTGAGGGGGGATCTTACTGAAACATATAAAATTCTTAAGGGGTTGGAGAGGCTAGATGTGGGAAGATTGTTCCCGATGTTGGGGAAGTCCAGAACCAGGGGTCACAGCTTAAGGATAAGGGGGAAGTCTTTTAGGACCGAGATGAGAAAACATTTCTTCACACAGAGAGTGGTGAGTCTGTGGAATTCTCTGCCACAGAAGGTGGTTGAGGCCAGTTCATTGGCTATATTTAAGAGGGAGTTAGATGTGGCCCTTGTGGCTAAAGGGATTAGGGGGTATGGAGAGAAGGCAGGTACAGGTTACTGAGCTGGATGATCAGCCATGATCATATTGAATGGCGGTGCAGGCTCGAAGGGCCGAATGGCCTACTCCTGCACCTATTTTCTATGTTTCTATGTTTCTATTCATCCATCGATTGATGAGAATGGGCCAAGATATGTGAGGGCATTTCTCTGCCATCAGTTTGTGGATGTTGCCAGTACTCACAGACAGGAGAGTCACAGAGTCACGAAACGTGGAAACAGGTCCTACGGCCCAATTTGCCCACACAGGCCAACATGTTCCATCTACACTAGTCCCACCTGTCTGCATTTTGCCCATATCCCTGTCAGCCACATGGTCAGATAGAAGCCTGTTCAGTTATTCTTGTTGGCATAACATATTCACTTAAGATCGACACAAAATGCTGTAGTAACTCAGCGGGACAGGCAGCGTCTCCGGAGAGAAGGAATGGGTGACAATAGACAATAGACAATAGACAATAGGTGCAGGAGTAGGCCATTCAGCCCTTCGAGCCAGCACCGCCATTCAATGCGATCATGGCTGATCACTCTCAATCAGTACCCCGTTCCTGCCTTCTCCCCATACCCCCTCACTCCGCTATCCTTAAGAGCTCTATCCAGCTCTCTCTTGAAAGCATCCAACGAACTGGCTTCCACTGCCTTCTGAGGCAGAGAATTCCACACCTTCACCACTCTCTGACTGAAAAAGTTCTTCCTCATCTCCGTTCTAAATGGCCTACCCCTTATTCTTAAACTGTGGCCCCTTGTTCTGGACTCCCCCAACATTGGGAACATGTTTCCTGCCTCTAATGTGTCCAATCCCCTAATTATCTTATATGTTTCAATAAGATACCCCCTCATCCTTCTAAATTCCAGTGTATACAAGCCCAATCGCTCCAGCCTTTCAACATTCGGCAGTCCTGCCATTCCGGGAATTAACCTAGAGAAGGAATGCGTGACGTTTTGGGTCCAGACCCTTCTTCAGCCAATTAACCAACAAAATCTGAAGATGGACACAAAAGTCTGAAGAAAGGGGCTCGACCCGGAAATGTCATCTCTCCAGAGATGCTGCCTGTCCCGCTGAGTTACTCCAGCGTTTTGTGTCTATCTTCGGTTTAAACCAGCATCTGCAGTTCCTTCTTACACATCCTACAAACCTGTCTGGCTTTGGAGTGTGGGAGGAAACTGGAATGGATGCAGGTCATGGGGAGAACGTACAAACTTCGTTCAGACAGCGCCCGTAGTCAGGATCGAACCCGGCTCTCTGGTGCTGTAAGGCAGCAACTCTAACGCTGTGCCACCGTGCCGCCCTTAATAATGCTACATTAATAATGGGCTGAGCTATTTGTTGGATTTGGGCTCGATAAGATAGAATGTATAAACTCACAGTAGGAAATGTAGTTGAATTTATGCCAAAAACATGGGAAAGATTATAAGCACTGACGACCAATTTGAAGAAAATGCTTTAATCTGTGTATTAAAATACTGGACGGACAAATGTCATATTCATTCTAGAAACATAGAAAACATAGAAAATAGGTGCAAGAAGAAGCCATTTGGGCCTTCGAGCCAGCACCGCCATTCATTGTGATCATGGCTAATCACCCACAATCAGTAACCCGTGCCTGCCTTCTCCCCATATCCCTTGATTCCGCTAGCCCCTAGAGCTCCATCTAACTCTCTTTTAAATTCATTCCAGTGAATTTGCCGCCACTGCCTTCTGTGGCAGAGAATTCCACAAATTCACAACTCTCTGGGTGAAAAAGTTCTTTTTCATCTCAGTTTTAAATGGCCTCCCCTTTACTCTAAGACTCTGGCCCCTGGTTCTGGACTCCCCCCAAAATTGGGAACATTTTTCCCGCATCTAGCTTGTCCAGTCCTTTTGTAATTTTATATGTTTCTCTTTGATCCCCTCTCATCCTCCTAAACTCCAGTGAATGTTATAATTGGCAATCGACCTTGGCTCGTCAGTTTGTTGAAACTTTTCTTTTTCCATGCTCTGAAAGAAAATGGTCCACTGTGAGTCCGTACATTATCACTCAGCTGGCTTGTTGGGGTTTAATGCTTTAGTTTAGCATGCAGAGTGCAAAATTGAAATGTGCAAACATGAAAAACTGTAATTAGCCTAAAATAACCGATGTGTATGTCAGGGCCTGTAATCATTGCTAGGGGAACAGAGATCGTTCTTTCTAATGATAATGTTTGCATGTTAACAGCTGGCCTTCATGTGCAAAAACAAAAGTTCACTAATAATATGTTAAGAAATACACATCAATTTTCAATTTTATCCAAGCCAGTGATTCAAATGATAGATTAATTTGGCAGCATAAAATTTAAATACAATTGATTTTTTACAAAGGAACAATAAATTGAATATGCATATCCTGCGCATAAAATCACTAAAACTGTATAACCGCTGCAGTTTTATAAATAAAATTAAAATTTTCTTTCCTCTGGAACAATATTTTATAGCTGAGACATTATGTTGAAAAGTACTAGGAGCAGAAATAGGCCATTCGGCCCATCAAGTCTACTCCTCCATTCAATCACGGCTGATCTATCTTTCCCTCTCAATCTCATTCTCTGCCCTCTCCCCATAATAGACAATAGACAATAGGTGCAGGAGGAGGCCATTCGGCCCTTCGAGCCAGCACCATCATTCACCGTCATCATGGCTGATCATGCACAATCAGTGCCCCGTTCCTGCCTTCTCCCCATACCCCCTGACTCCTCTATCATTGCGATCTCTATCTAACTCTCTCTTGAAAGCATCCAGAGAATTGGCCTCCACTGCCTTCTGAGGCAGAGAATTTCACAGATTCACAACTCTCCGAGTGTAAAGGTTTTTCCTCTGGCACCCATACTAATCAAGAATGTTTCTCACAGAAAAGATCGGAAACGCGATTTGTAGTTTAATTGGCTCGGTATATTTGTCCCTATTGTAGATTTTTTAAAGATTTAGATATTTAGAGATACAGCGCAGAAACAGGCCCTTCGGCCCACCGGGTCCGCGCCGCCCAGCGATCCCCGCACATTAACACTATTTAAATTTTTTTTTTTTACACATTTGCCCAGCCAATTAACCTACAAACCTGTACGTCTTTGGAGTACGCCTTTGTAGGTTGGATAACATTAGTGTGCGGGGATCGGACTCGGTGGGCCGAAGGATCTGATACTGCGCTGTGTGGCTGAACTGAACTGAACTCGTTCTGCAGCAATTTTTATTTCTGAAGGGACGCGGCTTGCCTTGAAATAAACTCTGTTTGCAGTGGATGGCGGAGGATCTCTGTGGCACTCTGGCCTCCTCCTCTGTCATCAAAGACAACTTGGAGTTTGCTCAGCCAAGGGGCTTGTTGCATTTCCATCCCGTCTCAAACAGGGAAGCTTGCTCGCATGTGACAGTTCACCCAGCAAGCCGGGTTGGGAACTGCCAAAGCTTATCCACCAGACTCTGTAAAAAGGATTGGCTACTCTTGGACATCCTTTCATGATCTCACAGTTGGAAACAAAAATCCTCAACCACTTTTAGCACTTTAGCTGCTGGGCTGAAAAAGATTGCCTTTTCATGCTGTCCAAAGCAGCATTTTTGTACGAAATAACATCTTTTTATTTGTACTGAGAAACGGTAACAACTGAACAACACCGACAGCGCTTTATTTTGAGTTTAGTTTTTTAGATTTTTTTTAGATTTAGAGATACAGCGCGGAAACAGGCCCTTCGGCCCTTCGGCCCACCGAGTCCGCGCCGCCCAGCGATCCCCGCACACTAACACTATCCTACACACACCAGGACCATGTACCACTGCAGACGGACGTCTTTGCTCCTCCTCAACTCCTCTCGTTATGAAGGCCAACATGCCTTTAGCTTTCTTCACTGTTGTACCTGTAAGCTTACTTTCAGTGACTGATGTACTAGGACACCCAGGTCTCGTTGTACTTCCCCTTTTCCTAACCTGACACCATTCAGATAGTAATCTGCCTTCCCGTTCTTGCCACCAAAGTGGATAACCTCACATTTATCCACATTAAACTGCATCTGCCATGCATCTGCCCACTCACACAACCTGTCCAAGTCACCCTGCATCCTCATAGCATCCTCCTCACAGTTCACACTGCCACCCAGCTTTGTGTCATCTGCAAATTTACTAATGTTATTTTTAATTCCTTCATCTTAATCATTAATGTATAATCATAAATAGCTGCAGTCCCAGCACAGAGCCTTGCAGCACGCTACTAGTCACTGCCTCCATTCTGAAAGGGACCCGTTAATCCCTACTCTTTGTTTCCTGTCTGCCAACCAATTTTCTATCCATGTCAATACCCTACCCGCAATACCATGTGCTCTAATTTTGCCCACGAATATCCTGTGTGGGACCTTATCAAAGGCTTTCTGAAAGTCCAGGTACACCACATCCACTGGCTCACCCTTGTCCATTTTCCTAGTTACATCCTCAAAAAATTCTAGAAGATTAGTCAAGCATGATTTCCCCTTCGTAAATCCATGCTGACTCGGAACGATCCTGTTACTGCTATCCAAATGCGCCGTTATCACATCTTTGAAAATCGACTCCAGCATCTTCCCCACCACCGATGTCAGGCTAACTGGTCTATAATTCCCTGCTTTCTCTCTCCCTCCTTTCTTGAAAAATGGGATCACTTACCGTGGACAAGAGACTCTGTGCGTTTACCCGATCTATTCCTCTCGTGATTTTGTACACCTCAATAAGGTCACCCCTCATCCTCCTGCGCTATGTTGAAATATTTTTTGTTGGAATGACCAATTTTTCATTATGTATCGTTTTTAGAAGTAATCAAATCTTGTTCAGTTGCATAATCAGTGTCATCGAGTCATAGAGTGATACAGTGTGGAAACAGGCCTTTCGGCCCAACTTGACCACATCGACCAACATGTCCCATCTACACTAGTCCCACCTGCCTGCATTTGGCCCATATCCTTCCAAACCTGTCCTATCCATGCACCTGTCCAACTGCTTCTTAAACGTTGGGATAGTCCCTGCCTCAACCACCTCCTCCGTTAACTTGCATAATATCAGTATATTTTAACCACAACATTCTTGAGGTGGAGAGACTTTATTTAAAATAAGGGTTATAATCTTTAAAGCTCTGTTGTAAATTTGCCCCTGAAACAATATTACTGAAACAAATGGTTATTCGATTGATAATTATGAAACCTTGCTATGTGTAAATGTGCAGCTATGATTTTTTTAAATATTGAGAAAATATAAAAATTCTTTATTAAATGTGAAGCCGTAAAATTACTCCAGAAATACAAAATCTTACCTTTGAAGTTTAGACGCCATCAACTTTTAGTATTTTTATGGTTATAGGAGTTCATTAAATGAGCAATTTTATGTGGCTTACATTTAATGCTTTGGCAAAATATAACTAAAATATAAATTGATGCCTTGCATAAATTATAGCTTTAAAGTTATTGTTTAATGCTCAGAGCATTAATTATGACATTTGTTGAATTAAAAGGAGAATGGTGAAAACATAAAATTTTATAGGAGCTGAATTGATCCCATATGTTCCAAATGGGAGCTTGCAATTTTCATGTCAGTGGATATGGAGAGAATGTTTCCAGTAAGATTATAAGATCATAAGTGATAGGAGCAGAATTAGGCCATTCGGCCCTTCAAGTCTACTCCACCATTCAATCATGGCTGATCTATCTCTCCCTTCTAACCCCATTCTCCTGCCTTCTCCCCATAACCCCTGACAACCATACATATCAAGAATCTATCTGTCTCTGCCTTAAATATATCCACTGACTTGGCCTCCACAGCCTTCTGTGGCAACGAATTCCACACATTCACTACCACACCAGTGGGAGAATCATAGGTCACAGCCTCAGAATTAAAGGAGGTACCTTCAGAAAGGAGGTGAGGAGGGCTTTCTTTAGTCAGAGGGTGGTGAATCTGTGGAATTCATTGTCACAGAAGGCTGTGGAGGCCAAGTCAATGAATAAGTTTAAGGTGAAGATTGACAGACTCTTGATTAGTACGGGCGTCAGGGGTTATGGGGAAAAGGCAGGACAATTGGGGTTGAGAGGGAAAGATAGACCGTATTCAGGAGATCTGCAAAGATGCTGCCTGACCTGCTGAGCCACTCCACCATTTTGTGTCCTTTTGTGTATTAACCAGCAATCTGTGGTTAGGGGCTGCACAGTGGCCCAGCGGCAGAGTTGTTGCCTAACAGTGCCAGAGACCCGGCTTCTGAAGAAGGGTCTCGGTCCAAAACATCACCTATCCACGTTCTCCAGAGATGCTTCCTGACCAGCCGACAATCTGAAGAAGCCTCTCAACTCTATTCACCTTCTGTCGTACGAGGAAAGATTGGAAAGACTCGGCTTGTATTCACTGGAGCTTAGAAGGATGAGAGGGGATCTTAAAGAGACGTATAAAATTATAATAGGACTGGACAAGCTAGATGCAGGAAAAATGTTCCCAATGTTGGGGGAGTCCAGAACCAGGGGTGACAGTTTAAGAATAAAGGGGAAGCCATTTAAAACTGAGCTGAGAAGAAAAACATTTCACCCAGAGAGTTGTGAATTTGTGGAATTCTCTGCCACAGAAGGCAGTGGAGGCCAATTCACTGGATGAATTTAAAAGAGAGTTAGATAGAGCTCTAGGGGGCTAGTGGAATCAAGGGATATGGGGAGAAGGCAGGCACAGGTTACTGATTGTGGATGACCAGCCATGATCGCAATGAATGGCGGTGCTGGCTCGAAGGGCCAAATGGCCTCCTCCTGCACCTATTTTCTATGTTTCTATGTTCCTTCTAAGATGCTGCTTGACCTGCTGAGTTACCCCTGCACTTTGTGTCCTTTCAATGTGAACCGTTCTGTTGGCGCTGAATTCGTGTAAGGCGGCGACGAGCAAACTTTTGCACTAACGGTTTGAAGTCTTTGATTTAATCCAGGGAAAAATGGAGGCACTTCTCCGGTAACGCTGTCTCGTTGTGTCCGTCTGCAGGATCGCCGTACAGGGAAAAGATCACAATCGCCATCCTCCAGCTGCAAGAAGACGGCAAGCTGCACATGATGAAAGAAAAGTGGTGGAGGGGGAATGGCTGTCCGGAGGAAGAAAGCAAAGAGGCCAGTGCCCTCGGAGTCCAGAACATTGGGGGCATCTTTATAGTACTGGCTGCCGGCCTGGTGCTCTCCATCTTTGTTGCAGTGGGTGAATTCCTGTACAAGTCGAAAAAAAACGCACAGCTTGAGAAGGTAAAGGACTTATCCAAGGCATCCTTGAGTTACTGGAAATTGTACAGTGCAGTCCAGTTGATTTTACAATAGTGCGAATTCTTATTGTGTGTGTGCGTATATAAATATTCAGACTCGCTCACGAGAATATTACTGAGACTTTCAGCGCAGGCTGGCTGAATTTGAACTTTGTACCACTAACAATAGTTAGTGACTTTGTGGAAGCCCACTTTTGATGACCATTTTATTAAATTTCAAGGTGTATAATAATGAGTTTTCTGTCTTGACACAAAACAACATCACTCGCTTATTGTGCGAGAGAATATGAGGGAATTAAGTTCTTTCTGAAGGCGCATGAATAACTCTGTTCGCAATGCACTCAATTTCTGTTCTCTCTCTCTCTCTCTCTGAGCTTAGAACTGCATACAAGAAAAAAAACTTTTCTCTGTTTACCCCATTGTATATGGTCTTCGATTCAATAAATGCAATTATGTTAAGTAGTCATTGGCACTTCAGTGTATTTTGGTGCAAAGGACGGCCATAAAGAGAGGTTAATAAACACAAATAACAGAAAGGAGAGTGCATGAAAAGAGCAGTCATTCAATCCATTTCTCAATTGTTGCCACTGATTCAGTGTGTGTCAGATAATATGCTTTGGTAGCTGAATCCATGTTTACCATTTACATCATTTTTGATTCATGTTTGTGCTTTTAATTAACCGCGAGGCTCGTTCTCTGTTCTACATCTCCTGGATTTTCCTTTCTAATTAATTTTCATCCATAGAGGCGCAATGATTATTACCGTGCCGATCCTAGGTGCAATCAAATGTGTAGTAAGGAACTGCAGATGCTGGTATCAACCGAAGACAGACACATAAAAGCAGGAGTAACTCACCGGGCCTGACGTCTTTTATTCATTTGTTCTATATCTCTCTCTGTGTCACCGTCTGTATCTACCGTTTCCCTCTCCCCTGTCTCTCAGTCTGAAGAAGGGGGGGTCGACCCAAAACATCAGCTATTCCTTCTCTCCAGAGATGCCGCCTGACCCGCTGAGTTACTCCAGCATTTTGTGTCTACTTTTGGTTTAATAGACAATAGACAATAGGTGCAGGAGGAGGCCATTCGGCCCTTCGAGCCCGCACCGCCATTCAATGTGATCATGGCTGATCATTCTCAATCAGTACCCCGTTCCTGCCTTCTCCCCATACCCCCTGACTCCGCTATCCTTAAGAGCTCTATCCAGCTCTCTCTTGAATGCATTCAGAAAATTGGCCTCCACTGCCTTCTGAGGCAGAGAATTCCACAGATTCACAACTCTCTGACTGAAAAAGTTTTTCCTCATCTCAGTTCTAAATGGCCTACCCCTTATTCTTAAACTGTTGTTCTGGACTCCCCCAACATTGGGAACATGTTTCCTGCCTCTAACATGTCCAACCCTTTAATAATCTTATACGTTTCGATAAGATCTCCTCTCATCCTTCTAAATTCCAGTGTATACAAGCCTAGTCGCTCCAGTCTTTCAACATATGATAGTCCCGCCATTCCGGGAATTAACCTAGTAAACCTACGCTGCCCGCCAGCATCTGCTCCTCCTTCTTACACAAACAATGCGTAAGATTGTTTCTCAAACACAGGTTAAAATGTGTAGGAAGGAACTGCAGATGCTGATCGAAATCGAAGGTAGACGACGAAAAAAGCTGGAGTAACTCAGTGGGCCAGACATCTTTCATTCATTTGTTCTGTGTCGCTCGGTATCACCGCCCAATATCACTCGTTTCCCTTTCCCCTGACTCTCAGTCTGACGAAGAGCGTCGACCCGAAACGTCACCTATTCCTTTTCTCCAGAGACGCTGCCTGACCCGCTGAGTTACTCCAGCGTTTTGTGTCTATCTAGGTGAAATAAAGACAGGTCTTGGTCTTTCTCTGGCTGTGACGTTGCAACAAGTTAGAATAATCCTGGGGCAAACTTTGCCCCCTTGACTGCAGATGACAGATTGATCAAACTGTTTCACACTGATCGCCATCATAAACAGTTAAGATAATGGTGGAGAAAAATGCGTTACATTTACTCACAGAGAAAATATGTTGAGTCATTTGAACCACAATTAATTCGTTTATTCATCCTCATGAAGCCCTGGGCTTTTTAAAGAAGATTTGGGATGTCACGGTGGCGCAGCGGTAGAGTTGCTGCCTTACAGCGCCAGAGACCCAGGTTCGATCCTGACTACGGGCGCTGTCTGTACTTTCTCCCCGTGAACTGCGTGGGTTTTCTCCAGGCTCCCCGGTTTCCTCCACCGTTCCAAAGACGTGTTGGTTAATTGGCCTCAGAGTAAAAAAAAATTGTAAATTTGTCCCTAGTGCGTAGGATAGTGCAAGTGTACGGGGATCGCCGGTCGGTGCGGACTCGGTGGGCCGAAGGGCCTGTTTCCGCGTTGCACCTCTGAACTAAGATCACAGCTCCAGCAAAGAGAAAACCAAAGGATTCTACCCTGTTGTAGTCATTGCACTTCTATTTCTCTTTCAGTCATTTTAGCTGATTTCTCCTGTTTAAATTTGTCATGCAAAATTTACATCTTGTCACATGTCCGCATTTTTTTAGGACCCATTTTGCCTCTGGGGTTAAGTTGCCGGACGGGTGGTTTCTCCGCGTCTCGTCACCTGAGTGTCCTAATGAGTGGCAGGAGTCACATACTGATTAGAGAGCAAACTTGGGGGCTGAACCATTACTGTGCAGTCATTTAACAGGTTACGAGGTTTGACTGTTTTACCGTGGTTGATTATGGAACACCGACATGAAATCCACTGTGTGTGTGTGGTGTGGGGGGGGGGGGGGGGGGGCTTTAAAAAAAAAGGTATCGCTTCAACTTTCTTCTCTGTATTCCTTTGCAAGATAAATGTACCTGTTCCCTTTGCCAATTTTGACACGAGGTCACGGGCTGGGAAGTGGGATTAGTCTAAGAAACTCTTAGCCAGTTTTACCTCAATAGCTCCCTTCCGTGTCATGACTCAAGAAGTTAAAATCTAGACAATGGGAGTATTGAAAATTCATCAGTTCATAAGTTCTAGGAGCAGAATTAGGCCATTCGGCCCATCGAGTCAACGCCGTTCAGTGATGGCTGACCTATCTCTCCCTAACAACCCCATTCTCCTGCCTTCTCCCCATCACCTCTGAGACCCGCACTAATCAAGAATCTGTCAATGTACGCCTTAAAAATATCCATTGACTTGGCCTCCACAGCCATCTGTGGCAATGAGTTCCACAGATTCACCACCCTCTGACTAAAGAAAATTTAAAGAAATTAAAATGTAAAGAAATTAAAGAACGTCCTTTAATTCTGAGGCTATGACCTCTGGTCCTAGGCTCTCCCACTAGTGGAAACATCCTCTTCTTAACATCCACTCTATCCAGGCCTTTCACTATTTGGTAAGTTTCAATGAAGTCCCCCCCCCCTCATCCTTCTAAACTCCAACGAGTACAGGCCCAGGGGCTCTGGTCCGAGACTCGCCCTCTAGTGGAAACACGCTCTTCTTTATTCTTCTTTAACTGTGTCATGCTGTTCTCGCCTGTTTGTGATCTTTGTGATCAGATATTACACCCTGGCTGGACGGGAAGCAATAAAATCTTGGCTTGCCAATGCCATACCCTTGTGAGTGTTGATTGTCCCCATTGACCTGCCCATTCTACTCGATTGAAGTCAATTGGAAGTTGGGAGCACCCAGAACCAACATCTAGTACTTGTCTCAATTCTTTTGGTTGAGTTTTTTGTCACATGTACCGAGTTATAGACAATAGACAATAGACAATAGGTGCAGGAGGAGGCCATTCGGCCCTTCGAGCCAGCACCGCCATTCAATGTGATCATGGCTGATCATTCTCAATCAGTACCCCGTTCCTGCCTTCTCCCCGTACCCCCTGAGTTACAGTGATAAGTTTTTGTTGCATGCTAACCAGACATCGGAAAGATCATTCATGATTACAATCAAGCCATCCAGGGTGTACACGATAAAGGGGATAATGTTTCGTGTACACGGTGGCGCAGCGGTAGAGTTGCTGCTTTACAGCGAATGCAGCGCCGGAGACTCAGGTTCGATCCTGACTATGGGTGCTGCACTGTAAGGAGTTTGTACGTTCTCCCCGTGACCTGCGTGGGTTTTCTCCGAGATCTTCGGTTTCCTCCCACACTCCAAAGACGTACAGGTATGTAGGTTAATTGGCTGGGTAAATGTAAAAATTGTCCCTAGTGGGTGTAGGATAGTGTTTATGTGCGGGGATCGCTGGGCGGCACGGACTTGGTGGGCTGAAAAGGCCTGTTTCCGGCTGTATGTGTATGGTATGGTATGGTATAAAGGGAATAATGTTTAGTGCAAGATTAAGTCCAGTAATATCCGAGTAAAGATAGTCCAAGGGTCTCCAGTGAGGTTGATAGTTGCTCACGACTGCTCTCTAGTTGGTGAGAGGATGGTTCAGTTGCTTGATAACAGCTGGGAAGGAACTGTCCCTGAATCTGGAGGTGTGCGTTTTCACACTTCTGTACCTCTTGCCCGATGGGAGAGGGGAGAAGTGGGAGTGGCCAGGGTGCGACTCGACCTTGATTATGCTGCTGGCCTTGCCGAGGCAACGTGAGGTGTAGACGGAGTGAATTTAATGCTGACAACCACCAACGAACTTCTAGAGTGGAGAACAGTCTGGCATAGAAGTATATAAAATCAAGAATTCCATAGATAAGATAGACAGTCAGAACCTTTCCCCCAGGTTAAAAATACATTAAACCCTTGCACCAGAGACCGGGGTTCGATCCTGACGACGGGCGGTGTCTGTACGGAGTTTGTACGTTCTCCCCGTGACCTTGTGGGTTTTCTCCGGGTGCTCCGGTTTCCTCCCGCACCCCAAAATGCAACGCTCTTCAAGAGTGTTTTGCTCTCTCCCCATCGCCGCCTTTCCACCACCCAATGCTGCCCGCCGCCCACCAACCAACCAACCACCACGAGCGTTTGACTCGATCCGCCATGACCTAAATCCATTATATAGAGGTCCGTAATTGTGAGGGTTTCCTGTATCAGGCTCTAGAGGCCATAGCTTTAAGGTGAGACGGGCAAAGTTTAAAGGAGATGCGTAGGAAAAGTTTTACGCAGAGGGTAGTGGGTGCCTGGAACGTGCTGCCAGGGGTGGTGGTGGAGGCACAGATTATAGTGGCATTTAAGAGACGTTTAGATAGGCAAACGGATATGCAGGGAATGGATTATGTGCAGGCAGATAACAATTAGTCTTGGCATCATGTGTAGAAAGGAACTGCATTGGCTGGTATATACCAATGATAGACACAAAGTGCTGGAGTAACTCAATGGGTCAGGCAGCATCTCTGGAGACCATGGGTGGGTGACTTTTCAGGTCAGCACGTCAATCTGAAGAAGGGTTCCGACCCGAAACGTCAACCCGTCCTTTTTCTCCAGAGATGCTGCCAGACCCGTTTAATTACTGTAGCACTTTGCGTCTATCTTTTAAATGGTGTTTTCTATAAACACCTGCATGCTTGATACCTAATTGTGCAGCATACAAATTGGAAAGCAGTTTTGATGGCTTTAAAATCCGGCATTTGTGTCTCTCTTTACGTTAGAAGCAGGAAACATGTTCCCAATGTTGGGGGAGTCCAGAACAAGGGGCCACAGTTTAAGAATAAGGTGTAGGCCATTTAGAACTGGGATGAGGAAGAACTTTTTCAGTCAGAGAGTGGTGAATCTGTGGAATTCTCTGCCTCAGAAGGCAGTGGAGATCAATTCTCTGAATGCATTCAGGAGAGAGCTAGATAAAGCTCTTAAGGATAGCGGAGTCAGGGGTATGGGGAGAAGGCAGGAACGGGGTACTGATTGAGAATGATCAGCCATGATCACATTGAATGGCAGTGCTGGCTCGAAGGGCCGAATGGCCTCCTCCTGCACCTATTGTCGATTGTCTATTGTCTTCGGTCTTGGCATCATGTTTGGCACAGACTTAGTGGGGCCTCTTCCTGCGCTGTACTGTCACATGTTCTACAGGATTGTTTTTGAGATGGCAGTGGTCCTATTTGACCATTCCATTTGGTAACTACTGAGAATCCGATTCAAGTTTATTATAGTTATATGTAGGGTTGCCAACTTTCGCATTCCTTATTTGACCTCACCCAGCCAGCGGCCACATGCTCCCGTTCCACCAATGGCAGCCACCCGGGTCGGGGAGGCGGGTTGCTAGGCAACTTTCATTAGGCAGCACCCGGGCCTCCGGGCCTACACTGTCCAGGCCTACAGCTCCCCCCGAGCTTAATACGGGACAAGGGCGGTCCCGTACGAGACTAACGAATTTAGCCCAATTTATGGGATGTCCCGGCTAATACGGGACAGTTGGAAATCCTAGCTATATGTGTCCTTTGAGGAGATTAAATACTTGATTACAATGTGAATACAATTGATTGCCCTATTGCCATCCTCAAAGACCTGCAGAACCTAGAACCTAGAAGGTGATGGTGGTGACAGCATCTGTGATAAGAAACAGTGTTGATGTTTCAGGGTCAGTCACCTTAAATCAAAACTAAGACAAATTAGAAATCACACCTAAGGCAGAGATAGATTCTTGGTTAGTACGGGTGTCAGGGGTTATGGGGAGAAGGCAGGAGAATGGGGTTAAGAGGGAGAGATAGATCAGCCATGGCCTAATTCTGCTCCTATCACTTATGAACTTATGAACACCAATTTAAATTCTTCACAGAAGCTGCTGGACCTACTTTAAAGGTCTTTATTCCTTGGAGTGCAGGAGGGTGAACAGTGATCTTATAGAGGTGTATGAAAGCACGAGGAGAATATCACAGAGTATTTTACCCAGAGCAGGGGAATCAAGAACCAGAGGACACAGGTTTAAGTTGAGAGGGGAAAGATTCAATGGGGGGACATCTTTGGCGTACAGAGGGTGGTGAGTATATGGAGCAGGCTGCCAGAGGAGATAGTGGAGGCAGGTACTACAACAACCTTTAAAAAGACATTTGGACAGGTACATGGTTAGGAAATATTTAAAGATGTGGCCAAATGCGGGCAGGCGGGTCTAGTGTAGATGGGGCATCTTGGTTTGCATAGGCAAGTTGTGCCAAAGGGCCTGTTTCCACGCTGTATGACTCTATGACTCTATTGAGTATTTCCAGCTATTCTCTCATGATTTCATTCATTCCCATAGCTTCTTGCAGTTTGTACAGGGCACATTATATTAAAATAATCCTGCTGCTTTTGTTTGATGGGAAGAAACGTGCTAAATGTTGTATGGAACTGCAGATGCTAGAATCTTGAGCAAAAACACACAAAGTGCTGGAGTAACTCAGCGGGTCTGGCAGCATCTCTGGAGTACATGGATAAGTTACGTTTCGGGCTGGGAACATCATGATAGGTGACGTTTCGTAAGTTCAAAAGTGATAGGAGCAGAATTAGGCCATTCGGCCCATCAAGTCGACACCGCCATTCAATCATGGCTGATCTATCTTTCCCTCTTAACCCCATTCTCCTGCTTTCTCCCCATAACCCCTGACACCCATACTAATCAAGAATCTATCAATCTCTGCCTTAAAAATATCCATTGACTTGGTCTCCACACCCTTCTGTGGCAATGAGTTCCACAGATTCACCACCCTCTGACCAAAGAAATTCCTCCTCATCTCCTTCCATAATGAACGTCCTTTAATTCTGAGGCTATGACCTCCGGTCCTAGACTCTCCCACCAGTGGAAGCAACCTCTCCACATCCACTCTATCCAGCTGGCGACCCTTGTGGACAGGCAACGTTTCGGGTCATGACACGTCTGAAGGGTCCCAACCCGAAACGTTTCCTGTTCATGTCCTCCAGAAATGGTGCCTGACCCGCTGAGTTCCTCCAGCACTTTGTTGTTCTATACAAAATGTATTTTGCTTTCAATCTTTTGCCAAGGTTGATAGGGTGGCAGGGAAAAAGGGAATCTAAACTAACATGTGAATCAGCCGAAGATAGACACAAGATGTCGGAGTAACTCAGCGGGACAGGCAGCATCTCTGGATCGAGGTAATGGGTGACATTTTGGGTCGAGACCCTTCTTCAGACTGAGGGGGTCCCCAGACCTACTGAGGGTCCTTCCGTCCAGAGATGCTGCCCGTCCCGCCGAGTTACGCTGACATTTTGTGCCTGTCTCCGGTGTTTAAACCAGCGTCTGCAGTTCCTTCCCAGCACAGATGAAACTGCTGTCTCTTCAAGGCGTCTCATTTTCAGTCTTTAATCTTTCCCTGCCCGCAGAGGTCCTTCTGTAGCGCCATGGTTGAAGAGCTCAGGTTGTCCCTGAAGTGTCAGCGGCGACTGAAACACAGACCCCAGCCGCCGGTCATCGTGAAGACGGAAGAGGTCATCAACATGCACACGTTCAACGACAGGAGGTTGCCCGGCAAGGAGACGATGGCATGAAGTGTAGAGAGGAAGTCCACGCCCCCAGCACAAACAGCGATCGTTGTTCCCGATGACCTGCAAGAGTGTTTCCTGTGGAAATGTGCAAACCGTGCCGAACAAGCGAGTTACCTCAAGTTGCCGCGTCGAGAAACAAAAAGTTAAAAAAAAAAAAAGACCTACCACATGAAAAACAGGGTGATCAAAGCCAGGTCCTGAAACCTTGTGAAGGACTAAAACTTGCAAATAAAATAAAGAACTTTTTTTTTTTTTTCCCCTTTTTCCTTTCCTCTTCATCAGTGATAGGAGCAGAATCAGGCCGTTCGGCCCGTCAAGTCTACTCCGCCATTCAATCGTGGCTGATCTATCTCTCCTCCTCCTAACCCCATTTTCCCGCCTTCTCCCCATAACCCCCTGACACCCTCCTCATCCCCTTCCTCTCTCTTTCCCCCCGCCCCGCCCCCTTTACAGGTTAATAAATTGAGATGGGAATGGAAAAGAGGGAATTAAAAAAAAAAATCTCGACAAGAAAACGAGAGCTGACGTGGAGCTTTAGCTGAAGTAGAACTGTACAAAGATGGGCATGTCGCCATCGCTGAGGCCGCTCAGAATAACGGAGGACAAAGGTGAAAGAGAACTGAGAAGCATTGGAAACATGGTGAAAACCCATCTTGTGATTGCTCCAGTGTTTCAAGGCAACACAAGGCAATAAACGTTTTCTGTCAGCTATTAGTTTGTTCTTTCTCAAGAAACACAATCAGGATTGGACTGCACCGAACCGTCCAAATACGTAGAGAGGCCATTAGACGATTAACCTTGTTAAACAATGGGTGGGTTGTGAAAGTACTTCTCCAAGGCTCGAACGATGAGGTAGGGTTTAACGTTCCGGTTTGCATACCTCGTTGTGGTAACCAGATGAATATGTGTTTCCTCTTACCCCCCCCCCCCACCCCCGGCTCGTCTGAAACAGCCCTTTCAAGTTGTGTCACCCACCTGTGCCCACATCCAGCCAAAGTGATTTTGACACCAGACCTCTCGTCTGGATTGGCTCCGCCAAGATTAATACGGATATAGGATTGTTCATTGACACATTGACATGACCCACCCTCTCCCCCCCCACCCCCCCCCCTCCCCTCCCCCGGTAATACTGCAGGAGACTATTTTGTAGAATGCACTAAATCTCAAATCACCACTGGCTACGACCTCCTTGTGGGCAGTTTTTCAAGATGTTCATGTTTATTTGTGGAAATGCAAGATTTATATGAAAATAGTTTTTGTATGGAATTTTTGTAATAATTTTTATCAAAAAACGAACACACGGGCACTAAATCTCAATGGGTTTCCAATAGGCTGATAGCATACAGTGATGAACTATTGTGTGTAATAAAAGGCAAAGTCTTGGCCATATCTTGTGATAATAAATGAAGTCCACACTGTGTATTGTCTGGAATTTAATGCACAACGAGACAAACAATGGAATAGAGCAAAAGAAAGAAAGGTATCTGAAGATTTCGCACTCAATGTTTTGCACAGGGTGTTTGGCATTCAATGGAAGCGTGTTTCGCTTGGGCAGCTTACAGACCCAGCAGTGTGAAGAAGGGTCGGCCCGATACGTCACCTATCACCTTTCTCCAGAGATGCTGTCTGACCCGCTGAGTTACTCCAGCTTTTTGTGTCTATGAATATTTACTTCTCTCTAACTTCAAGTAACCCTTGCTTTCCCTCTCTCCCTCCACCCCTCCCCCATTCCTAGTTCTCCGATTAGTCCGGCTGTCCTCCCGATTAAATGTTATCTTTGTATGCCTCGTTGTCAACTTCCACACAGCTAACAATAATCTATTCTACATTTTCCTCGATCTTCGTCCCCCTTTGATGTCTCGTCTTCACACCTTACACCTCCCATATCTCTGTGTCTCCCTCTCCCCCAAGAGGCGGGAAGGGTCTCGACCCCCCCAAACGACACCCATCCCTTCGATCCAGAGATGCCGTCTGTCCCGCTGTGTTACTCCAGCCTTTTGTGCCTATCTTTGGAAGTGTGTCTTATCTCTTTTTTTCTCCTGATATTCATATCATATCATATCATATATATACAGCCGGAAACAGGCCTTTTCGGCCCACCAAGTCCGTGCCGCCCGCCCAGTGATCCCCGTACATTAACACTATCCTACACACACTAGGGACAATTTTTACATTTACCCAGCCAATTAACCTACATACCTGTACGTCTTTGGAGTGTGGGAGGAAACCGAAGATCTCGGAGAAAACCCACGCAGGTCACGGGGAGAACGTACAAACTCCTCACAGTGCAGCACCCGTAGTCGGGATCGAACCTGAGTCTCCGGCGCTGCATTCGCTGTAAAGCAGCAACTCTACCGCTGCGCTACCGTGCCGCGGGAATATTGGGGAAATATTCTGAAACAAATTCAGCAAAGGGTGCAGAGAGAAAAATATAGTGTTTATCCACGCTGATGAACGGTGTGAAGTAGATCGAATTGTGTTTAATGTAATTGCATCGAGAAATGTGAAAAAAAACAGAGAAAAAGCGAATGCATTTCATGTCCCTGAAATCAGAGAAAGCTGGGCATGTTGGAAAAACAGTGTAACAGTGTAAAAAAAAAGGAATATTTCACAATCAATATTTTGCACAGGCTGTTTGGCCTTCAAAGAAAGCGTGACCGATCCCTTTTCCTCCTGACATCATCGGGCAAATATTCTTAAAGAAATTTCGCCAAGTAGTAAAGAGGCCCTTTAAAAATCGAGCAGCATGGTGGCGCAGCGGTAGAGCTACTGCCTTACAGCGCCAGAGACCCGGGTTCGATCCTGACTACGGGTGCTGTCCGTACGGAGTTTGTACAGTACGTTCTCCCCATGACCTGCGTGGGCTTTCTCCGAGATCTCCGGTTTCCTCCCACACTCCAAAGACGTACAGGTTTGTAGGTTGATTGGCTTGGTATAAGTGTAAAAATTGGCCCTAGTGTTGGTATAGGATAGTGTCAGTGTGCGGCGATCGCTGGTCGGTGGGCTGAGGGGCCTGTTTCCGCACTGTATCTCTAACCTAAACTAAATTAAAACTCAAAACCAGTGCAGAGAGAAAAAGATTGGGTCTTTCCACATGCTGATCAATAGTGTGAAATAGATCGAATTGTGTTTAATGTCATCACATCAAGAAATGTTAGAAAAAACCTTGGAAAAACGAACACATTTCATGCCCCTAAAATCAGAGAATGCTGGACATTTTCACTCCTTTCTTTATTCGTAAAAATTGCTACAGATTCCTCCCTTTTTCCCCACCATGTTATGGTATGGTTCAGTCACTGAAAGGAAGCATGCAGGTACAGCAGGCAGTGAAGAAAGCCAATGGAATGTTGGCCTTCATAACAAGAGGAGTTGAGTCTAGGAGCAAAGAGGTCCTTCTGCAGTTGTACAGGGCCCTAGTGAGACCGCACCTGGAATACTGTGTACAGTTTTGGTCTCCAAATTTGAGGAAGGATATTCTTGCTATTGAGGGCGTGCAGCGTAGGTTTACTAGGTTAATTCCCGGAATGGTGGGACTGTCGTATGTTGAAAGACTGGAGCGGCTATGCTTGTATACACTGGAATTTAGAAGGATGAGAGGGGATCTTATCGAAAAACATAAGATTATTAAGGGCAGGGGTTGGACACGTTAGAGGCAGGAAACATGTTCCCAATGTTGGGGGAGTCCAGAACCAGGGGCCACAGTTTAAGAATAATGGGTAGGCCATTTAGAACGGAGATGAGGAAAAACTTTTCCACTCAGAGAGTTGTAAATCTGTGGAATTCTCTGCCTCAGAAGGCAGTGGAGGCCAAGTCTCTGAATGCATTCAAGAGCGAGCTAGATAGAGCTCTTAAGGATAGCGGAGTCAGGGGGTATGGGGAGAAGGCAGGAACGGGGTACTGAATGAGAATGATCAGCCATGATCACATTGAATGGCGGTGCTGGCTCGAAGGGCCGAATGGCCTCCTCCTGCGTCTATTGGTATGGTATGGAACTTTATTTGTCACAAGTACCAAGGTACAGTGAAATTCATTTTATTTATACAGTTCAGTACAAGTATCGCAATACATAAGAACTCAGATACATGTTACATTAGCATCTCAGAGACAGCAAAAGCGTACAGCAGTAGCACACTGAGACAGTAGCACTGAGACAGTGGTTTTGGAGAATGATCCCAGGAATGAGTAGGTTTATGATTATGTTTCGTCGATGATGAGCGTTTTTTCCGGCACTGGGCCTGCACTCGCTGGAGTTTAGAAGAATGAGGGGGGACCTCATTGAAACGTACAGGATAGTGAAAGGCTCGGTTAGAGCAGATGTGCAGAGAACATTTCCACTCGCGGGAGAGTCTAGAACTAGAGGTCGCAGCCTCAGAATTAAAGGACGTTCTTTTAGAAACGTATAAGATTATTAAGGGGTTGGACACGTTAGAGGCAGGAAACATGTTCCCAATGTTGGGGGGAGTCCAGAACAAGGGGCCACAGTTTAAGAATAAGGGGTAAGCCATTTAGAACTGAGATGAGGAAAAACTTTTTCAGTCAGAGAGTTGTGAATCTGTGGAATTCTCTGCCTCAGAAGGCAGTGGAGGCCAATTCTCTGAATGCATTCAAGAGAGAGCTGGATAGAGCTGTTAAGGATAGCGGAGTCAGGGAGTATGGGGAGAAGGCAGGAACGGGGTAATGATTGAGAATGATCAGCCATGATCACATTGAATGGTGGTGCTGGCTCGAAGGGCCGGATGGCCTCCTCCTGCACCTATTGTCTATTGTCTATTAGGAAGGAGATGAGGAGAAATTTCTTTAGTCAGAGGGTGGCGAATCTGTGGAATTCTTTGCAACAGAAGGTTGTGGAGGTCAGCTCTGTGTGTACATATTTAAGGCAAAGATAGATAGATTCTTGATTGGTAGAGGTGTCAGAGTTTATGGGGAAAAGGCAGGAGAATGGGGTTAGGAGGAAGAAATAGTTCAGTCATGATTGAATGGCGGAGTAGACGGTGGGCCAAATGGCCTATTTCTACTCCTATTCCTTTTGAACTTATGAGTGCAAACAACCTCCATTGTAAGTAGATGCTAATGGCCAGAAATGGGCATGTATGAAATATGCGGTACCCTAATTGGGCTGTTATTGACCATAATTTCTTTGACTTGTGTGGCAGCTTACGTTGCCTCGTTAAGTATTCTATTCGGTTTACTGGCTGTAGTAATTGAACGTGCTGAGGGCTGAGTTTACATAGAAACGTGGAAAATGTGTGCAGGAGCAGGCCATTCGGCCCATCGAGCCAGCACCGCCATTCAAAATGGCCATGGCTGATCATCCAAAATCAGTATCCCGTTCCTGCTTTCTCCCCATATCCCTTGATTCCGTTAGCCCTATGAGCTAAATCTAACTCTCTCTTGAAAACATCCAATGAATCGGCCTCCACTGCCTTCCACAGATTCACAACTCTCTGGGTGAAAAAGGTTTTTCCTCATCTCATTCCTAAATGGCCTACCCTTTATTTTTAAACGGAGTCTACCAATAATGTTGGATCAATTTCATCTTCACTGCGAGCCATTTCAATCCTATTCCTTGTTTGCAATGTCATAAAGTGGTTGTATTTTACATCTATGGTCGGCACGGTGGCGCAGCGGTAGAGTTGCTGTCTTACAGCATCATGGAAACGGATTTGATCCTGACCACGGATGCTGTCTGTACGGAGTTTGAACGTTCTCCCATGACCTGCGTGGGTTTTCTCCAGGTGCTCTGGTCTCCTCCCACACTCCAAAGACGTACAAGTTTGTGGGTTAATTGGCTTTAGTAAAATTGTAAATTGTACCGAGGGTGTGTAGGATAGTGTTAGTGTGCGGGGATCGCTGGCAAGCACAGACACAGTGGGCCGAATGGCCTGTTTCCACGCTGCATATCCTGACTACGGATACTGTTTGCAAGGAGTTTGTACGTTCTCAATAATGAAGATTAATCCCAAAATCAAAGCATTGCAATAAAATAAGACCCAGAATGTAGTTCGGTGACTTGGAAAGTGAATTATACTTGCCATTCTTCATTCACTCGTTACCTTTCCACCATCCATTCCTGTAAAGACTTTTCTTGTCCCACTCAATCAAAGGTAGGGCACCACAAGACATCCATCAGTTTGGACTAGCATGCTCATGCATGTGAACATACATTGCAAGAAATATTTTATTTAAAAAGAGAGGAAAAAAAAACTCACTGGCAGAGAATTGGAAATGATAAAAAGGCATAAGACCTGAAAGACAGATCAATATTACTAGGCAAGAAACATACAACAATTAGTCCGTTTCAAAAAGAAAGTTGGCCAATTTGGAAATAAATAATCTTCCATATATGTCCATTCATTTGACTTCCAAGCAGAATTGTAGTGTTCAAAGCCACAATTTATTTATTTTTAAAGTTGTTGGCGGCACGGTGGCGCAGCGGTAGAGTTGCTGTCTTACAGCGCCAGAGATCCGGGTCGATCCTGACCACGGGTGCTTGGTTGCCCCGGAATGTGTACGTTCTCCCCGTGACCGCCTGGGTTTTCTCCGGATGCTCCAGTTTCCTCCTGCATTCCAAAGACGTGCAGGTTTGTAGGGCGTGCAGCGTAGGTTTACTAGGTTAATTCCCGGAATGGCGGGACTGTCATATGTTGAAAGACTGGAGCGACTAGGCTTGTGTACACTGGAATTTAGAAGGATGAGAGGGGATCTTATCGAAACGTATAAGATTATTAAGGGGTTGGACACGTTAGAGGCAGGAAACATGTTCCCAATGTTGGGGGAGTCCAGAACCAGGGGCCACCGTTTAAGAATAAGGGGTAGGCCATTTAGAACGAAGATGAGGAAAATCTTTTTCAGTCAGAGAGTTGTGAATTTGTGGAATTCTCTGCCTCAGAAGGCAGTGGAGGCCAATTATCTGAATGTATTCAAGAGAGAGCTGGATAGAGCTCTTAAGGATAGCAGAGTCAGGGGGTATGGGGAGAAGGCAGGAACGGGGTACTGATTGAGAATGATCAGCCATGATCACATTGAATGGCGGTGCTGGCTCGAAGGGCTGAATGGCCTACTCCTGCACCTATTGTCTATTGTCTATTGTCTATTGTCTATAAATTGGCTTTTGTAAATTGTCCCCAGCGTGTGTAGGATAGAACTAGTGTACGGGTAATCGTTGATTGGTGCAGACGCAGTGGGCTGAAGGGCCTGTTTCCATGATGTATCCCTAAACTAAACTAAACTAAAGTTTCCTGGCCTTCACAAGGAACTGCAGATGCTGGTTCAGACAAAAAGTCATAAAATGTTGCATTAACTTAGCAGCTAGGGCAGTATCTCTGGAGTACATGGATAGGTTGACATCATTGGAGAACACAGGTAGGATCTTTACATATTCTCCAGAGATGCTGCCTGACGCGCTGAGTGTCCCGGGGAGCCGTGCGTGCGGTGGGAGTGTCTCGGGGAGCCATGCGGGCCCGATCCACCCGCCAAGCAACCGCGGCGCCAATGACCGGAACGACGACCGACGATCGGAACGCGCCCCGATAGACCCGTCTCCCCCCACGGGCCATCCAGGGGACTGCGGGAGAAGCCCGGTGGCGAGGCCGAAGGAGCCTCAGCGGAGACGATGATGGGCGGCAGCAGCGGGAGCCTCGTAGGCAGCGTGAGCCTCGACGGCAATGGGAGTCCCGGCGGTGGTGGGGCCTAGGTGGGGGTGGGGCCTTGGTGATGGTGGGGCCTTGGTGGTGGTGGGGCCTTGGTGGTGGTGGGGCCCCGGCGGTGGTGGGGCCCCGGCGTTGGTGGGGCCTTGGTGGTGGTGGGGCCCCGGCGGTGGTGGGGCCTTGGTGGTAGGAGCCTTGGTAACGATGGGGCCTCGTGATCGTCCCGCGATCATCGGTCGATGAGCGACAGGGGGGAGTGGAAGACAATGGGGAACCGGTGTGGGGATGGGGTAGGGCTCTAGCTTAGAATCCTCTGCCCAGGGGATAAGTCTGTGTTTGGACAACAGTCGCTTGTCTTTTTCTTTTTGTTTTCACTTTTAACATCAAATTTTTCATGTACCTCGTGTGTTGCGACTGTCGGCAGATCAGTTTCCCTCCGGGGATGAATAAAGTTTTATCGTATCGTATCGCGTTATTCTGGCAATTTGTCTCTTTTATTCCCAGGCCTTGAAGATGCCTCACTGGCCTTTGCCTGCCACACTTTGTCCTGCCTCTCCTCTCTCTCAGCTATCTTCCCCACCCGCAAACACAATCAGACTGAAGAAGGGTCTTGACCCGAAACATCACCTATCCATGTCCTCCACAGATGCTGCCTGACCCGCTGAGTTACTCCGAAGGTAGGCACAAAATGCTGGAGTAACTCAGCGGGTCAGGCAGCATCTCAGGAGAGAAGGAATGGGTGACGTTTCAGGTCGAGGCAATTCTTCAGACTGATGTCACTCCAGCACTGAGTTACTCCAGCACTTTGTGTCTTATTGTGCATTAACCAGCATCTCCAGTTCCTTCTTTCTTCAAATTTAAGAGGTGCCTTTTTATTGTTTTTTTGTATCTTGTTTGTTTGGATAATTAGATGTTAAATTAGTTTTTATAGCAGTTGCTGCCAAAACAATGTTGTCAACAGTTCCTTGTTCCACTGCTGGGTTTGATGGTTAATTATTTGTGAGATCCTTCATCAAATAGGCCTGGAATCAAATTCCACCCAGTACACCCTTTACCTCAAAGATAGACACAAAAAGCTGGAGTAACTCAATGGGTCAGACAGCATCTCTGGAGAAAAGGAATAGGTGACGTTTCGGGTCGAGACTCTTCTTTAGACTGAGATCTTCAGAGCTTCTCTCCAGAGATGCTCTCTGACCCGCTGAGTCACACTCAGCAGTTCAAACCAGCATTTGCATTTCCTTCCGACACAGCCTTTAGCTCTTTGCCTTTTGTCTGAAAAGATTCTGGAGCCAGTGAGCTGAATCATAATTCAAATATGGATGCACAAAAGTCTCCAATTTCAATATTGTGTAGGAAGGAACTGCAAGTGCTGGTTTATATCAAATATGGACATAAAATGCTGACCAAAGAAGGGTTCCAACCCAAAACGTCACCTATTCCTTTTCTCCAGAGATGCTGCCTGACCTGCCGAGTTGCTCCAGCAATTTGCATCTATCTCCAGTGTCGATATTGTTTGATCAGAACGGATGAAGCAGCTCAAAGGGATCACAAAGAAGGCAAGGATGAAATCGAAATGCCAAGATGGCCTGTTCCCACGCTGTATATCCTGACTACGGGTACTGTTTCCAAGGAGTTTGTACGTTCTCCCTGCGACCGTGTGGATTTTCTCCGGGTGCTCCACTGCTCAATAATGAAGATTAATCCCCAAAATCAAAGCATTGCAATAAAATAAGACCCAGAATGTAGTTCGGTGACTTGGAAAGTGAATTATACTTGCCATTCTTGATTCACTCGTTACCTTTCCACCATCCATTCCTGTAAAGACTTTCCTTGTCCCACTCAATCAAAGGTAGGGCACCACAAGACATCCAAAGGAACTGCAGATGTTGGTTTACGAAGGTAGACACGAAATGCTGGAGTAACTCAACGGGACAGGCAGCATCTGTGGAGAGAGAAGGAATGGGCGACGTTATGAGTCGACACACCTCTTCAGACCATTCCTTCTCTCCAGAGATGCTGATTTACACCTGCATCTTGTGCCAAGATGAGCTGATCTGCTGGATTTGAGGTTGACACATTGAGGATGGTTTCTTTTGCATATTGAATAAAACAACATTCTTGACACGTGAACTTTGAAATTCATTCAAGGTCAGTTGTACAAAATAGTAAAATAGTAGCTACTGCCTGTTGTACATCTATACACTAAAACTCTTGTTTGTTTGTTTGTTTGTTTGTTTGTTCCTGAACAACAGCCAAAACGGTACACCATAGCCCACCTTACCCACTTTGGTGCTCATGGAAGAAGTTTCACTGAAATCGGCGTTATATTTTTAAAGATTCACGTTTTAAAGTTTAAATCTATCTCCTAGGGAGGTAGGGGGGAGGGAGGGGGGGAGGAGGGAGGATTTTAAAAAAACATTTAGATTTAGAGATACAGCGCGGAAACAGGCCCTTCGGCCCACCGGATCCGTGCCGCCCAGCGATCCCCGCACACTAACACTATCCTACGCACACTAGGGACAATTTTTACATTTTACCAAGCCAATTAACCTACATACCTGCACGTCTTTGGAGTGTGGGAGGAAACCGAAGATCTCGGCGAAAGCCCACGCAGGTCACGGGGAGAACGTACAAACTCCGTACAGACGGCGCCCGTAGTCGGGATCGAACCTGAGTCTCCGGCGCTGCATTCGCTGTAAGGCAGCAACTCTACCGCTGCGCCACCGTGCCGCCAATAAGGGGTGTTGAGGGAGATGGAGTGAGGGGGGAGAGGGGAAGGGGAGGGGAAGGAGGAGGGGAATGGGGAGGGGAATGGGGGAGGTGGAGGGGAGGGGGAGAGGGAGAGGGGAGGTGGGGAGGAGAGGAGGAGAGGGTGCTGCACCAATGCAGGAGAGGTTTGGGCTCAAAGGGGCCACTTGGTCTATTGCCTCTAAAATTCTAATGTTGAGAATTGTGTGTCATTGCTGCTATAAGTTCATAAGTGATAGGAGCAGAATTAGGTCATTTGGCCATCGAGTCCACTCCGCCATTCAATCAGGCTCTCCCTCCTTACCCCATTCTCCTGCCTTCTCCCCATAAATAACCCTTCCTAATCAAGAATCTGCCAATCTCCACCTTAAAAGTACCCAATGTCTTGGCCTCCACAGCTGTCTGTGGCAATGAATTGCACTATATTCAATAGTAGTACATTGATGCTGCCACTTGCAATGAATTTCCAGACAACTGGCTTTAAGTTGGAATCACTTGGGAAGGGGAAGACCTGGAAAAATTCCCAGAACAGTCTGGGACGAAACTGGTCACACCAAGCCCTTCATCCTGACCCCGGCTGTCTGATCGTGGAGCAGTGTGGATCGATAACGTCCTCCCACAGACCGGGCACCTGCTCCTGGGCCTAGCCAAGATGGCCATTCGCGGGTCCAGTCAGCGGGTATTCAACGCCCACACCGGGGTCGGCTGCCCGCCCCTTTTCCGGGCCTACGCCCATGCCCGCGTGCCCCTGGGGCGGGAACACGCGGTGTCCACGGGGACCCTGGAGGCCTTCCGCGAATGCTGGTCGCCTCGGGAGGCAGCAATGTATTACTGATGAGGATGACGTTATTTTTAAATTGACGACCGTTGTTTTGTAAACTGCCCCAAAGGAAGTTTTGATTGTGGTATCCTATTGTATGTTTGTTTTTGTTTTCTGAATAAAAATATTTGTATATACTGTGATGTCTTGAGAGGTCGGGAGCTTTTCTCTTGAAGGTTGGGAGGTGTGGGGGCCGGAAATGAAGACAGAAAAGTTCTTGTTTTCAAACTTAAATTCTATATATTTAGTCTTTTCCAAAAACAGGCAAACTTAATTGTTTGCAGACAGGTACACAAAACCAAAACAGGTAGTTAAATCAAAACTGTAGCTTGCTGCCTTCTTACAGAATATAACTCAAACACTGCTTCTCTCCCTCTCTGCTCCAGTCCTTGTCTCCCTCTCTGCTCCAGTCGTTGTCTCCCTCTCTGCTCCAGTCGTTGTCTCCCTCTCTGCTCCGGTCGTTGTCTCCCTCTCTGCTCCGGTCGTTGTCTCCCTCTCTGCTCCGGTCGTTGTCTCCCTCTCTGCTCCGGTCGTTGTCTCCCTCTCTGCTCCGGTCGTTGTCTCCCTCTCTGCTCCGGTCGTTGTCTCCCTCTCTGCTCCGGTCGTTGTCTCCCTCTCTGCTCCGGTCGTTGTCTCCCTCTCTGCTCCGGTCGTTGTCTCCCTCTCTGCTCCGGTCGTTGTCTCCCTCTCTGCTCCGGTCGTTGTCTCCCTCTCTGCTCCGGTCGTTGTCTCCCTCTCTGCTCCGGTCGTTGTCTCCCTCTCTGCTCCGGTCGTTGTCTCCCTCTCTGCTCCGGTCGTTGTCTCCCTCTCTGCTCCGGTCGTTGTCTCCCTCTCTGCTCCGGTCGTTGTCTCCCTCTCTGCTCCGGTCGTTGTCTCCCTCTCTGCTCCGGTCGTTGTCTCCCTCTCTGCTCCGGTCGTTGTCTCCCTCTCTGCTCCCGTCGTTGTCTCTCTCTTTAAATACACTGCCTCCCTTCCCTTTTAGCTCTCTCACTGAGGCAATCTGCTCATCTGGTTCAGCTGGCCAGCAATCAGTGTCAGCAGCAATCAGTGTCAGCAGCAATCAGTGTCAGCAGCAATCAGTGTCAGCAGCAATCAGTGTCAGCAGCAATCAGTGTCAGCAGCAATCAGTGTCAGCAGCAATCAGTGTCAGCAGGGTAGGCAGCCCTGTTGACTATGGGTTTTGTAGTCTTTTGCTGGCAGCCATGATGGTTTGTAGTCTTTGTTGCATCCACCGGGAGGAAATGTATCTCCCCTCTATGACTCTACCTCTCATGATATCACAATATTTTAAAAAAACAGATAGGGCACAATATCACAACGATGTAGTCAAACGCAACTTATTGGATACAGGGGACATTTGTACAGCACCAGAAGGGATATGTGGGAGGATGTGGTAGTGAGGAAGGACGTGCTAGCTCTGGAGAGGGCCCAGAGCAGGTTTATGAGACGGTAAGCGTTTGACGGTATTGGGCCTGTACTCACTGGAGTTTAGAAGGATGAGGGGGGACCTCATTGAAACTTACCGAATAGTGAAAGGCTTGGATAGAGTGGATGTGGAGAGGATGTTTCCACTAGTGGGAGAGTCTAGGACCAAAGGCCACAGCCTCAGAATAAAAGCATGCTCCTTTAGAAATGAGATGAGGAGGAATTTCTTTAGTCAGAGGGTGGTGAATCTGTGGAATTCATTGCCACAGACGGCTGTGGAGGCCAAGTCAATGGGTTATTTTTAAGGAGGAGATTTACAGATTATTGATTAGTACGGGGGTCAGGGGTTATGGGGAGAATAGACAATAGACGATAGGTGCAGGAGTAGGCCATTCGGCCCTTCGAGCCAACACAGAAGGCAGGAGAATGGGGTTAGGAGGGAAAGGCAGATCAGCCATGGTTGAATGGCAGAGTAGACTTGATGGGCCGAATGGCCTAATTCTGCTCCTACAACTTATAAACATATGAACTTATTTACCCAACAGCAGCCAAACTAAACTAAACTAAACAAAACAAAACATGAGGGACTACCCAAACTATGTAAAGGCCCCAGAGTCTCCAAAAAGGTTAGCTGAAAGGATTTCCCTGGGTGCTTCAGTTTCGTCCCACACTCCAAAGACCTACAGGTTGTAGGCTAATTGGCTTGGTGAAATTGTAAATTGTTCCCAGTGTGTGCAGGACAATAAATCTGCAAATCAGCACGTCTTTGGGATGCTGGATGAAACCGGAGCACCCAGAGGAAACCCCACGCGTTCACAGGAAGAACGTGCAAACTCCACGCAGATCAGGACCGAACCTGTGTGTCTGGCGCTGTGAGGTAGTGGTTTTATCAGCTGCGCCACACTCACGCTCCTGGTATAAGATATCGCCAACAGAAAATAACAATATGCTATTGAATGAATGCCTTTATTTGTCGTTGAAAACACTGCATACAACGACATTATTATTGCCATTCCATTGGTGCATAATATACTAACATAAAAACACAGGACCTTTGTTACTTGTACAAATATGCAAAATTTTTGGATCGATATTTTAAAAATCATTTCCAAAGTTATTGATAACCAACTGGATTTAGATCCAAAATTAATGATTTTAGGATTATCAGAACACATTACAAACTTTACGCTGTCAGAGACGCTTTCTTGACTACAGTTTAATAACTGCGAAAAAATTAATACTTAAATTTTGGAAAAAACCAGTAACCCCCACAATTAAAATGTGGATTACGGAAATGACCGAGACCTTGCATTTGGAAAAAATAAGGTTTGCCTTAATTGACAAACCAGATCTATTTTTTAAAATATGGTCTCCATTTATTGAATTTTTAAAAAAGTAAATGGGTTTGACACAAAACTAAAATTTAAAACTAAAGTTAAAACTTGAGTTTAGGGTTGGATGTACAACTATATTCATCATCTCCCGGATCCATCCCCATAATCTTTATATTTGTAATTCTCTTTTCATCTTTATTTTTTCTTTAAAAATTTAAAAATTGAAGCTTTGTAAGAATTCTATAACCAGTTTGTCGTTTATTATTATTTGTACATATGCTTTAAAAAATAAAAAAATAAAAAATAAAATTAAAAAAAATAAAAGCACAGGACACAATTTAAAAACAATATTATTTAACTAGGGCTTAAGTTAAATAAATAATCAATATTGCAATATATCAATAAACAATGGTGATAGTAAGGTAAAAATGCAAGCTAGGTAGTAGCATGGAAGAGTGCAGCATGAGTAATCATATCATATCATATCATATATATACAGCCGGAAACAGGCCTTTTCGGCCCTCCAAGTCCGTGCCGCCCAGCGATCCCCGTACATTAACACTATCCTACACCCACTAGGGACAATTTTTTTTTTTTTTTTTTTAATTTTTACATTTACCCAGCCAATTAACCTACATAACTGTACGTCTTTGGAGTGTGGGAGGAAACCGAAGGTCTCGGAGAAAACCCACGCAGGTCACGGGGAGAACGTACAAACTCCTTACAGTGCAGCACTCGTAGTCAGGATCGAACCTGAGTCTCCGGCGCTGCATTCGCTGTAAAGCAGCAACTCTACCGCTGCGCTACCGTGCCGCCGTAATACTCAGTAGCTTTTCATATTGAGTGTGCAGATTGCTTTGGGGAAGAAACTGTCTCTTCGTCTGGAGGTGCGTGTTTTGGCTGACCTATAATGCCTGCCAGAGGTGCAACAGTTCAAACAGGTGGTGACCTGGGGGTGTGGAGTCTTTAATGACGTTAGTGACTCTGCTGAGGTGGCGTGAGACTTCTGTTACTTCTCTAAATCCATCTTTACACTGAGAAGCTGCCGGCACGGTAGCGCAGCGGTAGAGTTGCTGCTTTACAGTGAATGCAGCGCCGGAGACTCAGGTTCGATCCTGACTACGGGTGCTGCACTGTAAGGAGTTTGTACGTTCTCCCCGTGACCTGCGTGGGTTTTCTCCGAGATCTTCGGTTTCCTCCCACACTCCAAAGACGTACAGGTATGTAGGTTAATTGGCTGGGTAAATGTAAAAATTGTCCCTAGTGTGTGTAGGATAGTGTTAATGTACGGGGATCGCTGGGCGGCACGAACTTGGTGGGCCGAAAAGGCCTGTTTCCGGCTGTACATATATGATATGATATGATATGATATATGATATACTTTTAGTTTAGTTTAGAGACACAGCGCGCATACATGCCCTTTGGCCAACCGAGTCCGCACCGACCAGCGATCCCCGCTCACTAACACTATCCTACATATAATAGGGACAACTTACATTTATACCAAATCAATTAAACCTACAAACCTGCACGTCTTTGGAGTGTGGGAGGAAACCGAAGATCCCGGAGGAAACCCACGCAGGTCACGGGGAGAACGTAGAAAGTCCGTACAGACAGCACCCGTAGTCGGGATCGAACCCGGTTCCCTGGAGCTGTAAGGCAGCATCTCTACCGCTGCGTCACTGTGCCACCATGATGGCAGATATTAATTTCACACTTTCATATTCTTTATTGTGGACCTTTATTTTATGACACAACGCTAAAGTGGTTGAAGGAGAAAAGTAACCACCGATTTGAAGTGAAATCTGTTACAGCTCCCCACCGATCACGCAAATCATCTCGCTTTAGCTCATTTAGCTGTGGCCTTAATGAAATTTTATGGAAATTGGGTTTTTAATGGGCAGTTAATGAAATTGGACAAGAATGGAGCTGGAGTGAGGAAATGATCAAAGATGGCTTTTCAAGAATGGAACTGAGCGTGGAGAATAAAAGATTATTCAATTCACAAACGAAGGGCTAGATAAAAGCCCACAAACTGGAGTTTCCCATTTGTGCACCATTCACCAGCATTATATATATATATATATATATACATATATATACACAAAATGCTGGAGTAACTCAGCAGGTCAGGCAGCATCTCAGGATAGAAGGAATGGGTGACGTTTCGGGTCGAGCCCCTTCTTCAGTCTGAAGAAGGGTCTCGACCCAAAACGTCACCCATTCCTTCTCTCCTGAGATGCTGCCCGACCTGCTGAATTACTCCAGCATTTTGTGAATAAATACCTTTGATTTGTACCAGTATCTGCAGTTATTTTCTTACACTATATATATATATATATATATATATATATCAATTCTAACATAGAATCTTGAATGAAGATATTTTAAGCATGTCCCTGTTCTTGCAGCTGGTTAATTCTTTTACCTGTGAGGTCTCAATGTCTGAGGTGTGTAAGGGCTCTTATAGAGCCATAGAGTCACATGGCATGGCAACAGACACTTTAGCCCCATTCATCAATGCTGACCAAGATGTCCCATCTAAACTAGTCCCATTTGGCCCATATCCCTCCAAACCTTTCCTTTCCTATCATATAGTATGATATTATACGTGCGGCATGGTGGCGCAGCGGTAGAGTTGCTGCCTTACAGCGAATGCAGCGCCGGAGACCCGGGTTCGATCCTGACTACAGGGGCTGTCTGTACAGAGTCTGCACGTTCTCCCCGTGACCTGTGTGGGTTTTCTCCGAGATCTTCGGTTTCCTCCCACGCTCCAAAGACATAGAAACATAGAAAATAGGTGCAGGAGGAGGCCATTTGGCCCTTCGAGCCAGCACCGCCATTCAATAACCCGTGCCTGCCTTCTCCCCATATCCCTTGATTCCACTAGACCCTAGAGCTCTATCTAACTCTCTCTTAAATCCATCCAGTGATTTGGCCTCCACTGCCCTCTGCGGTAGAGAATTCCACAAATTCGCAACTCTCTGGCTTTTTTTTTGGTAAACTAGCATCTGCAGTTCCTGTGTACCATTTTACCAGTTTAGTTTATTGTCACGTGTACCGAGCGAGGTACAGTGAAAAGCTTTTGTTGCGTTCTAGCTAGTCAGCGGAAAGGCAATACGTGATTACAATCGAGCCATTTACAATGTATAGATACATGATAAGGGAATAACGTTAAGTGCAAGGAACTGCAGATGTTGTTTTACACCAATGGTAGGCACAAAATGCTGGAGTAACTCAGCGGGACAGGCAGCATCACCTGAGAGAAGGAATGGGGAACGTTTTGGGTCAAGACCCTTCTTCGGACCCGACCCGAGACGTCACCCATTCCTTCTCTCCAGAGATGCTGCCTGTCCTGCTGAGTTGCTCCGGCATTTTGTGTCCATCTGCAGTTCCTTGGGTCTACATTTATCTACACTACTTCTTACCCCTTTTGTTTCATAATTATCTGCTTTGTTAACTAGCATTTTATGTGGGGTTCAGCAAACAGCCACTGAAAACCCATGTCGATGACAGCTACTACATTCCGTGAATGAAACCTTTCTGTAACCTCACCACCAATTCAAACACACTAGATCATCTCTGTAATGGCGACTTTCCGACTTTTCCAGTGACTTCTTTTCCACTTGCCATTACTACACAGGTAAGTAGGAGTGATCTTATGCAGTCCTAATAGAACAGATCTTCCAGTCGTTATTTCCAGTTTAATTGGTTGTTTATTGAAGTAGTAGTACAAACAAGGAGATGAACGTACCAGGTTTTACTTATTCCGCGTGCAAGTTGTAGCTGGCTGCTCTGTTCCCGGTCCTGTGAGAACTGTATGCCCTCCCTCCCTGTGCCTGTCACTTCCTGTCCCCGATGCCCTTATATATACATGCATATATATATATATTATATATATTATATATATGCATCTAATGACTGCCCCCAAGTGTCTAAAATAATACTGCATGATATATCTAGACAAAATAATATAATATAATATGCCAAAGGTAGCTCAATAAACATCCACTAAACATAAATGGTTCCTCCAATCACCTTTTCTAAACATGCTGTGTTTTCTTTATTAACACTAACACCATCAAGCAGCTACTAATTTGTTACCCTATTAATTGTTTCCAACAAGTTCTCCACAACCGAAGTTAAACTTACCAGCATCTGATTACCAGGCATGTTAGAATCATAAGAATTGTACAACAAATATAGAACATAAAACACGGACAACACATCACAGCAACAGGCCCTTTGGCCCACAATGTGCCGAACATACTGCTGTAGATTGTGCATGCCAGTTCACCTTCACTATATATATATATAGCGTCACATTCACTATGCATGCTGCACATTCCACACACGATCCAGTCCGGATCTTCACTCCCACCTTGACTATATACGCTGCCGGTCGCTGCCTTGCAGGCAGACCGCGACCAGACTGTGAAGACGATAGCACTTATTGTTACCTCCGCTTGAGTACAAATAAACTATGAGTTGCAACTCTTGTGTATTGGCATGAATACACAACAACTGCCAAGACCAACTCTTATCTGTCTGCACATAATCCATATCGTTCAATTCACTGCACATCCGTGTGCCAATCCAAAAGTTTCTTAAATGTTCATATGTTTATAAGTTTATAAGTTGTCGGAGCGGATTTAGGCTATTCGGCCCACCAAGTCTACACCGTCATTCAATCATGGCTGATCTATCTTTCTCTCTCAACCCTATTCTCTTGCCTTCCCCTCATAACCCCTGACACCCGTACTAATCAGGTATCCCCGCCTTGAAAATATCCATTGACTTGGCCTCCACTGCTGCCGGTGGTAATGAATTCCACAGATTCACCACCCCCTGACTAAAGAAATTCCTTCTCATCTCCTTCCTGAAGGAAGGTCCTTTAATTCTGAAGCTCTAAAGTTCTAAGGGCATCTACGTAACAAATTGGTGCAGCGGTAGAGTTGCGGCTTTACAGCGCCAGAGACCCGGGTTCCATCCTGACTACGGGTGCTGTCTGTACGGACTTTTCACGTTCTCCCGTGACCACGTGGAATTTCTCTGGTTGCTCCGGCTTCCTCACACATTCCAAAGATGCACAGGTTTGTAGCTTAATTGCCCTCTGTAAATTGAGATTAACTTTTTGGGAATCCTGCACTAGCACTCAAAAATCCCTTTGCACTTCTGATTTCTGGATTCTCTCCCCATTTAGAAAATAATCTACGCCTTTATCCCTACTGCCAAATTGCATGACTCCACACTTTGCTGCACTATATTCCATCTGCCACTTCTCTGCCCACTCTCCCAACCTGTCCAAGTCCTCCTGCAGAGTCCCTGCTTTCTCTACACTACCTGCCCCTCCACCTATTTTCGTATCGTCCTCAAACTTGGCCACAAAGCCTTCAATCCCCCTCGTCCAAAGCATTAATATACAACGTGAAGAACAGCGGCCCCAGCACCGACCCCTGCGGAACTCCGCTAGTCACTGGCAGCCAGCCAGAAGAAGCCCCCTTTATTGCCACTCATTGCCTACTGCCAACCTGCTATCCACGCTGGTATCTGCCCTTTGACACCGTGGGCTCTCATCTTCCTTAGCAGCCTCACATGTGGCATCTTATCAAAGGCTTTCTGAGAAAGCTTCGGAGGGAAGAGGAAATATTGTCGGTATTATTCATGTTAATACTCAGTACACTTTTATTTGACTTTTTAAAAGATTGCAAGCAATGTTTAAATATGTTTTTCAGTGAACCCATTACGTTTATAGGGAGCATAGGATATGTTAAAGGCATATTAAAATAATAAGTAAGAAAATAACTGCAGATGCTGGTACAAATCGAAGGTATTTATTCACAAAATGCTGGAGTAACTCAGCGGGTCAGGCAGCATCTCAGGAGAGAAGGAATGGGTGACGTTTCAGGTCGATTCCCTTCAGACTGATGTCAGGGGGGCGGGACAAAGGAAGGATATAGGTGGAGACAGGAAGACAGTGGGAGATCTGGGAAGGGGGAGGGGAAGGGAGGGACAGAGGAACTATCTAAAGTTGGAGAAGTCAATATTCATACCGCTGGGCTGCAAGCTGCCCAGGCGAAATATGAGGTGCTGTTCCTCCAATTTCCAGTGGGCCTTACTATGGCACTGGAGGAGGCCCATGACAGAAAGGTCAGACTGGGAGTGGGAGAGGGAGTTGAAGTGCTCAGCCACCGGGAGATCAGATTGGTTCTGATCAGATTGAAATAATAACGTGTATATATACTGTTTTTGATTTGCTGAGTTCTTTCAGCATTCCGAATTTTGTTCCAGAGGGCGGCACGGTGGCGCAGCAGTAGAGTTGTTGTCTTACAGCGCCAGAGACCCGGGATCGATCTTGACCACGGGTGCTGTCTGTTAGGAGTTTGTACGTTCTCCCCGTGACCTGTGTGGGGTTTCCCTCCAGGTGCTCCAGTTTCCTCCCACACTCCAAAGACATATAGGTTTGTAGGTTAATTGGCTTCAGTATCAATTGTAAATTGTCCCTAGTGTGTGTAGGATAGTGTTAATGTGTGGGGATCGGCGGTCGGCACGGACTCAGTGGGCCGAAAGGCCTGTTTCAGCACTGTATCTCTAAACTAAACTAAACTAGATTGCAGCAACTGTAGTCTCATTTTGCCTTCATTTCATTTCAAGGTCTTTTGGTTACATGCTGTCTGGTACTTTCATGGCCTTGCAGTTTCTCTGTTTATTGGCAGATTATTTTTGTTGCAATGCACCTAACACATATCATCTACTTGCAAAGTTAATGTATTGTGGATATTAGAAATCTGGAATAAAAATTCAAGATCTTATGGCGAGTCCGAAACTTGTTGGTTGTAGACAAAGTTTATTGCAGCCGCAATACACGAATACAGAGTTAAACAACAAGGTACAGGACAACCAATACAAACTTACTGTCTTCCTTGAAGACTTCGCCGAACTGGCTAAAACGGGCGCCAAACGCGCACATGACATCGCTGGCCAATCAGCGATGTCGCTCCCTGGACCAATCCCCCTGGTCGCGTTCCCACGTGACCTCGCTGGCCAATCCGAGGGTTCGACGACCTGGACCATTCTCTATGGTCGCTACATGACCCCCCCCAGAACCCGAGGTGCGGAACCTAGCAGGGAGCCGGATTTCGCGACCATAACGAGTACGGAGAGGGACAGCCGGAACCACAGGAGCCGGAGGTTCCGGACTTGGTGGAACGGCCGGAACGAGAGGTTCTGGAGGAACTACCGGCACGGGGGGTCCTGGAGGAACTGCCGAAAAGGGGGGTCCTGGAGGAACTGCCGGAACGGGGGGTCCTGGTGGAACTGCCGGAACGGGGGTTTCCGGACTGGGCGGAACTAACGGAGGTCGGCCTCTCCTAGGGGTTTGACCGACCAGGACTGGTTGATCCGGGTCCAAATGGGCCGGTTTGAGCCGGGACACTGAGACGAGTTCACTCTTGCCGCCCATGTCTAAGGTGAAAGTAGCCGTCCCCTTACGTAAAACCCGGAACGGCCCTTGATAGACCCTCTGCAACGGGGCGCGATGGGCATCTTTACGCAGAAAAACAAACTCACAGTCCTTCAGGGAAGACGGTTCATGTACCATGGGACACCCATGACGTGAAGTCGGAACTGGAGCCAGGGAGCCCACCCGTTCCCGGAGAGATGCTAACGCTGATGGGACTGTAGGGAGCAGGTCTGAAGGGTCCGGAAACAGATCTCCGGGTACTCGAAGTGTCGAGCCATATACTAGCTCTGCGGACGACGCACCGAGATCTGGCTTAGGAGCAGTCCAGATGCCTAAAAGAACCCAAGGGAGTTGGTCTACCCAGTCCGGGCCTTCAAGCCTTGCACTGAGGGACGCCTTAAGTTGGCGGTGGAACCTTTCTACGAGTCCATTTGCCTGGGGGTGATATGCAGTTGTGGGTTGTAACTTGGACCCGTACAGTTCCGCCAGCGCGGCCCAGAGGGACGAAGTGAACTGTGGCCCTCTGTCAGTTGTAATAACTGCTGGGACCCCGAAACGAGCTACCCAATGAAGGGCCAAAGTCCTAGCACAAGACGCTGACGAGATATCAAACAATGGGAAAGCCTCTGGCCACCGGGTGAACCGATCCACCACCGTGAGGAGGTGGGTGTAGCCCCGGGAGGAAGGCAAAGGCCCGACCAAATCCACGTGGATGTGGAAAAAACGAAAAGCCGGGACCTCGAAATCCTGTACGGGGGGCTGGACGTGGCGCTGGACTTTAGCGGTCTGACAGGGCACGCAGGAACGTGCCCACCCCGCTACCTGTTTCCGCAGGCCATGCCAGACAAACCTCGCTGCTACCAAGGCAGAGGTGGAGCGGATGGACGGGTGCGCCAGCCCATGAATGGCATCGAAAACCCGGCGCTGAAGGGAGGGCGGTACTACCGGCCTGGGACGAGGAAGAGAAACATCGCACCAGACTTTCGTGCCCTCCGACCCACAAGCTACCTGGGCCAACTTCAATCCCGAAGTGGTGGACCGGTAAGCCGAAACGGTATCCGCTAGGAGCTGTGCCTCCGCAAGCTCCTGGGGATCCACTTCGCAGTCGTCCGCCGAAATAGGGGGAAAAGCAGGTCTAGACAGGGCGTCAGCAACGGCATTAAGCTTACCCGCGACATGACGGACATCTGTGGTAAATTCGGAGATAGCAGTTAGATGCCGCTGCTGGCGGGCCGACCATGGGTCAGACAATTTCAAAAAA
The DNA here is from genome assembly GCF_053455715.1 of Rhinoraja longicauda. Classification (NCBI taxonomy): domain Eukaryota; kingdom Metazoa; phylum Chordata; class Chondrichthyes; order Rajiformes; family Arhynchobatidae; genus Rhinoraja; species Rhinoraja longicauda. Next base: position 79,933,626 of record NC_135957.1, read on the forward strand.
GCAAATGTTAATGGCTTGTGGTCCGTAAATGCCACAAATGGGCGGCCCTCGAGGAAGTACCTGAAATGACGGACAGCTAAATAGAGAGCTAGAAGCTCTCGGTCAAACGCGCTATATTTCATCTCGGCCGAATTTAGTTGCCGGCTGAAAAACGCTAAAGGCTGCCAACGGCCACCGACCTGCTGCTCCAGAACCCCGCCCACCGCCACGTCAGAGGCGTCAACCGTCAGGGCCGTGGGGGCGGAGGGGCTCGGATGGACCAACATGGTGGCGTCTGCCAAGGCTGCCTTAGCTGCTGTAAAAGCCGACTCTGCAGTCGGGGACCACAACAACTCTACCGGATTCCCCGCAAGGCATTGGAAAAGCGGGCGCAGGACTCGCGCCGCTGCCGGAACAAATCTATGGTAGAAATTAACCATGCCTACGAACTCCTGCAGCCCTTTTACTGTGGTGGGCCTGGGAAAAGCCCGGATAGCCTCTACCTTCTCGGGCAAAGGGGCGGCGCCGGCAGGAGTAATTATGTGCCCTAGAAAATCGAGAGCAGGCAGGCCGAATTGACATTTGGAGGGTTGGATAATGAACCCGTGGTCTTGGAGCCGCTGGAACACGGTCCGCAAATGGACCTGGTGTTCCTGCACTGAGGGGCTGGCAACCAGGATGTCGTCCAAATAAATAAACAAAAAGGGTAAACCCCGGCCCACGCGGTCCATCAGTCGCTGGAAAGCCTGTGCCGCGTTCTTTAAACCGAAAGGCATACGCAACCATTCAAACAACCCGAACGGAGTAATAGTTGCAGTTTTCTGTATGTCCTCCGGTCGCACCGGAATCTGATGGTATCCTCGCACCAAATCGATTTTGGAAAACACCACCGCTCCTTCCAGCCCAGATGAAAAGTCCTGTAGGTGCGGTATGGGGTAGCGATCAGCCGTGGTGACAGCATTGAGACGCCGATAATTGCCACATGGCCTCCACCCCCCAGATGCCTTGGAGACCATGTGTAACGGCGAGGCCCACGGGCTGTCAGACTGACGGACAATTCCCATTTCCTCCATCTTCCTGAACTCCGCCCTTGCCACCACCAGTTTGTCTGGCGGTAGTCTCCTGGCCCGAGCGAAAACGGGAGGGCCTTCGGTGCGGATGTGATGGACCACACCGTGCTTAGCCGAAGGTGCGTCAAAACTTTGGACGAGCAGCTCTGGGAACTCTGACAGAATCGCAGCATACGAGTCGGGGGCCGCGACGACGGCCTGGACAGTAGGGCTGGGCGAGGAGGCGATTGTCGGAGCGACGTGCTCATCTTCGGCAGAGGGTCGGAGGTCGTTACCGCGGACATCAGGAACCAGTGAAAAAGCCCAGAGAAAATCTGCGCCCAGGATCGCTTGTTTGACGTCGGCTATGATGAATGGCCATTCGTACGTGCGGAGGCCTAACACAAGGGACATCTTCCGTGTACCGAAAGTGCGAATTGGGCTGCCATTAACCGCGATGAGGGTGGGACCTGTCTTACCCGATCTGGTTTCGAGGTCGGTCGGCGGCACTATGCTGACGATGGCTCCCGTGTCTACCAAAAATTCTGTGTCCGTGAATCGATCATGGACATAGAGGCGCCGGTTCTGGCCAATCATAACTGCCCCTATGTACGATCGGCCGAGGCATTTCCCGCGAAGGTACAAGGCAAACGACAGTTGCGGGATTCGTTACCCCATCGTAGGTGATAATAGCACCAGCCGCGCTTGTGCGGATCTTTTTGGCGGGCTTTCGAAGAATTGGCGGGAGTCGTGGCGCCATCTTGCCGTCGCTGTGGCGTGGTCACTGATGTCGAGACTTTGTTGATTGAACCACTTGCCTTGTTTTTTGCCGCTATGAGCGCGTCCGCTTTCACTGCATATGCTTCGGGGTCCTTAAAAGAACAATCCGTGAGCAGCAGTCGGACATCCTCGGGAAGTTTCTCGCGGAATGCCTGTTCAAACATCGGGCAATCCGTATGCTCACCGGCTAGCATCATCATTTCGGCCATGAGGACGGAAGGCAGTTGGTCTCCAAGATCCGGTAGGTGCAGAAGTTTTGCCGCACCACCATGCTTATTAAACCCGAAGGTTCGCAGTAATACCTTCTTCATGGCCTCGTACTTGTCTTCCGCAGGTGAATTTACGATGAACCGCATCACGCGCTTGGTTGTGTCCGGCGATAGAGCGCTGACGAGGTAGAAGTACTTTGTGGATTCGTCCGACACCTTCTTTATATGGAATTGAGCCTCGGCGTGGATAAACCAAGCTTGCGGTGCGTACGTCCAAAATAACGGAAGATGGACGCCCGCCGCGCTTGACTCCGGTGTGCCCTGCTCGGTCATCGTCAACGAGGCGTCGGGTTCCTGCTCAGTCGGTGATCGTCCAGATCACGTCGGGGTCACCAATATGGCGAGTCCGAAACTTGTTGGTTGTAGACGAAGTTTATTGCAGCCGCAATACACGAATACAGAGTTAAACAACAAGGTACAGGACAACCAATACAAACTTACTGTCTTCCTTGAAGACTTCGCCGAACTGGCTAAAACGGGCGCCAAACGCGCACATGACATCGCTGGCCAATCAGCGATGTCGCTCCCTGGACCAATCCCCCTGGTCGCGTTCCCACGTGACCTCGCTGGCCAATCCGAGGGTTCGACGACCTGGACCATTCTCTATGGTCGCTACAATCTTATGAATGATCAACAGGTCAACTAGTGAACAGGGAAACAAACTTAACACTTCAAATAACCAATCTTTTAGCAAAACTGGAAAGTAGGAAATGTACCATGCTCAGATTAACAGTAAGACATCACTTATCCATGTCCTCCAGAGATGCTAACTGACTCCATAAGATGAGAAGACCATAAGTCATAGAAACATAGAAACATAGAAAATAGGTGCAGGAGGAGGCCAATCGGCCCTTCGAGCCAGCACCACCATTCAATGTGATCATGGCTGATCATCGACAATCAGTAACCTGTGCCTGCCTTCTCCACCATATCCCTTGATTCCACTGGCCCGCTAGAGCTCTATCTAACTCTCTTTTAAATTCATCCAGTGAATTGGCCGCCACTGCCTTCTGTGGCAGAGAATTCCACAAATTCACAACTCTCTGGGTGAAAAAGTTTTTCCTCATCTCAGTTTGAAATGGCCTCCCCTTTATTCTCAGACTGTGGCCCCTGGTTCCGGACTACCCCACCATTGGGAACATTTTTCTTGCATCTAGCTTGTCCAGTCCTTTTATAATTTTCTACATTTCTATAACATCCCCTCTGCCTCAATAGCAGAGTCGAAGAGCAGAATTAGGCCATTCAACCCATCGAGTCTGCTCCTCCATTCAACCATGGCTGATCTATTTTTCCCTCCTAACCCCATTCTCCTGCCTTCTCCCCGTAACCTTTGACACCTGTACTAATCAAGAATCTATCAATCTCTGCTTTAAAAATACCCATTGACTTGGCCTCCACAGTTATTGGTGGCAATGAATTTCACAGATTCACCGCCCTCTGACTAAAGAAAATCCTCCTCATCTCTATTCTATAGAGTCGTTGGCACCTGACTCACTGAGTTACTCCACCCTTTTGTGATTTTTGCTTCTCCAGTTCCTTGTGCCTAAAGGCCCTGTCCCAGTTAGGCGTTGTTTAAGGCGACTGCCGGCCACTGTCATAGTCGTAGCAGGTCGCTGAAAAAACGGCGACTGGACACCCCTCCCCCCTACGACAAGCTACAACAACCTACCACCTAGTCTATGTCAAGCTACGGCAAGCTACCAACAACCGGAGACCCAATCGTTGCAAGTAGAACGCCCACCTACGACCGCACCTACGACAACCTACGATGACACCTACGACAACCTACGATGACACCTACAACAACCTACCACCACAGAGGTGACAACCTACGAAGTCAACCTATGTCCACCCGTGACAAGCTACGACAAGCTACGACCCTGAAGACTGAAGACAACTGAAGACAATTCACGTTTCACCCAGTTTCCCTATAAAAGGGGGTGTGTGGTAGGTAGGGTTTCCAATCATTCTGCATCATGACTATTTGAAAGTGATGCCATGAGAAACTACTCTGAAATACAATAACTTCACACATCAATTTTCCGTCAAAATGTCAAGAATTTCCTTTATTGATATTCAAACAATTTTTTTTTTTAAGTTGATAAGAACATACAACAGTGCATACAAAAATATTGTAATAAACTTCAATACATTTCAATAACCTTCAAACTTCAAACTTTAAAATTCAAACTTTAAACGGAATACAAGTGCAAAAACATACAAAACCTAACATCATTCACTTTATGCACTGTGTCCTTTAATTTTGAAGGAGATTTGATGCAAATATTCGACCACAGTGCAATTAGCTGCAGCCGGGAGTATTTATAGTCAAAGTATTTGATGCGCTGTAGCGCCGTTGATAGGAATGGAGAATGTGAAATGGCTCAGCTAATCTCACTTGATGAAGTTGTATTTTTAGCCTGTCTTGCCGATTATTTCCAGGATCCTGTGCTTTCACGGTACCTTGTTCACACCGGGAGATAAAGGCACTTCAAAGCTCTGCAATGTGACGTATATTTGACGTATATTAACGTTATTCCCACAGGTAATAGTCCACAAGTAATTGTATTTTAACTTAGAAAAGACAAGTCATTCATCTTTGGATTATTTGGAATCATTTCCTCACCTCACCCGTTAACTATAGGTGGCACGGTGGCACAGTGATAGAGTTGCTGCCGTACAGCACCAGAGACCCAGGGTTCCAACCTGACTAAAGCTGCTTTCTTCACAAAATGCTGGAGTAACTCAGCAGGTCGGGCAGCATCTCGGGAGAGAAGGAATGGGTGACGTTTCGGGTCGAGACCCTTCTTCAGACTGATGTCAGGGGGGGCGGGACAAAGGAAGGCTATAGGTGGAGACAGGAAGATAGAGGGAGATCTGGGAAGGAGGAGGGGAAGAGGTGCTTGTCTGTACGGAGTTTGTACGTTCTCCCCCCCCCTCCCCCGTGACCTGCGTGGGTTTTCCCTGGGAGCTCCGGTTTCTTCCCACACTCCAGAGATGTACAGCTTTGTCGGATAATTGGCTTGTTAAAATTGTAACCTGTCCCTAGCGTGTGTAGGATAGTGTTAGTGTGTGGGGATGGCTGGTCATCATTGACTCGATGGGCCAAAGGGCCTGTCTCCGCACTGCATCTCTAAACTAAATCACATTAAACTACTTAAAGCAATGACCATATTTAACATAGTGGGTATCGGCACACGAATGCTTTATAGTCTGAAAGCATGTACCACCATGCCATTGAATCAAAGAATATGTCTACACATTGGAAGGTGGACATTTGGATCATCAATGAACAGTGGTGCCTCTCTGTTCTCTTATAGATTTGCCTGCATATGTTCAGTCTAGTCTAGTTTATTGTCACGTGTACCGAGGTACAGTGAAAAGCTTTTGCTGCGTGCTAACCAGTCAGCGGAAAGACAAGACATGATTACAATTGGGCCACAGTGCACAGGCACATGACAAAGGGACAGAACGCTGTGGATATCCAAGTCAATGGATATTTTTAAGGCAGAGATAAATAGATTCTTGATTAGTACGGGTGTCAGGGTTTATGGGGAGAAGGCAGGAGAATGGGGTTAGGAGGGAGAGATAGGTCAGCCATGATTGAATGGCGGAGTAGACTTGATGGGCCGAATGGCCTAGTTATGCTCCTATCACTTCCGAACATACTGTATGAACATGAATATCGTGAATAACATTTACTGCAATATAAAATCCAGTAAAGTCCATTTTCGTTCCATTTCTCCTCAGGCAGATCTGTGATTATCTGATCAAAAGTCGCTCCGCTTCAAAAGAGCGTTCTTTTTCCACTTTCACTGCTATAATATCCTGATTTGTTTTTCCTGGATGTTCTCCCCCTGAGGCTTGACCCATTTTTTCCCAATCCATTCCCAGAATATAGTTCAAGAGTTCCATGGTTCTCATTGGCTCGGAAACATATGGATCAAGAAAACACTTCCGAACAGACTTCAGACACCCCTCCCCACCTATTTAACATGGGTTTAGGTTTATTAGTGTCACATGCACCTAAGTGCAGTGAAAATGTATTGACGTATTCAAGAGAGATTTAGATATAGCTCATAGGGCTAACGGAATCAAGGGATAGGAGGAGAAAGCAGGAACGGGATACTGATCTTGGATGATCAGCCACGATCATATTGAATGGCGGTGCTGGCTCGAAGGGCCGAATGGCCTACTCCTGCACCTATTTTCCATGTTTCTATGTATCTCTAACATCTTAGGAATGACTTATTCCTGCACCTATTTTCAATAGACAATAGACAATAGGTGCAGGAGGAGGCCATTCGGCCCTTCGAGCCAGCACCGCCATTCAATGTGATCATGGCTGATCTTTCTCAATCAGTACCCCGTTCCTGCCTTCTCCCCATACCCCTTGACTTCGCTATCCTTAAGAGGTCTATCTAGTTCTCTCTTGGATGCATTCAGAGAATTGTCCTCCACTGCCTTCTGAGGCAGAGAATTCCACAAATTCACAACTCTCTGACTGAAAAAGTTTTTCCTCATCTCCGTTCTAAATGGCCTACCCCTTAATCTTAAACTGGGGCCCCTTGTTCTGGACTCCCCATCGTTGGGAACATGTTTCCTGCCTCTAATGTGTCCAACCCCTTAATAATCTTATACGTTTCGATAAGATCCCCTCTCATCCTTCTAAATTCCAGTTTATACAAGCCTAGTCACTCCAGTCTCTCAACATATGACAGTCCCGCCATTCCGGGAATTAACCTAGTAAACCTATGCTGCACGCCCTCAATAGCAAGAATATCCTTCCTCAAATTTGGAGACCAAAACCGCACACAGTACTCCAGGTGCAGTCTCACTAGGGCCCTGTACACCTGCAGAAGGACCTCTTTGCTCCTATACTCAACTCCTCTTGTTATGAAGGCCAACATTCCATTGGCTTTCTTCACTGCCTGCTGTACCTGCATGCTTCCTTTCAGTGACTGATGCACTAGGACACCCACATCTCGTTTTACGTCCCCTGTTCCTAACTTGACACCATTCAGATAATACTCTGCCTTCCTATTCCTACCACCAAAGTGGATAACCTCACACTTATCCACATTAAACTGCATCTGCCATGCATCCGCCCACTCACACAACCTGTCCAAGTCACCCTGCAACCTCATAGCATCTTCCCCGCAGTTCACACTACCACCTAGCTTTGTATCATCTGCAAATTTGCTAATGGTACTTTTAATCCCTTCATCCTAGTCATTAATGTATATTGTAAATAGCTGTGGTCCCAGCACCGAGCCTTGCGGTACCCCACTATTCACTGCCTGCCATTCTGAAAGGGACCCATTTATCCCCACTCTTTGCTTTCTGTCTGTCAACCAATTTTCTATCCATGTCAGTATCCTACCTCCAATATCATATGCTCTAATTTTGGCCACTAATCTCCTATGTGGGACCTTGTCGAAGGCTTTCTGAAAGTCGAGGTACACCACATCCACCGGCTCTCCCCTGTCAATTTTCCTAGTTACATCCTCAAAGAATTCCAGAAGATAAGTCAAGCATGATTTCCCCTTCGTAAATCCATGCTGACTTGGAACGATCCTGTTACTGCTATCTAAATGATCCGTAATTTCGTCTTTTATAATTGACTCCAGCATCTTCCCCACCACTGATGTAAGACTAACTGGTCTATAATTTCCCGTTTTCTCTCTCCCTCCTTTCTTAAAAAGTGGGACAACATTAGCTACCCTCCAATCCACAGGAACTGATCCTGAATCCATAGAACATTGGAAAATGATCACCAATGCGTCCACAATTTCTAGCGCCATCTCCTTAAGTACCCTAGGATGCAGACCATCAGGCCCTGGGGATTTATCAGCTTTCAGTCCTATCAGTCTACCCAACACCATTTCCTGCCTAATGTGGATTTCCTTCAGTTCCTCCGTCATCCTAGGATCTCTTGCCACTAGAATATCTGGGAGATTGCTTGTATCTTCCTTAGTGAAGACAGATCCAAAGTACCGGTTCAACTCGTCTGCCATTTCCTTGTTCCCCATAATAAATTCCCCCGCTTCTGTCTTCAAGGGACCCACATTTGTCTTGACTATTTTTTCCTCTTTACATACCTAATACATTGTATTAGTGTGAACAGGTAATGAATGACTGAATGAATGAATGAATGAATGAATAAGTTTATTGGCCAAGTATGTGCATTTACAAGGAATGTGCCTTGGTGCTCCGCTCACAAATGACAACACAAACATACAGTAAACAATTAAGAGTAAAGCATAAACACATCAGTGGTTGGCATGGACTCATGTGTCTCCATGCATCTCACACAAAAAAATGCTCTTTGCAAGGGAATGGCACCTCCTTTCCCTTGGCCTCTCTTCGTGGTGCAACACTTTATAAATCTATTGGTATTTGGAAGATTACCACCAGGTCTCCTGCATGTCACACCACTATTTCCCTCAATAATTCACGATATATAGATATATATATTGTGATATCATGAGAGGTAGAGTCATAGAGGGGAGATACATTTCCTCCCGGTGGATGCAACAAGGACTACAAACCATCATGGCTGCCAGACACTGACACTGATTGCTGCTGACACTGATTGCTGCTGACACTGATTGCTGCTGACACTGATTACTGCTGACACTGTTTGCTGCTGACACTGATTGCTGCCCAGCTGAACCAGATGAGCTGATTGCCGCAGTGAGAGAGCTAAAAGGGAAGGGAAGACAATGAATGGAGCAGACAGGGAGAGAAGCAGTGTTTGAGTTATATTTTGTAAGAAGGCAGCAAGCTACAGTTTTGATGTAACTACCTGTTTTGGTTTTGTGTCCCTGTCTGCAAACAATTAAGTTTACCTGTTTTTGGAAAAGACTAAATATATGGAATTTAAGTTTGAAAACAAGAACTTTTCTGTCTTCATTTCCGGCACCCACACCTCCCAACCTTCAAGAGAAAAGCTCCCGACCTCTCAAGACATCACAATATATATATATATATATATATATATATATATATATATATTCCATTTGAATCATGTGCAGTGAATTATCCAATGACCTCCTCGTTATCATTTTTTAGTCCATTGCAGAATCTCAACTGCATTGTCCTTTGCTGAGTGTCCTGTAGATTCCACTGCCTCTTTGCAGAATGATATTCAATTCAATTCAATGATTCAATGCAATGATTTAATGAAACTTTTTGGTAGGCACAAAGTGCTGGAGTAACTCAGCGGGTCAGGCAGCATCTCATGGGAGAAGGAATGTGTGACGTTTCGGGTCGAGACCCTTCTTCAGTCTGAAGAAGGGTCTCGACCCGAAACGTCACACATTCCTTCTCCCCTGAGATGCTGCCTGACCCACTGAGTTACTCCAGCATTTTGTATCTACCTTCGATTTGAACCAGCATCTGTTATTTTCCTACACAATGATACTTTATTGTCACCTTCTTAGTTTTGCATACAACTTGTATCGCATTGTATCACGTTGTATTGCATTGTATAGCATTGTATCGCATCGTATCACATTGTTTCGCATCGTATCACATTGTATCGCATTGTATCGCATTGTATTGCATTGTATCACATTGTATCGCATTGTATCGCATTGTTTCGCATCGTATCACATTGTATCGCATTGTATCGCATTGCATCGCATCGTATTGCATTGTATCGCATCGTATCACATTGCATCGCATCGTATCGCATTGTATCGCATTGTATCGCATTGTATCGCATTGTATCGCATTGTATCGCATTGTATCGCATTGTATTGCATTGTATCACGTTGTATTGCATTGTATCGCATTGTATCGCATTGTATCGCATTGTATCACATTATATCGCATTGTATCACATCGTATCGCATCGTATTGCATTGTATCGCATCGTATCGCATTGTATCACATCATATCACATCATATTGCATCATATCACATCCTATTGCATCATATCACATCGTATTGCATTGTATCGCATTGTATCGCATTGTATCACATCATATCACATCGTATAACATCATATCGCATCTTATTTCATCGTATTGCATTGTATCGCATTGTATTGCATTGTATCGCATCGCATCGCATTGTATCGCATTGTATCACGTTGTATTGCATTGTATCGCATTGTATCACATCGTATCGCATCGTATTGCATTGTATCGCATTGTATCGCATTGTATCGCATTGTATCGCATTGTATCGCATTGTATCGCATTGTATCGCATTGCGTCGTATTGCATTACATTGTATCGCATTGTATCATATTGTATCGCAAAATATCGCATCGTACCGCAACACATCGTATCACTTCGTATCGCATCGTATCCTATCGTATCCTATCGTATGAATATTTATGGCTGGTGCAAGTGGGATGCCCAAATGGTCAAAGTGTTTTGTTTATGCTCCTCGCCCGCTCACAAAAGGGGAGATTGAGAGAGATGCCGACTTTAGGCTGCGAGTCAATGGCTTTAATCCTCCAGCTCGCTGTAACTTGAAAGGGAGGCACAGTTGCTTTTGTGTTGTGGCTGATCCTCTGAGCCCAAGCTACAAGCATAATCCTGAATTTACAGTGAGCGGAGCTGACCTCCCAATCTCAGCCACCAGCAGATTACTCTACCGCTGTGTCCCAACAAATCTTTCCATACACTGCGACACAATCCACTTGTGAAGATTGAAGGTAATTTGCTTTTAACGGCTTTCAGGCATTTAGTCTCTCTGGGCACATCTTTGGAGGCTACTTGTCACCAAAGCTGCAAAGGTATTTATGCTCTTCACTCAAATACATTAAAAGCTTTGAATGGATTTTCTTTGTTACCGGTTTCTGGCGCCGGGTTTGATCCCGTCTACGGGCGCCGTCTGTACGGAGTTTGTACGTTCTCCCCGTGACCTGCGTGGGTTTTCTCCGAGATCTTCAGTTTCCTCCCACACTCCAAAGACGTGCAGGTTTGTAGGTTAACTGGCTTGGTAAATGTAAAAATTGTCCTGAGTGGGTATAGGATAGTGTTAGTGTGCGGGGATCGCTGGTCGGCGCGGACCCAGTGGGCCGAAAGGGCCTGTTTCCGCGCTGTATCTCTAAGCTAAACTAAACTAAACTAAACAGTTTCAACAGGATAGACGCAAAATACTGGGGTATCTCAGCGGGTCAGGCAGCACCTCTGGATGAAAGGAATAGGTGACGCTTCGGGTCGAGACCCTTCTTCGAACTGAGAGTCTTGTGAGAGGGAAACGAGAGGAATGAGAAAGGTTTGGAACAAATCAGAACCATCACCGATGAGCAAGGGAAGGTGGAGCCCACAATGGGTCCATTGTTGGCTGTGGAAGGGGTGATAAGGAAGGGGTATACGGATGCAAACACATTCTCCCAACTCATCGATCTCGCTCTCTTGCCAATTGTTGTTCGATATGTTCGCCGATGTTGGCCTGGAGAAATGGAGTCAACAGTTTGTTGCAGCCTCCCTGCGGTTTGCAGGGTGGGCAAACTGAAAATATCTCAAACATCCGCCTGTAGTGGGCCAAGTAGGCCGAAATAACGACAAGTAGTCAAGGTTAACGAAAGTGTGTTTACTGTATCTCTGGAACTCCAAAAGGCAATGAGAGTCATGCGGTCCTTGACCTTTATACTCCCGGCCGAAGTCCGCCTCCTTGGCTCGACCCATTCCCGTGCCGAGGGGTCGTGAGTGGTATGGCCCGACCCTCGGGAGCCGCCACAGGACCATTCTTGGGGACAATTTAAAGGCTTTGTCCCCTGACTGCCGCTCTTACAGGGTCCCAGGTGGCTGGGCAGAAGAATAGGTGTTCACTCAAAAGGCCAACACTCTCTGTGTGTCCCTCTGTGACATTATGGCTAAACTGCCCAGTAGGGGGCAATGTTGAGCATGGAGATCTCCAGGCTATTTACTGGAAGAAGGGGGAGAAAGGGAGATAGACAGAAAGAGAGAGAGGGAGAGAGAGGGAGAGAGGGAGAGAGAGAGAGAGAGAGGGAGAGAGGGAGAGAGAGAGAGAGGGAGAAAGAGAGAGAGGGAGAGAGGGAGAGAGGGAGAGAGGGAGTGAGAGAGAAAGAGAGAAAGAGATGGAGGGTGAGAAATAGAGAGAGAGAAAGAGAGAGAGAGGAAGAGAGAGAGAGAAAAAGAGATAGAAAGAGTCATGGTCATAGAGTGACACAATGTGGAAACAGGCCCATCGGCCCAACTTGCCCACACCGGCCAACATGTCCCAGCATTTGGTAGAGAGAGAGAGAGAGAGAGAGAGAGAGAGAGAGAGAGAGAGAGAGAGAGAGAGAGAGAGAGAGAGAGAGAGAGAGAGAGAGAGAGAGAGAGAGAGAGAGAGAGAGAGAGAGAGAGAGAGAGAGAGAGAGAGAGAGAGAGAGAGAGAGAGAGAGCGCCCACGGCTTACAAAATTCATTAAAGATACACTGTATTATTTAAATACAAAGACTACAATGCTGAGAATTATATTCTTCCCCTTTGCTCTATCTATTGTACTTGAGTTTATCTTGATTGTGTTTATGTATAATAGCGTTTTCTGACCTGTTTGGATAGCATGTAAAACAAAGCTTTTCACTGTACCTCATTACACGTCACAATAACAAACCAAAACCAATACTTTAACTTAGCCTAAACAAGGTCTTATGACATAGCATATAGAACATAGAACGCAGGCCATAGAACAGTACAGCACAGGAACGGCCCGCAATGTTAGACAATAGACAATAGACAATAGGTGCAGGAGGAAGCCATTCGGCTCTTCGAGCCAGCACCGCCATTCAATGTGATCATGGCTGATCATTCTCAATCAGTACCCCATTCCTGCCTTCTCCCCGCACCCCCTGACTCCGCTATCATTAAGAGCTCTATCTAGCTCTCTTTTGAATGCATTCAGAGAATTGGCCTCCACTGCCTTCTGAGGCAGAGAATTCCACAGATTCACAACTCTCTGACTGAAATGGTTTTTCCTCATCTCAGTTCTAAATGGCCTAGCCCTTATTCTTAAACTGTGGCCCCTGGTTCTGGACTCCCCCAACATTGGGAACATGTTTCCTGCCTCTAACGTGTCCAACCCCTTAATAATCTTATACGTTTCGATAAGATCTCCTCTCATCCTTCTAAATTCTAGTGTATACAAGCCGTGTTTGTGCCAAACATGATGCCAAGTTAACCAGACCTTGCCTGCATGTAAATGATCCATATCCCTCTATTTCCTGCACTTCCATGTGCCTTTCTAAAAGCCTCTTAAACACCACTATCGTATCTGCCTCGACCATCACCACTGGCAACGTGTTCCAGGCCCCCACCACTCTCAGTGTAAAAATGTTTCCCCCTCTCTCCTTATAACTATGCCCTCAAATTAGTTTTAGCATAGTTTAGAGATACAGAGCGGAAACTGGCCCTTCGGCCCACCGGGTCCGTGCCGACCAGCGATCCCCGCGCATGCTACACCCACTAGGGACAATATTGGGACAATATTTTTACATTTACCAAGCCAATTAACCAACAAACCTGTACGTCTTTGGAGTGTGGGAGAAAACCGAAGATCTCGGAGGAAACTCAGGCAGGTCACGGGGAGAACGTACAAACTCCGTACAGACAGCGCCCGAAGTCGGGATCGAACCCGGATCTCCGGCGCTGCATTCGCTGTAAGGCAGCAACTCTACCGCTATGCCACACACCCATTCGAATGTTGGCCGTCTCCATCCTTGGTAAAAGTCTCCCCTCAACCTCTGATGTTCCCCAGAGAAAACGATCCAAACTAATCCAACTTCTCCTTGTGGCTAAAAGCCTCTAATCCAGGCTGGATTACCTTTAAAATGCATCGCAACTTCATAACTGAATTTAAAGTCCTTTTAAGAGCTGGCACTTTGTTTATTGTATTTCGGTTTTGTTTGTTATTGTCACTGAGGTACAGTGAAAAGCTTAATGTTACCTGACAGTCAAAGAAAGGACTATACATGATTGCAATGAAGCCATTCACAGTCTCAATAGTCAAGTCAAGTCAAGTCAAGTCAAATTTATTTGTCATATACACATACACGATGTGCAGTGAAATTAAAGTGGCAATGCCTGCGGGTTGTGCACAAAAAAGAATTACAGTTACAGCATATAAATAAAGTTAATAAGTTACTATAGTGTAGACAAAAATGTAGTCTCTGGAGTTATAAAAGTTGACAGTCCTGATGGCCTGTGGGAAGAAACTCCGTCTCATCCTCTCCGTTTTCACAGCGTGACAGCGGAGGCGTTTGCCTGATCGTAGCATCTGGAACAGTCCGTTTCTGGGGTGGCAGGGGTCCCTCATGATCTTGCTTGCTCTGGATCTGCACCTCCTGATGTATAGGTCCTGCAGGGGGACGAGTGTAGTTCCCATGGTGCGTTCTGCCGGAAGCACTACTCTCTGCAGGGCCATCCTGTCCTGGGCAGAGCTGTTCCCAAACCAGACTGTGATGTTGCCGGACAGGATGCTCTCTACAGCCCCAGAGTAGAAGCAATGAAATCCTCAGAGACACTCTGAATTTCCTCAGCTGTCTAAGGTGGTAAAGGCGCTGCTTAGCCTTACCCACCAGTGCGGCAATGTGCGTTGCCCATGTCAGATCCTCTGCGATGCGGACTCCCAAGTATTTAAAACTGCTCACCCTATCCACAATCGACCCATTTATCTCGAGTGGCGTGTACGTCCTTGGATGTTTAGCCCTTCTGAAGTCCACAATCAGCTCCTTTGTTTTAGTGACATTCAAGAGGAGGCTATTGTCCTGACACCAGAGTGCCAGATCAGCCACCTCCTCCCGGTAGGCCTTCTCATCGTTGTTGGAGATCCGGCCCACCACCACAGTGTCATCAGCAAACTTGATGATGGAGTTTGAGCTGAACCTGGCCCCACAGTCATGTGTGTACAGGGAGTACAGTAGGGGGCTAAGGACGCAGCCCTGGGGGGACCCTATGTTCAGGGTGAGGGAGCTAGATGTGTGTTCCCCCATCCTGACCACTTGGGGCCTGGCAGTGAGAAAGTCCAGGACCCAGGCACACAGAGGGGTGCTAAGCCCCAGTTCCAGCAGCTTCTCAACCAGTCTGCTGGGGACTATTGTGTTGAATGCTGAACTAAAGTCAATGAACAGCATCCTCACATAGCCCCCCTGGCTGTCCAGGTGTATAGAACCTGGGAGACCGCATCATCCGTGGACCTGTTCGGACGGTATACGAACTGTAGTGGGTCCATGTTGCGAGGAAGGAGGGCGCAGATGTGCTTCTTGACTAGCCTCTCAAAGCATTTCATGACAACCGAGGTGAGGGCCACCGGTCGGTAGTCATTTAAACACGCTGGAGAGGCATTCTTTGGCACCGGTACAATGATGGATCTTTTGAAGCATCTTTTGTAGATACGGAACTAAGCTGAATTGAATTGAATCGAATAAGTTTATTGGCCAAGAATGTACACTTACAAGGAGTGTGCCTTGGTGCTCCGCTCACAAGTAACCACACGAACATACAGTAAACAATTAAGAATAACTGCAGCAGGCAGTGAAGAAAGCGAATGGTATGTTGGCATTCATAGCGAGGGGATTTGAGTATAGGAGCAGGGAGGTTCTGCTGCAGTTGTACAGGGCATTGGTGAGACCACACCTGGAGTATTGTGTACAGTTTTGGTCTCCCAATCTGAGGAAAGACATTCTTGCCATAGAGGGAGTACAGAGAAGGGTCACCAGATTGATTCCTGGGATGTCAGGACCTTCATATGAAGAAAGACTGGATAGACTCGGCTTGTACTCGCTGGAATTTAGAAGATTGAGGGGGGATCTTATAGAAACTTACAAAATTCTTAAGGGGTTGGACAGGCTAAATGCAGGAAGATTGTTCCCAATGTTGGGGAAGTCCAGAACAAGGGGTCACAGTTTAAGGATAAGGGGGAAGTCTTTTAGGACCGAGATGAGAAAGTTTTTTTTCACACAGAGAGTGGTGAATCTGTGGAATTCTCTGCCACAGAAGGTAGTTGAGGCCAGTTCATTGGCTATATTTAAGAGGGAGTTAGATGTGGCCCTTGTGGCTAAAGGGATCAGGGGGTATGGAGAGAAGGCAGGTACAGGATACTGAGTTGGATGATCAGCCATGATCATATTGAATGGCGGTGCAGGCTCGAAGGGCCGAATGGCCTACTCCTGCACCTATTTTCTATGTTTCTATGTTTCTATAAAACATTAAAACATTAAGAATAAAACATGACAAGTCAAGGCAAGTCAAGTCAAGTTTATTTGCCACATACATATACAAGATGTGCAGTGAAATGAAAGTGGCAACGCCTGCGGATTGTGCTAAACTACAAAACAGAATAGAATTTTTTTTAACACAAAAAATAAATTAATACAGTAAATTAATTTAGTCCCTGGTGATATGAGAGTTAATAGTCCTGCTGGCCTGTGGGAAGAAACTCCGTCTCATCCTCTGTTTTCACAGCGTGACAGCGGAGGCGTTTGCCTGACCGCTGCATCTGGAACAGTCCGTTGCTGAGGTGGTAGGGGTCCCCCATAATGTTGCTGGCTCTGGATCTGCACCTCCTGATGTATAGGTCCTGCTGGGGGGCGAGTGTAGTTCTCATAGTGCGTTCAGCCGAACGCACTACTCTCTGCAGGGCCATCCTGTCCTGGGCAGAGCTGTTCCCAAACCAGATTGTGATGTTCCTGGACAAGATGCTTTCTACACTTTAAACATGTGAAGAATGAAATAAAATACCAGAGCAAAAGGAGGCTACAGACTTTTGGTTGTTGAGTAGAGCTACTGCTCGTGGGGAAAAAAAATGTTTTTATGTCTGGCTGTGGCTGCTTTGACAGTCCGGGAGCGCTTTCAAATTGTTTGTGGCCAGGGTGAGAGGGGTCAGAGATGATCTTGCCCACTCGCTTCCTGGCCCTTGCAGTGAACAGGATCGAGGGAATAACATGGCTACAGATCTGAGTAGAGTAAATCTTCTCTGAATCCTTTCCAGCTTTGACAATATCTCTCCTATAACATGGTGCCCAGAACGGAACACAATACTCTAAATGCAGCCTCACCAATGTCTTATACACATGCAACATGACCTCCCAACGTCTCTACTCAATATGTGTAAGAAGGAGCTGCAGATGCTGGTTTAAACCGAGGATAGACGCAAAAAGCTGGAAAAGACTGACGAAGGGTCTCAAACCGAAACATCACCCATTCCTTCCCTCCAGAGATGCTGCCTGTCCCCGCTGAGTTACTCCAGCTTTTCGTGTCCATCTTCTGTACTCAATACACTGACTGATGAAGTCCAATGTGCCAAATGCCTTTTTGACCCCTTGACATTTGAGTAAGTACTAATGAGCAAACACACAAATTAGTAGGAGTAAACTAATTGACTCCTCAGTCTTCACAAAAGGGGTGGAATGGTGCGGCACGGTGGCGCAGCGGTAGAGTTGCTGCCTTACAGCGCTGGCAGCGGTGGAGACCCGGGTTCGATCCCGACTACGGGCGCCGTCTGTACGGAGTTTGTACGTTCTCCCCGTAACCTGCGTGGGTTTTCTCCGAGATCTTCGGTTTCCTCCCACACTTCAAAGACGTACAGGTGTGTAGGTAAATTGGCTTGGTAAATGTAAAAATTGCCCCTAGTGTGTGTAGGATAGTGTTAATGAGCAGGGATCGCTGGTCGGCACGGACATGGTGGGCTTATATACACTGGAATTTAGAAGGATGAGATGAGATGAGATCTTATAGAAACGTATAAGATTATTAAGGGGTTGGACACGTTAGAGGCAGGAAACATGTTCCCAATGTTGGGGGAGTCCAGAACAAGGGGCCACAGTTTAAGAATAAGGGGTAGGCCATTTAGAACTGAGATGAGGAAAAACTTTTTCAGTCAGAGAGTTGTGAATCCGTGGAATTCTCTGCCTCAGAAGGCAGTGGGGGACAATTCTCTGAATGCATTCAAGAGAGAGCTGGATAGAGCTCTTAAGGATAGCGGAGTCAGGGGGTATGGGGAGAAGGCAGGAACGGGGTACTGATTGAGAATGATCAGCCATGATCACATTGAATGGCGGTGCTGGCTCGAAGGGCCGAATGGCCTCCTCCTGCACCTATTGTCGATTGTCTATTGTCTATTGTCTGAAGGGCCCGTTTCCGCGCTGTATCTCCAAACTAAACTAAACTAAACCAAGAAGATGTGTGAAAGCTTATTTTTATTAAATGGGTATGTGAAGCTTCAACCTCATATTTGCATCTAACAACAGGAACCGTTCACACCCTTCATACACAAGTGGCTGTGTACTTTGCCTTAAACGTTATACGTTCAAACTAAACGTTCAAGAGAGCCTGCTTCCTCCACCCTTTGAGGGACAATGTTCCAAAGTCTCACGACAATCTGGGAGAAAACTAAATAATTTATTTTCCTAACTAGGTGACCTGCTATTTTTAATAGTCCCTGAATCTCCCACAAGAGGAACTGTGCTCCTCAGATCCCATAGAATCTCGTATGTTACAATTTTATTTTAACAGCAATTTTGACGTTAGTAGGTATCTGAGGGATAGCTTTTTTTTCACAAAGGGTGGTGGATGTATGGGACGAGTGGCTGGAGGAGGTTGATGAGGCAGTGACTAGCGCAACATTTAAGAAACATTTAGACAGGAACATGGATGGGACAGGTTTAGAGTGACCTGGGCCCAATGCAGGCTGTTGGGACTAGTGTAGATGGGACATGTTGGTCGGCATGGGAAAGTTGGGCCGAAGGGCCTGTTTCCACAGTGTAGGAGTCTATGGCTCTATGACACCAAGTGCTGGAGTAACTCAGTGGGTTAGGCAACATCTCTGGAGAGAAGGAAGGGGTGATGTTTTGGGTCAATAGACAATAGACAATAGACAATAGGTGCAGGAGTAGGCCATTCGGCCCCTCGAGCCAGCACCGCCATTCAATGTGATCATGGCCGATCACCCACAATCAGTACCCCCGTTCCTGCCTTCTCCCCATACCTCCTGACTCCGCTATCATTAAGAGCTCTATCTAACTCTCTCTTGAAAGCATCCAGAGAATTGGCC
The DNA here is from genome assembly GCF_053455715.1 of Rhinoraja longicauda. Classification (NCBI taxonomy): domain Eukaryota; kingdom Metazoa; phylum Chordata; class Chondrichthyes; order Rajiformes; family Arhynchobatidae; genus Rhinoraja; species Rhinoraja longicauda. Next base: position 79,952,719 of record NC_135957.1, read on the forward strand.
TCCACTGCCTTCTGAGGCAGAGAATTCCACAGATTTACAACTTGCTGACTGAAAAAGATTTTCCTCATCTCCGCTCTAAATGGCCTACCCCTTATTCTTAAACTGTGGCGCCTAGTTCTGGACTCCACAGTTTAAGAATAAGGGGTAGGCCATTTAGAACTGAGATGAGGAAAAACTTTTTCAGTCAGGGAGTTGTGAATCTGTGGAATTCTCTGCCTCAGAAGGCAGTGGAGGCCAATTCTCTGAATGCATTCAAGAGAGAGCTAGATAGAGCTCTTAAGGATAGCGGAGTCAGGGGGTATGGGGAGAAGGCAGGAACGAGGTACTGATTGAGAATGATCAGCTATGATCACATTGAATGGCGGTGCTGGCTCGAAGGGCCGAATGGCCTCATCCTGCACCTATTGTCTATTGTCTATTGAGTCACACCCTGGCCACTCCCTCTTCTCCCCTCTCCCATCACCTGATTGGTACAGAAGTGTGAACATGCACACCTCCAGATTCAGGGACAGTTTCTTCCCAGCTGTTATCAGGCAACTGAACCATCCCTCCACAACCAGAGAGCAGTCCTGAACTACTATCTACTTCATTGGACACCCTTGGGCTATCTTTGATTGGACTTTATTGGACTTGCACTAAATGTTATTCCCTGTATCATGCATCGGCCCACACTGTGGACGGCTCGATTGTATTCATGTATTGTCTTTCCGTTGGCTGGTTAGCACGCAACAAAAGCTTTTCACTGTACCTCAGTACGCGTGACTATAAACTAAACTCAAACTCAAGCTCAAACTTAAACTCATAGTGCTTTACCTAGAAAGAAATTGCCCAATTCGGCACGGTGGCGCAGCGGTAGAGTTGCTGCCTTACAGCACCAGAGACCCAGGTTCGATCCCGACTACGGGCGCTGTCTGTACACAGTTTGTACGTTCTCCCCGTGACCGGCGTGGGTTTTCTCTGAGATCTTTGCTTTCCTCACACACTCCAAAGACGTACAGGTTTGTGAAACATAGAAACATAGAAAATAGGTGCAGGAGTAGGCCATTCGGCCCTTCGAGCATGCACCGCCATTCAATATGATCATGGCTGATCATCCAACTCAGTATCCTGTACCTGCCTTCTCTCCATACCCCCTGATCCCTTTAGCCACAAGGGCCACATTCAACTACCTCTTAAATATAGCCAATGAACTGGCCTCAACTACCTTCTGTGGCAGAGAATTCCAGATTCACCACTCTCTGTGTGAAAAAAAACTGTCAATGTTTGTATGTTAATTGGCTTGGTAGAAATGTAAAATTGTCCCTGGTTGCTTGCAGGATAGTATTAGTGTGTGGGAATCGCTGGTCGGTGCTGACTCGGTGGGCCGAAGGGCCTGTTTCCGCCCTAAACTAAGCTAAATGCTGCTGCGGAGCATTGCATCCAGAGAAATGCCAGGCCTGGCCATCACTCCCTCCTTCCCTTATCCATTGCCAAGCAAATTAATTACCTGGCGCTGGTATAGAAATGCACGTTGTTTATCTTTGCAAGGAGCTGCCCCTATGCCAGGCACAGCTTCAGCAGCTGGTCTCTGTTTCCAGTCCCATATTACCAGGTGGTAACACGGACTGCCAGGGTGGGTCTGGAAAGGGTGAATTGGGAGTGGGTTTAGTTTGTGAGGGGGGGGACGGGACGGATGGAAAATGCTTGGCTGAGAGAGGTTTGGTTGGGTTAGTTGGGAAAGGTTAGGATGGGAGATGGTTGGGCGAGACAGCGGCGTAAGAGAAGGACGTATATTTGGAAGGGCAACAGGTTCAAGTCGAGAGCGGGGGGAGTTTAGTTTAGTTTAATTTAGAGATACAGCGTGGAAACATGCCCTTCGGCCCACCGAGTCCAAGCCGACACTGGTCTCCTGTCTATTGACCTGTGATGCCCGCACATTAAGTCAAGTCAAGTCAAGTCAATTTTATTTGTATAGCACATTTAAAAACAACCCACGTTGACCAAAGTGCTGTACATCTGATTAGGTTCCAATGGAAAAAAAAATGAAACATACAGTCGCACACAAACAGTTCACAGCGCCTCCTCAATGAGCCTCAAACGCTAGGGAGGAGAAATAGGTTTTGAGCCTGGACTTAAAGGAGTCGATGGAGGGGGCAGTTCTGATGGGGAGAGGGATGCTGTTCCACAGTCTAGGAGCAGCAACCGCAAAAGCGCGGTCACCCCTGAGCTTAAGCCTAGACCGCGGGATAGTGAGTAGCCCCAAGTCGGCCGACCTGAGGGACCTGGAGTTAGAGAAGGGGGTTAGAAGATTTTTGATGTAGGGGGGGGAGTGTCCATTTAGGGCTTTAACACTATCCTACGCCAGAGACAATTTTTATATTTATACCAAGCCAATTAAACCACAAACTTGAACGTCCTTGGAGTGTGGGGGAAACTGAAGTCCCCGGAGAAAACCCACGCAGGTCGCGGGGAGAACGTACAAACTCCGTGCAGACAGCACCCGTAGTCGGGATCGAACCCGGGACTCCGGCGCTGTAAGCGCTGTAGGAGAGTAACCCTAGCGCTGAGCCACTGTGACCCCCATTGGGGGAACACAGGGTGGGAAGTTGTTAGGCGGGAGAGGTGTGTGAGAGAAGAGGCTTGGGTGGGAAGCTTCACGCTCAGGAGGTTTGGGTAAGAAAGGGTCCATTACAAAAGGTGACTGATGAGAGCGCTGTATTGCAGAGTATTGCACTCTATGTGTACTGTACCGCATATGTTTGCATTGTCAGCTTCCCATCTGCTTAATATAATTGATTTACTTTCATCCCAACCTCGAGAGATTGCGAATCCCTCCAATTCTTATTTTCAATTAAATCCTTTTGTTGAGCAATTTATAGGACCTTAAAAACACACTCAGGCATTTTGAAACGTACATTATGTTCCTTGAATATTCCGTTCATCGTAATAAAAAAAAGATAAATATTACATTATTTTGTAATGGGATTGCACTTTGTCATTAATTTACTGCCTCTTCCATTGCCTTTGAGCAGGCATTTAGATCTTTGGTCTTTGTCCAAATGATGCCTGTGCATCTATATGTAAATTCCTTGGTAGTGGATGCACTGAGAAGGTAATATTTTGTGTGTACTTTATTTCCAATGAACAGTTTGTGTACATAATACTTCGCACTATCAAAAGAACCAAAGCAGAAACCGTTCCAATAGACAATAGACAATAGCTGCAGGAGGAGGCTATTTGGCCCTTCGAGCCAGCACCGCCATTCAATGTGATCATGGCTGATCATTCTCAATCAGTACCCCGTTCCTCACTTCTCCTCATACCCCCTGACTCCGCTATCATTAAGAGCTCTATCTAGTTCCACCAGAGACTAAAGCACTGCAAAAGATGACACAAAATTGCTACAAAAAAATAATTGAACTCAGGATCGAAGCCAAACCTAAGGCCCAGACTGCACCTAAGGTGGGCGTGTGGAAGCAAGCTGGAAGATAGCAAGTGTCCCTGCGTTGAGAGAAATAAAAATAAAAATCTTCTATACAGGGCCAAGGGTATGGACCACTGGCCCAGTGGTAGAGCTGCTGCCCTACAGTGCAGGGGAGACCCGGGTTCATACCTGACCAAGGGTAGATAGACACGAAAAGCTGGAACAGCTCAGCGGGTTAGACAACGTACCCGGAGAAAAGGAATAGGTGTAGGGAAAAAACTGCAGATGCTGGTTCACATTGAAGGTGGACACAAGATGCTGGAGGAACTCAGCGGGTCAGGCAGCATCTCGGGAGAGAAGGAATGGGTGACGTTTCGGGTCGAGACCCTTCTTCAGACTGATGTCAGGGGAGGGGGTGGGACAGAGGTAGAATGTAGTCGGAGACAGAAAGACTAGTGGGAGAACTGGGAATGGGGAGGGGATGGAGAGAGAGGGGAAGCAGAGACCATCTGAAGTTAGAGAGGTCAATGTTCATACCGCTGGGGTGTAAACTGCCCAAGCGAAATATGAGGTGCTGTTCCTCCAATTTGGGCTGATCATTCTCCAGTCCAACACGCAAAGCATCACCCCCCCCCCCCCCCCCCCCCACCCCCCACCTTGCCACATCCTCTCCATCGACTCCATCTACAATTGGCGCTGCCTCCGGAAAACAGCTGAGTGAAACTTTCAGTCAGAGAGTGGTGAAGGTGTGGAATTCTCTGCCTCAGAAGGCAGTGGAGGCCAGTTCGTTGGATGCTTTCAAGAGAGAGCTGGATAGAGCTCTTAAGGATAGCGGAGTGAGGGGGCATGGGGAGAAGGCAGGAACGGGGTACTGATTGAGAGTGATCAGCCATGATCGCATTGAATGGCGGTGCTGGCTCGAAGGGCTGAATGGCCTACTCCTGCACCTATTGTCTATTGTCTATTATCTATTGTCTATTGAAATGGCTGGAGGGATGTCACGTGAAATCATCTGTTTTGGAGATAGGGTACTAACATGGACAGAAAATTGGTTGACAGACAGAAAGCAAAGAGTGGGGATAAATGGGTCCCTTTCAGAATGGCAGGCAGTGACTAGTGGGGTACAACAAGGCTCGGTGCTGTACAATATACATTAATGACTTGGATGAAGGGATTAAAAGTACCATTAGCAAATTTGCAGATGATACAAAGCTGGGTGGTAGTGTGAACTGTGAGGAAAATGCTATTAGGTTGCAGGGTGACTTGGACAGGTTGTGTGAGTGGGCGGATGCATGGCAGATGCAGTTTAATGTGGATAAGTGTGAGGTTATCCACTTTGGTGTTAAGAATAGGAAGGCAGATTATTATCTGAATTGTGTCAAGTTAGGAAAAGGGGACGTACAAGGAGATCTGGGTGTCCTAGTGCATCAGTCACTGAAAGGAAGCATGCAGGTACAGCAGGCAGTGAAGAAAGCCAATGGAATGTTGGCCTTCATAACAAGAGGAGCTGAGCATAGGAACAAAGAGATCCTTCTGCAGTTGTACAGGGCCCTAGTGAGACCGCACCTGGAGTACTGTGTGCAGTTTTGGTCTCCAAATTTGAGGAAGGATATTCTTGCTATTGAGGGCGTGCAGCGTAGGTTTACTAGGTTAATTCCCGGAATGGCGGGACTGTCATATGTTGAAAGACTGGAGCGACTAGGCTTGTATACACTGGAATTTAGAAGGATGGGAGGGGATCTTATCGAAACGTATAAGATTATTAAGGGGTTGGACACGTTAGAGGCAGGAAACATGTTCCCAATGTTGGGGAAGTCCAGAACCAGGGGCCACAGTTTAAGAATAAGGGTTAGGCCATTTAGAACTGAGATGAGTAAAACCTTTTTCAGTCAGAGAGTTGTAAATCTGTGGAATTCTCTGCCTCAGAAGGCAGCGGAGGCCAATTCTCTGAATGCATTCAAGAGAGAGCTAGATAGAGCTATTAAGGATAGCGGAGTCAGGGGGTATGGGGAGAAGGCAGGAACGGGGTACTGATTAAGAATGATCAGCCATAATCACATTGAATGGCGGTGCTGGTTCGAAGGGCCGAATGGCCTACTCCTGCACCTATTGTCTATTGTCTATTGTCTATAAACCTAACACTCTTCGAAAGAAAGAGGCCTCAATGATGCATTCCTGACAAATGGACCCTACCCACTCACTTGATTTGTGCATTGTTCTGGTAACATTAACCAGCAGGGTTGCACGGTGGCGCAGCGGTAGAGTTGCTGCCTTACAACGCCAGAGACCCGGGTTCAATCCTGACAATGGATGCTCTCTGTACGGAGTTTGTACATTCTCCCCGTGACCTGCGTGGGTTTTCTCCGGATGCCCCGGTGTCCTCCCACACTCCAAAGACGTGCAGGTTTGTAGATTAATTTGGCTTCGGTAAAAATAGTAAATTGTCCCTAGTGTGTGTAGGATAGTGCTAGTGGCTGTGTTCTGCAGCTGCGGCTCACCGGCAGTCTCTCTGTCTTTTTTTGTTTTTTTGTCTATTGTCATCGTTTAATGTACGTTTTGTTCTATTTTTAACTCTGTGTATGTGGGGGGGTGGTGGGGGGATTGGGGGAAACCTTTTTTCTAATCTCCTCCTCAACGGAGATGCGACCTTTACCGTGTCGTATCTCCGTTCGCGCTACGGCCTAACATCGTGGAGTCGGCGGCCTCCAGCTGGGATCGACCTTGAAGACTCCGGTCGCAGGGCCTGGACTTACCATCTCGGAGGCTTTGGCCGTGGGCCCTGCAGACCGCAACATCGGGAGCTCGCAGGTCCCTGGCTGGCGACCGGTTTTTGGGATCTCCAGCCGTAGCAGCTTCGACCGCCCCGAAGCGCGAGGTACGATCGACCCACTCGCAGGCCCTTCATCGCCCTGCGTGGCTCGGCCGCAGCACTTTCCATCGCCTGGTGGGGGCTCAGGACCTTCATCGGCCTGCTCGGCTCGGCTCGGCCCTGGGACTTTCCATCGCCTGGTGGGGGCTCAGGACCTTCATCGGCCTGCTCGGCTTGGCCCTGGGACTTTCCATCGCCCGGTGGGGGCTTCAAAAATTTGGGAGCCTCGATCACCTCGTGGCACCACGGGAGAAGAATGAGGAGGAGATAAGACTTTTCTTTGCCTTCCATCACTGTGAGGGTATGCCTAGAGCAATCACTGTGATGGCTGTTTGTGTAAAAATTGTATCTGTGTGTCCTGTGCTTTTTGTTGTCTACTGCCGGACCCTGACGTGAGAGGACGCTGGCGCTGTTTATTCGCCGCTTCTCCGTTAGGATAGTTTGTCTGTTTGTTTTTATGTTATGATTGTTTTTGTAAAGCGCTTTGAGCTTCTGGAAAGGCGCTATATAAAATAAATGCTTATTATTATTATTATTATTATTATTATTATAGTGTACTATCGCTGTGGTCGGCGTGGACTCGGTGGGCCGAAGGGCCAGTTTCCGCACTGTACCTCTAGACTAAATTAAACAAAACTGAATGTCTCCTTAACAACCCCCTTTAAAGGATTAGGTGTTTTCACAGTGACCATGTTCAGCCTTGGCGCACCATTTGAGGTAAACCTCTGTGTAGATACATCGCTTGCTTCGATTGATTTAAAAAATTGATTTAGTGAATTTGAAAATCACTCTTTTTGTTGTGTTGGTAATTCTGGGAGTCACAAATATCAGCCAATTATACAATCAATGAAACCCACTGTCCTTTTAATCCTGACTAATTCTCCATTCCTCTCTCACTTGCGTTTGGTCTTATTATTCCTTGCCTTAATCTGTACTTACAGCTCACTGTCAAAAGAGTCAAGAGAGTCAAGCATGTGTAATTCTATTGTGAGCGGAGCAATGAGATTCAAACTTGCTGCAGCTTTGCAGGTACATTAAACGCGACGGCACAATAAATAAGCAGAAAGTATATTATCAGTTGTAATAGGTAAACAAGACCAGGGTAATGCAAGCCAGAGTGCGAACTTAGCAGTGCAAAGTACGTCGTGGTTTAGTGTCGAGATACAGCGTGGAAACAGGCCCTTCGGCCCACCGGGTCCACGCCAACCAGCGATCCCCGTACACGAACACTATCCTACACGTAAGGTACAATTTACAATTTTCAGAAGCTAAAATAACCTACAAGCCTGTACGTCTTTGTTGTGTGGGAGGAAACTGGAGCGCCCGGAGAAAACCCATGCGATCAAGGGGAGAACTCCATACAGACTGCTTTCGGCCCCTTGGGAGGGGGGCGCTGTAAGCCCGGATGCTGTAGGCCTGGACACTGTAGGTCTGGACACTGTAGGTCTGGACAGTGTAGGTCCAGACAGTGTAGGTCCGGACAGTGTAGGTCCAGACAGTGTAGGTCCGGACAGTGTAGGTCCAGACAGTGTAGGCCCGGACAGTGTAGGTCCAGACAGTGTAGGCCCGGGCGCCGCCTAACGGAGGTTGCGTAGCAACCCGCCTTCTGGTCCGGGTGGCCGCCATTGGTGGAGCGGGGGCACGTGGCCGCTGGCTGGGTGAGGTCACGTGGGGTGCAGGGCGGTGACATCACCTTGTCCCTTATTTGGGAGTGAGATAGTTGGCAACCCTAGTGATGTTGGTCTTTGATGGTAGGAGCTGCTTTCTAAAGCAGAGCTTTCTGCAGATCCCTTCAATGATGGAGGGGGAAATGGCCACCACTTTCTGCAACCTGCTGGGAGCACTCAGATGCAAGATGGCACCCGGAGAGTGGCACCCGGAGGGCGGCACGGTAGCGCAGCGGTAGAGTTGCTGCTTTACAGCGAATGCAGCGCCGGAGACTCAGGTTCGATCCTGACTACGGGTGCTGTACTGTAAGGAGTTTGTACGTTCTCCCCGTGACCTGTGTGGGTTTTCTCCAAGATCTTCGGTTTCCTCCCACACTCCAAAGACGTACGGGTATGTAGGTTAATTTGACTGGGTAAAATGTAAAAAATTGTCCCTAGTGTGTGTAGGATAGTGTTAATGTGCGGGGATCGCTGGGCGGCGCGGACTTGGTGGGCCGAAAAGGCCTGTTTCCGCGCTGTATATATATGATATATGATATGATATGATAACTCTTTGCGTGCTTTTAGTTTTTGAGATCCAGCGTGGAAACAGCCCCTTCGGCTCACCGAGTCTGCATTGACCAGCGATCCCCGTACACTAACACTATCCTACACACACTAGGGACAATTTACACATGCACCAAGCCAATTAACATACATACCTATACGACTTCGGAGTGTGGGAGGAAACCGGAGATCCAGGTGAAAACGCATGCGGTCACGGGGAGAACGTACAAACTCCATACAGACAGCAACCGTGGTCGGGATCGAACCCGGGTTTCCGGCACTGCAAGCACTGTAAGGCAGCAACCCTACCACTGCGCCACCATGCCGCCCCACCCCACCACCGTGCTCTTCCTAGAGAAGGATCTACTACCATCTGATATAAAGTGGGATAACATAGAACTAGTGTATATAGGTGATCGATAATAATAATAATAATAATAATGCATTAAATTTATATAGCGCTTTTCTAACACTCAAAGATGCTTTACAGGGATTACTAGAACATAGAGAAGAAAATAAATAGATAAATAAGTAAACGAACAGAAAAAGGAGACAGAAGGTGAGGTGACGGTCAGTGGTTGAAGGCAGTGCTGAACAGGTGAGACTTCAGTGATGTTTTGAATGTGGTGAGTGAGGAGGAGTCTCTGACAGTTTGGGGTAGTGAGTTCCAGAGGGTGGGAGCAGCGATGGAGAAAGCCCTGTCCCCCCAGGATCTGAGTTTGGTCCGGATGGGGGGGGGGGGGGGGGACAGGAGGTTGGCAGCAGCAGAGCGGAGGGTGCAGGTGGGAGTGTGTCTGTGGAGGAGGTCAGTCAGGTAGGATGGGGTCAGGTTATGGAGGGCTTTGTAGGTCATGAGGAGGATTTTGTACTGGATTCTCTGGGGGATGGGGAGCCAGTGGAGCTTGTAAAGGACGGGGGGTGATATGGTCACGGATCGGGGAGTGGGTGAGTAGACGGGCAGCGGAGTTTTGAATGTATTGAAGTTTACTGATGATTTTTGAGGGTGAGCCATAGAGGAGGCTGTTGCAGTAGTCCAGACGGGAGGTGGTGAAGGCGTGGATGAGGGTTTCTGCAGCTGTGGAGGAGAGGGATGGACGGAGACGGGCGATGTTTTTGAGGTGGAAGAAGGCTGTCTTGGTGATGTGTTTGATGTGTTTGTCGAAGGAGAGGGTTTGATCAAAGATGATTCCAAGATTCCGGATGTGAGGGGAAGTGGATACTGGGAGACCATCAATATTGAGGATGAAGTTTTGGGTGGATTTGTTGAGCGTTTTTGGATGGAGGGCCTGTTGTCATGCTGCATCTTTCAATCAATCATTCAATCAATCAATCTTACATGAGTCCAGGGAGTTTGTAAAATTTAAATTATTGAACCAACTTTCGCATCAGCTCCTTCGTTTAAGATGGTAGTGTGAAGTCCAGCAGTCCTGCAACGTCTCTTCAGCCTGCAACTCAAACTGCACAGTACATGGAGTATTCTGTGCAGTTTTGGTCTCCTAATTTGAGGAAGGACATTCTTGCTATTGAGGGAGTGCAGCGTTGGTTCACCAAGGTTAATTCCCGGGATGGCGGGACTGTCGTATGATGAAAGAATGGGTCGGCCGGGCTTATATTCACTGGAATTTCGAAGGATGAGAGGGGATCTTATAGAGACATATCAAATACTTAAGGGATTGGACTGGCTAGATGTAGGAAAAATGTTCCCCATGTTTGGAGAGTCCAGAACCAGGGGTCACAGTTTAAGGATAAGGGGTCGGCCATTTAGGACTGAGATGAGGAAAAACTTTTTCACCCAGATAGTTGTGAATCTGTGGAATTCTCTGCCACAGAAGGCAGTGGAGGCCAATTCACTGGATGTTTTCAAGAGAGAGTTAGATTTAGCGCTTAGGGCTAACGGAATAAAGGGATATGGGGAGAAACCGGGAACGAGGTATTGATTTTGGATGATCAGCCATGATCGTATTGAATGGCGGTGCTGGCTCGAAGGGCCGAATGGCCTACTCCTGCACCTATTTTCCATGTTTCTATGTTTCTCTAACATCTTCACAACTTGCTCCATTGTACGATTTATCAGAATGGTTGCCATCCTTCTCCTCGTTAATATGCAGTTCCTACTATGGAGCAACACAGCTCAGTTTAGTTGAGTTCAGTTTATTGTCACGCGTGCCGAGGTACAGTGAAAAGCTTTTTGTTGCGTGCTGTACCGAAAGACGATCCACGATAACGAGCAACCAGCCCACAGTGCACAAATACAGGATAAAGTGAATAATCTTTAGTGCAAGGTAAGGTCCAGTAACAATCCGACGAAAGGTGGTCCAAGGAGTTCCAGTGAGGTGGATGGGAAGTCAGAACTGTGGTAAAGTCGGTGATTACCAGTCTGTGGGTGATTCCACCTATATTATAGTCAAGTCAAGTCAAGTCAATTTATTTGTATAGCACATTTAAAAACAACCCACGTTGACCAAAGTGCTGCACATCTGACTAGGAAAAAAAAGAAACATACAGTGTCTATTATAGACAATAGACAATAGACAATAGGTGCAGGAGGAGGCCATTCGGCCCTTCGAGCCAGCACTGCCATTCAATGTGATCATGGCTGATCATTCTCAATCAGTACCCCGTTCCTGCCTTCTCCCCATACCCCCTGACTCCGCTATCCTTAAGAGCTCTATCTAGCTCTCTCTTGAATGCATTCAGAGAATTGGCCTCCACTTCCTTCTGAGGCAGAGAATTCCACAGATTCACAACTCTCTGACTGAAAACGTTTTTCCTCTTCTCAGTTCTAAATGGCCTACCCCTTATTCTTAAACTGTGGCCCCTGGTTCTGGACTCCCCCAACATTGGGAACATGTTTCCTGCCTCTAACGTGTCCAACCCCTTAGTAATCTTAACAGCCCCTTATATTCCACCGATTAAACATGGAATGCAGCACAGTACAGAAGACAGGAACAAAAAGATGAAGTAACTCAATGGGTCAGGCTACGCTTTCCTCCCACACTCGACGAATGTACAGGTTTGTTGTTTAATTGGCTTTGGTAAAATTATAAACGTTGCTCTTAGTGTGTAGGATTGTCCTAGTCTACGAGGTGATCGCTGGTCGGCACGAACTTCGTTGCTGAAGGTCCTTTTTAGGATCTATTTCTCTAAAGTCCAAAGGTGTTCCAAAGAGCACTTCAAAATTACTCGTAGGAAAATAACTGCAGATGCTGGTTCAAATCGAAGGTAGACACAAAATGCCGGAGTAACTCAGCGGGTCAGGCAGCATCTCAGGAGAGGAGGGATGGATGACGTTTCGGGTCGAGACCCTTCTTCAGATTGAAGAAGGGTCTCGACCCGAAACGTCACCCATTCCTTCTCTCCTGAGATGCTGCCTGACCCGCTGAGTTACTCCAGCATTTTGTGCCTACCTTCAAAATGACTTGAATGATTGAAAGATGCAGCATGGAAATAGGCCGTTTGGCCCATCAAGTCCATGCTGACCATCGATCACCCAATCACTCAGATTCCGTCGTAACTTTCAAAAAGAAATGGCTGAACGATTGAAGATAATTAATTTGTGAGACTAAGCAGGAAAACCAGAGTCACTGCTTGCATCTACTCGTTACCACCTTCCCCACAGCCAACAATGGACCATTGTGGGCTCCACCTTTCCTTGATCGTCGTCGCTGGCTTTGACTTGATCTTTTCATGCCTTTCATTCATTTGATCTTTGTACCTTTCCATACCTCCAGTCTTCCAGTCCCCTGACTCTCAGTCTGAAGAAGGGTCTGGACCCGAAACGTCACCTATTCCCTTCCTCCAGAAGATGCTGCCTGACCCGCTGAGTTACTCCAGCCATTCAGGGCCTATCTTTGAGACAAAGCAAGAACTCAGCTGCTCTGTCGATGGACCACATTTCTGTGCTGTCTAGTGTGCCTGTAAAAGCTGCAGCGAGTAAGAATTTAATTGTTCCAATCTTGGTGCAGATGACAATTAAACATTCTTGACTCTCTCGAATCTCTTGAGTGTGAGTTTAAAGTGCAGACAGGATGTTAGCTCATTACATGATGAAAGACATGAATAATAAGCTAATCTAAGACCAAAACACAGATGGGAAAGGAAGAGGGAATGAATTTGAGTTCACATCCGGTGCATATGGTACACAAAACACTCTTGACTCTTGACTTGATTTTCGCTGGTAAGGCAGACCGCAACTCCCTTTTTCATCTATATACTAAAACTCTCGTTTGTTTGTTTGTTTGTTTGTTTGTTTGTTCCTGAACTACAGCCAAAACGGTACATGACAGCGCGACAATGTTAGGCCCAGCTTAATCACCGTCGTGCCTTTGGTGCTGATGGAAGAAGTTTCATTGAAATCGGTGTTATATTTTTAAAGTTATTCACATTTTAAAGTTTAAATCTATCTCCAAGGGAGGGAGGGGGGAGGGAGTGGCTTGGGGGGAGGGAGAGAGGGAGGAGGGAGGATAAAGGGGGTTGAGGGGGATGGAGTGGGGGGGAGGGGAAGGGGGCAGAGGATGGGGAGGGGGAGGGGGAGGAGGGAGGAGGGAGGATAAGGGAAGTTGAGGGGGATGGTGGGGTGGAGGAGAAGGGGAGCAGGGGATGGGGAGGGGGGCAGAGGGGGGAGGGGAGGGGAGGGGAGGGGGAGGGGTTGGGGAGGAGGGAGGGAGGGGGAAGGGGAGGAGGGGGAGTGGGAGAGGGGAGAGGGAGGGGGGAGGGGAGAGAGGGAAGGGGGATAGGAGAGGGTGCCGCACCAATGTAGGAGAGGTTTGGGCCCAACGGGTCCACTTGGTCCAGTGTCACATTATATTTCATAGGTTAATTGACGGAGCATTTTACATGTAATTCTGTGAAAGAAAAAAAAACAGTTGGATCATTATCAGAGAATGAATAATTTTATTCTTCCAAGAGATGCAAACCAAGTTGAAACCTATTACAATTATTTAATGACTTGAATATTCGTGTCTATTAGCAGTTATAGTTATGACTTTATCGTAATCTATTTCCTCCAACTATTCTTTTAAGGAGAAAAGACAGATAGATACTGTGCACTCTTTAATTTTATAGTAATCTTTTATGTACTAATAATTTGAGACGAAAATCAACATGGTCTCTTATAACAGAGAATGAATGGCGTGCAGCATAGGTTTACTAGGTTAATTCCCGGAATGGCGGGACTATCATATGTTGAAAGACTGGAGCGACTAGGCTTGTATACACTGGAATTTAGAAAGATGAGAGGAGATCTTGTCGAAACGTATAAGATTATTAAGGGGTTGGACACGTTAGAGGCAGGAAACGTGTTCCCAATGTTGGGGGAGTCCAGAACAAGGGGCCACAGTTTAAGAATAAGGGGTAGGCCATTTAGAACTGAGATGAGGAAAAACTTTTTCAGTCAGAGAGTTGTGAATCTGTGGAATTCTCTGCCTCAGAAGGCAGTGAAGGCCAATTCTCTGAATGCATTCAAGAGAGAGTTGGATAGAACTCTTAAGGATAGCGGAGTCAGGGGGTATGGGGAGAAGGCAGGAATGGGGTACTGATTGAGAATGATCAGCCATGATCACATTGAATGGTGGTGCTGGCTCGAAGGGCCGAATGGCCTCCTCCTGCACCTATTGTCTATTGTTTATTGTCTAATGGCTGGATGCAATTCTGAACGTTAGATTCTAATCCACCCGCAAAACTAATGGCTGTGTCTTTTCTTGTAACCCATACTCCGAAGATTAAATGGGTTGGTATTCAGATGGAATTGCTTGCAATCCATCCTTTCCCCGTGGAAGAGTGGAAGTGAAATGACAACAGTGGCGCAGCGGTAGAGCTGCTGCCTTACAGCGCCAGAGACCCGGTTTCGATCCTGACTACGGCTGCTGTCTGTAATGAGTTTGCACGTTCTCCCCGTGACCTGCGTGGGTTTTCTCCGGGTGCTCCAGTTTCCCCCCCACACTCCAAAGACGTACAGGCTTGTAGGCTAATTGGCTTCAGTAAAATTGTAAATTGTCCCTAGTGCGTGTAGGATAGTGTTAAGGTTGCGGGGATCGCTGGTCGGCGCGGACTCGGTGGGCGGAAGGGCCTGTTTCCACGCCGACCAGCGATCCCCATACACTTGCACTATCCTACACATTAGGGACATTTTTTACAATTTTACTGGAGCCAATTAACCTACAAACCTGTACGTCTTTGGAGTGTGGGATGAAACTGGTGATCCCAAGGAAAACCCACGTGGTCACGGGGAGAACGTACAAACACCATACAGTCGAAGTACTGACATCCACCACAAAACTCACTGACTCCCACAGTTACCTTGACTACAGTTCCTCCCACCCTGCCTCGCAATGTATCCATGATGACAGAAGACAAAAATAAAATCATCCCATATCAATCGATGATCTAAGAGAGCCTTCTAGTTTTACTTTTTAAAAATGCAGCGTGGAAACAGGTCCTTCGGCCCACCGACCAGCGATCCCCGCACACTAACATTATAGGGACAATTTTACATTGATACCAAGCCAATTAACCTATAAACCTGCCTGCCTTTGGAGTGTGGGAGGAAACCGAAGATCCTGGAGAAAACCCACGCAAGTCATGGGGAGAACGTGCAAACTCCGCTCAAACAGCACCCGTAGTCAGGATCGAACCCGGGCCTCTGGCGCTGTAAGGCAGTAGCTCTACCGCTACGCCACCGTGCTGCCCGTAACTCTATGACTCTACTGTATGTAATTTCTGGAACAGCAAATGTATATTTAGGCAGAAGGATTTGGGGTGAATCACCTTTTCAGAAAGAATTCACATTGTGATGAGAAACACCAGCTACACAACACAAAATTAGTAGACTGGGTAGTTACCAGATAGACAGATAGATAGTCTGAAGAAAAGTCCCGACCCGAAACGTCACCAATCCTTTTTCTCCAGAGACTCTCCTTGTTGCCAATGCCCTGGAATTTAGATGAGAGGGGATCTTATCGAAACGTATAAGATTATTCAGGGGCTGGACGCGTTAGAGGCAGGAAACATGTTCCCAATGTTGGGGGAGTCCAGAACAAGGGGCCACAGTTTAAGAATATGGGGTAGGCCATTTAGAACGGAGATGAGGAAAAACTTTTTCAGTCAGAGAGTTGTGAATCTGTGGAATTCTCTGCCTCAGAAGGCAGTGGAGGCCAATTCTCTGAATGCGTTCAAGAGAGAGCTGGATAGAGCTCTTAAGGATAGCGGAGTCAGGGGGTATGGGGAGAAGGCAGGAACGGGGTACTGATTGAGAATGATCAGCCATGATCACATTGAATGGCGGTGATGGCTCGAAGGGCCGAATGGCCTCCTCCTGCACCTATTGTCTATTGTCTATTGTCTATCCCGGAAAAACCCCACGCAGGTCACGGGGAGAACGTACAGACTCCGTACAGACGGCACCCGTAGTCGGGATCGAACCCGGGTCTCCGGCGCTGTTAGGGAGCAACTCTACCGCTGCGCCAACCTCAGAAGGAGATTTCAGAAGGGGAAATGATGCGTTCATAGTGAGACGGACATTTTGTTAACCTTCCTGGACACAATGCATCTGGACAGATTATCCACCTTGTTAGGAGTATATTCCTCATCGTTTGCATCTGGAAGACAGTTTGCTGCACCAACCCATCTGGGAAAGAGTTAATTGGCTTTTCTGCCAGCACCATCTGGCAGCAACAATATCTCAGCTTGCCGCACTCACTCTCAATAAATCTTACAATGATAATTATGGCTTTGTTTCAGTGGTACTGATTAAGTTCCAGTGGTAGTTACATTTTATACTGAGATTTATATTTGTGATATTCAAGAGAAATTCAGCTCGGTGCCAAAGACGAAAACTCAAGGATCCTTCTCGTTGTTTCTCGTTGATAAGACTTTCCCAAATGCACTAAATGCATCGTAACATGATGGCAAAACCTATAACAGTAAAACCCAGGTAAGCATAGCAGAAATAATTGCCAGTATGGCACTGTGGCAGTTTCTTCCCAGCTGTTATCAGGCAACTGAACCATCCGATCACAATCAGAAGAGCGGTCCTGAGCTACCATCAACCTCATTGGAGACCCTCGGACTATCTTGGATCGGACTTTATTGGACTTTATCTTGCACTAAACGTTATTCCAGTTATTCCCTTTATCATGTATCTGTACACTGTGGATGGCTCGATTGTCGTCATGTGTTGTGTTTCCACTGATTGGTTAGCATGCAACAAAAAGGTTTTCCACTGTACCTCGGACAATAAACTAAAATGATTGACTTTCACTGAACTACTATCTACCTTACTGGTCAGCCTCGGACTTTCCTTGGTCGGACTTTGCTGGCTTTATCTTGCACCAAACGTTATTCACTTATCATGTACAGCATCTGTACACTGTGAATGGCTCGATTGTAATCATGTATTGTCTTTCTGCTGACTGGTTAGCACGCAGCAAAAGCTTTTCACTGTACCTCGGTACACGTGACAATAAACTAAACTGACCCGAAACTAAACTAGGTGGTGGTAGTGTTGCTGTCTCGCACCTCCAGCGAGCTGAGTTCAATCCTAATGTCTGTCGCTGTCTGTGGGGAGTTTGCACGTTTTACACCTCACTGCGTGCGTCTCCTCTGGGCGCCCAGATTTCATTGCC
The DNA here is from genome assembly GCF_053455715.1 of Rhinoraja longicauda. Taxonomy (NCBI): domain Eukaryota; kingdom Metazoa; phylum Chordata; class Chondrichthyes; order Rajiformes; family Arhynchobatidae; genus Rhinoraja; species Rhinoraja longicauda. The sequence continues at coordinate 79,969,825 of NC_135957.1, forward strand.
TGTCCCAGAGTTGTGCTTGTTGGTAGGTTAAGCGGCCACTGGAAATGGTCACTGGTGTGGAGCTGATGAGGGTGTGGGTCGAATGAAATGGAATGGGTGTTAGATTAGTGTGGGTGGTTGGTAGATCGTCATAACGTTACAGAGTCATACACTCTCTAGATTAGTTCAGCAACCTAAATGTGCCAAGGATGGACACAACGCGCTGGAGTAACTCAGCTGGAGTAACGCGCTGGAGTAACGCGCTGGAGTAACTCAGCGGGCCAGGCAGCATCTCTGGAGAAAACCGATGGGTGACGTTTCGGGTCGAGACCCTTCTTCAGACTGAAGAAGCGTCCTGCAACACACACACACACACACACACACACACACACACACACACACACACACACACACACACACACACACACACACACACACACACACACACACACACACACACACGCACGCACGCACGCACGCACGCACGCACACACACACACACACACACACACACACACACACACACACACACACACACACACACACACACACACAGGCACATACACACACACACACACACACACACACACACACACACACACACACACAGGCACATACACACACACACACACACACACACACACACAGGCACATACACACACACACACACACACACACACACACACACACACACACACACACACACACACACACACACACACACACACACACACACACACAGGCACATACACACAGGCACATACACACAGGCACATACACACACACACACACACACACACACACACACAGGCACATACACACAGGCACATACACACACACACACACACAGGCACATACACACACAGGCACATACACACAGGCACATACACACACACACACAGGCACATACACACAGGCACATACACACACACACACAGGCACATATACACACACACACACACACACACACACACACACACACACACACACACACACACACACACACACACACAGGCACATACACACACACACACACACACACACACACACACACACACACACACACACACACACACACACACACACACACACACAGGCACATACACACACACACACACACACACACACACACAGGCACATACACACAGGCACATACACACACACACACACACACACACACACACACACACACACACACACACACACACACACACACACACACACAGGCACATACACACACACACACACACACACACAGGCACATACACACAGGCACATACACACACACACACACACACACACACACACACACACACACACACACACACACACACTAACCCAGATACAATCCAGTAAAATCTTACTATGCAAAAGTACAATCGGACATGATATGATGGTAGAACAATTGTAGGGAAAGAATAGGGGATTGCACAGAGGTAGAAACATAGAAAATAGGTGCAGGAGTAGGCCATTCGGCCCTTCGAGCCTGCACCGCCATTCAATATGATCATGCCTGATCATCCAACTCAGTAACCTGTGCTGGGTGGTTGAAAGAGATGAGAGCGTAAGTGTTGCCTCCTTGGCCAATCTGTGTGTTGGTCGAGCCTCTTGAAGCTCCACTCGATCAAGCCTTCATATCATCATATCATATCATATATATACAGCCGGAAACAGGCCTTTTCGGCCCTCCAAGTCCGTGCCGCCCAGTGATCCCCGCACATTAACACTATCCTACACCCACTAGGGACAATTTTTACATTTACCCAGCCAATTAACCTACATACCTGTACGTCTTTGGAGTGTGGGAGGAAACCGAAGATCTCGGAGAAAACCCACGCAGGTCACGGGGAGAACGTACAAACTCCTTACAGTGCAGCACCCGTAGTCAGGATCGAACCTGAGTCTCCGGCGCTGCATTCGCTGTAAAGCAGCAACTCTACCGCTGCGCTACCTTGCCTGGACTCTGGGGGCAGGTGCTTCCCTCCTCCCTTTTTCCATTCCTCCCCTGCTTGTCACTTGGGCCGGGAGTTTGACAAGCGTAATGCTGGTGCCAGATCCCAAATTGAGCTTTGGGGAGCAGGCTGTGGATGAGCGGTCGCATTTTAATGGTGCTATTGATTCCTTGCTCCAGCACCTTGCCGATGATTGGGTGGAGGTCGACAGGTTCAGTAATTGACTGTGTAAGGCGCGCTCGGCTCTCCGAGTGCACGGCGCGCATGACAATTTTCAGCTGGTCTCCCGAGCGAGAAGGGGGGTTTGTGTTTATTTGGTTTAAACAGGCACCAAAATCTGGAGTAACTCAGCGGGACAGGCAGCGTCTCTGGAGAGAAGGAACGGGTGACGTTTCAGGTCCAGACCCTTCTTCAGACTGAGCGTCAGGGGAGAGGGGAATGAGGGATACAGATGGTACTTGGGATAACTGAGTGGCTCGGTGGTGCAGCGGTAGAGTTGCTGCTTTACAGCGCCAGAGACCCGGGTTCGGTCCTGACTGCGGGTGCTGTCTGTGTGGAGTTTATAGGTTTCTTCCCGTGACCTTCGTGAGTTTTCTCTGAGATCTTCGGTGTCTTCCCACCTGACTCCAATTCAGGTAGATAGGGTGGTCAAAAAGGCATTTAGCACATTGGCCTTTATCAGTCAGAGTATTGAATATAGAAGTTGGGGGGGTCATGTTGCAGTTATATATGAAGTTGGCGAGGCCACAATTAGAGTATTGTGTTCAGTTCTGGGCACCGTGTTATAGGAAAGATGGTGTTAAGCTGGAAAGGGGTACAGAGAAGATACAATACAATACAATACAATACAATATATCTTTACTGTCATTGTACAGGGGTACAACGAGATTGGGAATGCGCCTCCCATACGATGCAATAAATTAATTAGCTAGTCAGTATTAATTTAAACAACTCAATGAAACAAATTGTAACAGTTTTAAAACAGAATAAAGTGCAAGTAGATCTGTGCCGGTTCACTGTGCGATGTGACCATCCGGTTCAGCAGGACCATCCGGTTCATAGCGCCTATGGCCCTGGGAATGAAGCTGTTCCTGAGTCTGGAGGTGCGGGCGTAGAAGGCCTTGTAGCGTCTGCCCGATGGTAGAAGTTCGAACAGACTGTTGCAGGGGTGTGAAGAGTCTTTGTGGATGCTGGTGGCCTTTCTGAGGGTTTTCTGAGATTTACAAGGATGTCGCCAGGACTCGAGGGTCTGAGCTACAGGGAGAGGTTGAGTAGGCTGGGACTCTATTCCTTGGAGCACAGAAGGACAAGGCGTGATCTTATTGAGGTTTATAAAATTGTGAGAGGAATAGATCGGGTAGACTCACAGTCTCTCGCCCAGAGTTGGTGAATCAAGGACCAGAGGACCTAGGTTTAAGGTGAAAGGGAAAAGATTTAATGGGAATCTGAGGGGTATTTTTTTCACACAAAGGGTGGTGGGTGTATGGTACAAGATGCCAGAGGAGGTAGTTGAGACTATCCCAATGTTTAAGAAACAGTTAGACAGGTACATGGATAGGACAGGTTTGGAGGGATATGGACCAAACGCAGGTAGGTGGGACAAGTGTAACTGGGACATTTTGGCCGGTGTGGGCAAGTTGGGCCGAAGGGCCTGTTTGCACACTGTATCACTCTATGACTCGATAAACTCCAAAGATATACATGTTTGTAGGCTAATTGGCTTGGTATAAATGTAATATTGTCCCTAGTGTGTGTAGGATAGTGTTAGTGTAGGGGAATCTCTGGTCAGTGTGGACTCGATGGGCCAAAGGGTCTGTTCCTGCGCTGTATCTCGAAAACTAAAAATTAAAAACTAAAATCTAAAACAGATGAATGGAAGATACGTAAAAAACGATGATAGTCAAGGAAACGTGGAGCCTACAATGGTGCATTGTTGGCTGTGGAGTAGGTGATAATAGGTTTGACAGACGGGAAGCTCAACAGGATGACAGTAAAACTAGTACGACAACCTATCCCACGCCAACAATGGACCATTGTGGACTCCACATGTCCTTGATTACCGTTGCTTTTTGCATATCTTCCATTCATTATAGACAATAGACAATAGACAATAGGTGCAGGAGGAGGCCATTCGGCCCTTCGAGCCAGCACCGCCATTCAATGTGATCATGGCTGATCATTCTCAATCAGCACCCCGTTCCTGCCTTCTCCCCATACCCCCTGACTCCGCTATCCTTAAGAGCTCTATCCAGCTCTCTCTTGAATGCATTTGTGTAGGAAAATAACTACAGATGCTGATTCAAATTGAAGGTGGAAACAAAATGCTGGAGTAACTCAGCGGGTCAGGCAGCATCTTCTGGAGAGAAGGAATGGGTAACGTTTCGGGTCGAGACCCAACTTCAGACTGATGTCAGGGGAGGGTGCAGGACAAAGATAGGATGTAGTAGGAGACAGGAAGAGTGGTGGGAGAACTGGGAAAGGGGAGGGGAAAGAGAGGGACAGAGGAACTGTAGGAAAATAACTGCAGATGCTGGTTCAAATTGAAGGTGGACACAAAATGAGGAAAATAACTGCAGATGTTAGTTCAAGGAAAATAACTGCAGGGTCAAAAATTCATTTGTGTTTATTTAACGGGTTTTTAATCCATTTCAGGACTTCACCGTGTGTTTGGAAAAACTTTTTCAGCCAGGAAAAACTTTTTCAGTCAGAGAGTTGTGAATCTGTGGAATTCTCTGCCTCATTAGGCAGTGGAGGCCAATTCTCTGAATGCATTCAAGAGAGAGCTGGATAGAGCTCTTAAGGATAGCGGAGTCAGAGGATATGGGGAGAAGGCAGGAACGGGGTACTGATTGAGAATGATCAGCCATGATCACATTGAATGGCGGTGCTGGCTCGAAGGGCCGAATGGCCTACTCCTGCACCTATTGTCTATTGTCTATAATGGAATTTAGTTGCTGTGGTAATGTAAAGAATTATTTATCCGTCAACTCTGCACGACATGGGCAAGAAGGGTCTCGACCCGAAATGTCACCTCTTCCTTCTCTCCAGATCTGCTGCCTAGACCCGCTGAGTTACTCCATCATTCTGTGTCTCTCAGTGGGTAACACTTCACTGTGTGGGCTAAGTGATAAATAATGATGGCCGCCACACTAACGGTTTGGCCAGAGTATCAGCCATTACCGAAACATTTGGCGAGCAGTAGGACGGCACGGTGGCGCAGCGGTAGAGTTGCTGCCTTACAACTGATGCAGCGCCGGAGAACCGGGTTCCATCCCGACCACGGGTGCTGTCTGTACGGAGTTTGTACACTCTCCCCGTGACCTGCGTGGGTTTTTCTCCGAGATCTTCAGTTTCCTCTCACATGCCAAAGACGTACAGGTGCGTAGGTTAATTGCCTTGGTAAATGTACAAAAAACTAGCCCCTAGTGGGTATAGGATAGTGTTAATGTGCGGGGATCGCTGGTCGGCGCGGACCCGGTGGGCCGAAAGGGCCTGTTCCGCGTCGTATCTCTAAACTAAACTAAACTAAACTAAGCAGTAAAATCAGATACCACATAATGTCCCAGAGTGGAAATAGACAATAGACAATAGGTGCAGGAATAGGCCATTCGGCCCTTCGAGCCAGCACCATCATTCAATGTGATCATGGCTGATCATTCTCAATCAGTACCCCGTTCCTGCCTTCTCCCCATACCCCCTGACTCCGCTATCCTTAAGAGCTCTATCCAGCTCTCTCTTGAATGCATTCAGATAATTGGCCTCCACTGCATTCTGAGGCAGAGAATTCCACAAATTCACAACTCTCTGACTGAAAAAGATTTTCCTCATCTCCGTTCTAAATGGCCTACCCCTTATTCTTAAACGGTGGCCCCTGGTTCTGGACTCCCCCAACATTGGGAACATGTTTCCTGCCTCTAACGTGTCCAACCCCTTAATAATCTTATACGTTTCGATAAGATCCCCTCTCATCCTCATTAAGAGCTCTATCTAAATGTCAAAGTCTAGACGCCGTAGCTTTCGGTTGAGGGTGTCAACGTGCGTCAAAGTGCCTCCATAGCTTAGAAACATAGAAGATATTTCTTCTCATCTCCTTCCTAAAAGAACGTCCTTTAATTCTGAGACTATGACCTCTAGTCCTAGACTCTCCCACTAGTGGAAACATCCTCTCCACCTCCTCTCTATCCAAGCCTTTCACTATTCGGTAAGATTCAATGAGGTCCCCCCTCATTCCTCTGAACTGGGAGCTGGCAGATGTTGTGCTGTAAAGTTTGTCTTCAATTAGTTTAGTTTAGTTATTTTAGTTTAGAGATGCAATGCAGAAACAGGCCCTTCTGCACGCCGAGTCCACACCGACCAGCGATCCCCACACGTCAGTACTACCCTACACACTAGGGACAATTTTACATTTATACATTGTTACCAAGCCAATTAACCTACAAACCCGAGGCCTAATTAGAGAGTGGGAGAAAACCGAAGATCTCGGACAAAACCCACGGAGGTCACGGGGAGAACGTACAAACTCCGTACAGACAGCACCCGTAGTCTGGATCGAACCCGAGTCTCTGGCGCTGTGAGGCAGCAACTCTACCGCTACGCCACCATGCCCCCGATTTCTTGCTACATTTCTCACTACATTTTATCAATGATGCTATTTGTTTCAAGGCTCATATCCTGTCTACTACTCAGTTTTTCGATTTACCGCAACCTGCCAAACTATTTGAGCGTGATATGGCGACATTTGGGAAATAAATATAATTTAGTGAGACTGCGTGATGTTGTTGTGACAGTGTTGAGCACGGACCCGGTTGGCAGAAGCCTGCGAAGCCGAGACAATTTATTTAATGAGCGGCTTTCACACTTTGGCCTGCCGACCTATCCAAACTTGACGCCCCATTACACGAAGGAAGGGGAGGCACTGGAGTGGATGCAAAAGAGGTTTACCAGAATGCTGCTTGGATTAGACAATAGACAATAGGTGCAGGAGGAGGCCATTCGGCCCTTCGAGCCAGCACCGCCATTCAATGCGATCATGGCTGATCATTCTCAATTAGTACCCCGTTCATAGAAACATAGAAACATAGAAAATAGGTGCAGGATTAGGCTATTCGGCCCTTCGATCCTGCACCGCCATTCAATATGGTCATGGCTGATCATCCAGCTCAGTAACCTGTACCTGCCTTCTCTCCATACCCCCTGATCCCTTTAGCCACAAGGGCCACATCTAACTCCCTCTTAAATATAGCCAATGAACTGGCCTCAACTACCTTCTGTGGCAGAGAATTCCACAGACTCACCACTCTCTGTGTGAAGAAATGTTTTCTCATCTCGAGTTCCTGCCTTCTCCCTATACCCCCTGGCTCCGCTATCCTTAAGAGCTCTATCTAGCTCTCTCTTGAATGCATTCAGAGAATTGGCCTCCACTGCCTTCTGAGGCAGAGAATTCCACAGATTCACAACTCTCGGACAGAAAAAGTTTTTCCTCATCTTAGTTCTAAATGGCCTACCCCTTATTCTTAAACTGTGGCCCCTTGTTCTGGACTCCCCCAACATTGGGAACATGTTTCCTGCCTCTAACGTGTCCAACCCCTTAATAATCTTATACGTTTCGATAAGATCCCCTCTCATCCTTCTAAATTCCAGGGCATTGGCAACAAGGAGAGTTTGGACAGATTTGGTTTGTTGTCTCTGGGGTGTCGAAGGGTGAGGGGGGAGGGGGTTGACCTGGTCGATGTACTATCTATTGTGAGAAGCATAGATAGGGTAGACAGTCAGAATCCTTTCCCCATGGTGAAAATAAGGTCATAAGTGATAGGAGCAGAATTAGGCCTTTCTGCCCATTAAGTCGACTCCACCTCTACTCCATCAAGGCTGATCTATCTCTCCCTCCTAACCCCATTCTCCTGCCTTGTTCCCACAAACCCCTGACACCCATTCTATTCAAGAATCTGTCTATCTCTGCCTTAAAAATATCCATTGACTTGGCCTCCACAGCTGTGTGTTGCAAAGAATTCCACGAATTCACCACCCTCTGACTGTAGGAATTTCTCCTCATCTCCTTCCTAAACGAACGTCCTTTAAATTCTGAAGTTGTGGCCTCTGGTACTGGACTCTCCCACTAGTGCAAACATCCAGGGAGGATGTTGGATGACATATGATACAGCCGTTTAAGAGGGGCTTAGATAGTCACATGGATATGCAGGGAATAGAGGGATATGGATCACATCCAGGAGATCAGTTTAACCTGCCATCATGTTCAACATGGATATTATGGGCCGAATGGCCTGTTGCTGTGTCGTTAAACTTTAGAGATGCAGTGTGGAAACAGGCCCTTCGGCCCACCGAGTCCGTGGCCACCAGCGATCTCCGGACAATAACACCATCCTACACACACTCGAGACAATTTACTATTATACCAAGCTGATTAACCTACAACCCTGCAGGTCCTTAGAGTGTGGGAGGAAGCCAGAGCACCCGGAGAAAACCCACGCAGGCCTCAGGGAGAACGCACAAACTCCATACAGACAGCACCCGTAGTCAGGATCGAACCCGGGTCCTTGGCACTGTGAAGCAGCAGCTCTCCTGCTGCGCCACCGTGCCGCCCAAATGGTACAAAGTCCTGTTACAATGTGGTGTACTGCTCTATGTTCTGTGCTAACTGGTTAGGGAGAGATGGTGTGTCGAGACTCTGACAGTGGCCCTCAAGTTGCCATTTTGTTCGATGTTCCCTGAGGAATTTTCCTGTCATTTCAGTCATTTCATCCCTCTGCACAAAATGCATTAGAGGCAAATTAGATCCTGATGGAGGCATTTTGCGAAATAAAGGCAGCTAGAAGTGAAAGTGAATGTGATTCCAATGATCCATCACATCGCTAATGGCTTTCACAGCAGCTGTGATATTGATATTTTTCATGACGTACTAAAAATCTACATGAAAGTGTGTGTATGTGCTTAAGTTTGCAAGTGGCTGTGCTGGAACATGCTGTACATTGCAGACACAGTCCTCACCCAACTCAACCTTTATCTTTCAACTAGACCAAGTGGATCTGTTGGGTCCAAACCTCTCCTGCATTGGTGCAGAACCCTCTCCTCTCCCCCTCCCCCCTCCGACCCCTCCCCTCTCCCCTCTCCCCTCTCCCCCCTCCCCCCTCTCCCTCCCCACACCCCCTCCCCCTCCTCTCCCCCTCCCTCCTTCCTCCCCCCTCCTTCCCCCTCCTTCCCCCCTCCTTCCCCCTCCCTCCACCCCCCTCCCCTCCCAACTCTCCCTCCCCCACCCTCCTCCCCCACCCTCCTCCCCTCCCCCTCCCCCTCCCCCTCCCTCTCCTCCCCTCCCTCCACCCCACTCCCCCGTCCCCCCTTCCCCTCCCCCCCACTCCATCCCCCTCAACCCCCCTTATCACTCCTCCCCCTCCCACTCCCCCCACTCCATCCCCCTCAACCCCCCTTATCCTCACTCCCCCCCCTCCCTCCACCCCCCTCTCCTCCCCCTCCCTCCACCCCACTCCCCCATCCCCCCCTTCCCCTCCCCCCCACTCCATCCCCCTCAACCCCCCTTATCCTCACTCCTCCCCCTCCATCCTTCCCTCCCTCCCTCCCTCCCTCCGTCCCTCCCCCCTCGGAGATAGATTTAAACTTTAAAATGTGAATAACTTTAAAAATATAACACCGATTTCAATGAAACTTCTTCCGTTAGCACCAAAGGGACGACGGTGAGTAAGGCGGGCCTAAAGTTGTCGCGCTATCGTGTACCGTTTTGGCTGTAGTTCAGGAACAAACAAACAAACAAACGAGAGTTTTAGTATATAGATGGTTCACTGGTGTTTTTATTGTCACATGTGCAAACACATGGTGGCCTTCAGTTCAGTTTAGTTTATTGTCACGTGTACCGAGGTGCAGTGAAAAGCTCTCGTTGCGTGCGAACCATTCAGCGGAAAGTATTGAATTGAATTGAATACTTAGTTATCACATGTGACAGGTCACAGTGAAATTCTTTGCTTGCATACCCAAGGTATGCAAATAGTCGCCACATAAAGGGCGATACAGGGGGTGGTGGGGGGGGGGGGGGGAGGGGGGGGGAGAGGTGGGGGGGGGGGGGGGAGGGGTGGGTGGGGGGGGGGGGTTGGGGGGAGAGGGTTAATAGGCTGATGTTTGGACAAAGGCAAAGACATCAAGGTGACATGGGGCTGAATATAAGAACAGGAAGCCGAATAAAACAAGCCATTTTGGGTTGAGCTATACATAAGGTCTTACGATCATAGGTAATAGAAGCAGAATTAGGCCATTCAACCCATCAAGTCTACTCCGCCATTCAATCATGGCTGATCTATCTCTCCCTCCTAACCCCACTCTCCTGCCTTCTCCCCATAACCTCTGACAGCTGTACTAATCAAGAATCTATCTATCTCTGCCTTAGAAATGTTCACTGACTTGTCCTCCACAGTCTTCTGTTGTAAAGAATTCCACAGATTCACCTCCTTCTGACAAAATAAATTCCTCCTCATCTCTCATCACTTATTTGCAAGGGAAACCCACACCCCATAAATAATAGTTATTAATAATAATAATAAATTTAGGACCCGTCATTCATTTTGCAATTAATGGATCAGAATTAATAGCAGCAGCAAGCAGTCTGTGCTCGTTATTCAAGCTAAGATCTGTTTATTTTCGAGATACAGTGCAGAAACAGGCCCTTTGGCCCACCGAGTCCGCGCCGACCAGCGATCCCCGCACATTATCACTATCCTACACACACTAGGGACAATTTACAATTTTACTGAAGCCAGTTAGCCTGCAAAGTTTATGTCTTTGGAGTGTGGGAGGAAACCGGAAACCCGGAGAAAACCCACACAGGTCACGGGGAGAACGTACAAACTCCATACAGACAGCACCCAAAGTCAGGATCGAACCCGGGTCTCTGGCGCCGTAAGGCAGCAACTCTACCGCCGCGCCACCGTGCCGCCCCCGAGTCTTGAGTGGATCTTTCAGTGCAATCTCCCCCATGTGACTACCAGCACAACAATCTGAATTCTAAGCATAAAACGGCTGGAAAAACCTACTCTGAAAATTACATTCTGCACCTTTCTCATCACTCTGCCTACTGTACTTGAGTTGGCTTGATTGTATTTATGTACTGTATTAACTGACTTTGATTAGATGGCATGCAAAACAAAGCTTTTATAGGCCCAACTTGCCCTCACTGACCAACATGTCCCATCTACACTAGTCCCACCTGCCCGTGTATGGTCCACATCCTTCCAAACATGTCCTATCCATGAACCTGTCTAACTGTTTCTTAAACATTGGGATAGTCCCAGCCTCAACGACCTCCTCTGGCAGCTCGTTCCATACACCCACCACCCTTTGTGTTCACTAAATGACACAAATTTGTGTTCACTAAATGACACAAATACCTGGGAGTCCACATCACAGAGGATCTGACATGGACAACACACATTGCCGCACTGATGGGTAAGGCAAAGCAGCGTCTTTACCACCTCAGACAGCTGAGGAAATTCAGAGTGTCTCTGAGGATCCTTCAGTGCTTCTACTCTGGGGCTGTAGAAAGCATCTTGTCCAGGAACATCACAGTCTGGTTTGGGAACAGCTCTGCCCAGGACAGGATGGCCCTGCAGAGAGTAGTGCGTTCGGCAGAACGCACCATGGGAACTACACTCGTTCCCCTGCAGGACCTGTACATCAGGAGGTGCAGATCCAGAGCCAGCAACATTATGGGGGACCCCTGCCACCCCAGCAACGGACTGTTCCAGCTGCTACGGTCAGGCAAACGCCTCCGCTGTCACGCTGTGAAAACGGAGAGGATGAGACGGAGTTTCTTCCCACAGGCCATCAGGACTATTAACTATTATATCTCCAGGGACTACATTTTTTTCTGTATTAATTTTAATTTTTATGCTGTAATTGTAATTTTTTGCACAATCCGCAGGCATTGCCACTTTCATTTCACTGCACATCGTGTATGTGTATGTGACAAATAAACTTGACTTGACAAAGTGCTGGTGCCCTTTGGTCCTAGCCTCTCCCACCAGTGGAAACACCCTCTCCACATCCACTCTATCCAGGATCTTAATTTCACTTCTCATTGTGTGTTAATGATTTTTTCTGCTATTTTCCTGCGGTCGGCATCATGTTGCCCGATGGCTCCCCTGTTACGAGTTGTAGTTATGGTACCGTTAACGTGAGGTGGTCCACATCCTGTGTTATATCTGCGACGCTGTGATGTGTTGCAGGTGGAATATGCCGCATCCTGTGTCACCATAGAAAACAGTGCAACGCAAGGCAAATATGTCACAGAAGAGGTGAGTATCTGCATCAGTTATCCTCAGGGTGTGTGCAAAGGCCAAAAGGCAACTAGCTGTTCCTAATGGAAGAAGAATACATGAAAAGGCTGGGGCGCTCTGCAGCTGACTAAGCAACAAGCTTCAGGAACAACTTCAATCAACACACAATCCCTAGGGTATTCAGGGTATTGATCGTGCTCGGTTTCTGTCCCATTGTATCTGTTGCTCTGACTGGGGCTTCTACAAACATCTGTACACAGGGTCAGAATCATAGAGTCATAGAGTGATACAGCGTGGAAATAGGCCCTTCGACCCAACTTGCTCACACTGACACACATGCCCCATCTAGACTGGTCCCACCTGCCTGCGTTGGCCCATATCCCTCCAAACCTGTCCTATCCATGTACCAGGCAGTGGAGGCCAATTCTCTGGATGCTTTCAAGAGAGAGCTAGATAGAGCTCTTAAGGATAGCGGAGTCAGGGGGTATGGGGAGAGGGCAGGAACGGGGTACTGATTGTGGATGGTCAGCCATGATCACATTGAATGGCGGTGCTGGCTCGAAGGGCCGAATGGCCTACCCCTGCACCTATTGTCTATTGTCGATTGCCTAAATGTTTCCTAAAGGTGGCCATAATCCCTGCCTCAACCACCTCCACCGGCAGTTCGTTCCATACACCCAACACCCTTTGTGTGAAAAAGTTACGCCTCAGGTTAAATCTTTCCACCCCTCAGCTTAAATACTTCCAGAGTGTTCCCTAACAAAAGATTCAAAGTGCTGGAGTCAGACGGGTCAGGCATCATCTCTGGAGAACGAGGATAGTTAATGCTTTGGTTCGGGACCCAACTTCAAACTGATTGTAGTGGGGGCGAGGGTGAAGCATGAAGAGAGTTGGGGGCTGGACAAAGCCTGGCAATGGATACCTTCAGAAAGGAGATGAGGAGGAATTTCTTTAGTCGGGGGGTGGTGAATCTGAGGGATTCATGGCCGCAGACGGCTGTGGCGGCCAAGTCAATGGGTCATTTTAAGGCGACATATATTGACAGACTCTTGATTAGTACGGGTGTCAGGAGTTATGGGGATAAGGCAGGAGAATGGCTCTAGGATGGAGAGAGATAATGGCTCTAGGAGGGAGAGAGATAGATCAGCCATGATTGAATGGCGGAGTAGACTTGATGGGCCGAATGGCCTAATTCTGCTCCTATCACTTATGACTAGAGCCAGAATGTTTAGGTGCTAAAAATCCCTGAAATAGGCAGGCAAATAGGCAAAATAAAATTACAAATTACATGTTTAAAAAGAACTGGGGGCCTTTCCTCTCTGATCTAGTATTTTCGACAAGTAGCAGATTGCGGTGGTTGGGGCCAGATTGGAAAGGATGTCCTGTAACAAAACATGTGAAAGATAGGAAGGATAGAAAGATGTGGCCCTTGTGGCGAAAAGGATCAGGGGGTATGAGGAGAAGGCAGGTACGGGATACTGAGCTGGATGATCAGCCATGATCATATTGAATGGCGGTGCAGGCTCGAAGGGCCGAATGGCCTACTCCTGCACCTATTTTCTATGTTTCTATGTTTCTAAGATAGGAAGGATAGGGCTGCAAGGTGGCGCAGCGGTAGATTTGCTGCCTTACAGGGCATAATTCAGCTCCTACAACTTATAAACTTATGAAGATTCACTCTCTGACTAAAGGAATTCCACCTATTCTCCTTTCTAAAGGTACGTCCGTTTATTCTGAGGCCGTGGCCTCTGGTCCTAGACTCTCCCACTAGTGGAAACGTCCTCTCCACATCCACTCTATCCAGGCCTTTCACTATTCGGTAAGTTTCAATGAAGTCCCCCCTCGTTTTTCTAAACTCCAGCGAGTACAGGCCCAGTGCCGACAAATACTTCTCTGATGAAAAGTCAATAAATTGAAACATTAATTCTATTTCTCTCTCATTAGTTGCTGCATTGCCATTTGCAGCATTTCTGATTTTGGTTTCAACACCTCCTGTATTTTGCCTTCGATCTAATTTTTAGAAAACTTCTCCCAATTAATTCAACTCCCTGGGAAAATCTGAATTTTACTGGAAACATGATTAGATAAGATTGTAACCCTTTCCAGCTACATGACAAACTACAAAGTGCTCAGAGAAACTTGAAGAATATTTTTTTGCAATTTATTATGGGATATATATGCTGCTTTACATTTCAGAAGCAAGAATATCCCTTTCTGTTTTAGAGTTTAATAGGAATCTGAGGGGGGAAACTTTTTCACGCAAAGGGTGGTGGGTATATGGAACGAGCTGCCGGAGGAGGTAGTTGAGGCAGGGACTATCGCAACGTTTATGCAACATTTGGACAGGTACATGGATAGGACAGGTTTTGAGGGATATGGGCCAAACGCAGGCAGGTGGGACTAGTATAGATATGACAGTTGGTCGGAGTGGAAAGGTTGGGCCGAAGGGCCTGATACCACGCTATAACACACTAGGTCTCTATGACTCCATTTAATTACATTAAAATCAGACAAATTATCCTGTACACCTCCATAAGATCACCCCTCATCCTCCTGTGCTCCAAGGAATAAACTGCTCAACCTGTAGTTCAGACCCTCGAGTCCTGGCAACATCTGTGTGAAGTCCAGAGTGAAGGACAGCTTCTTCCCCAAGGATAGAAACATAATAGAAAATAGGTGCAGGAGGAGGCCATTTGGCCCTCTGAGCCAGCACCGCCATTCATTGTCATCATGGCTGATCATCCACAATCAGTAACCCGTGCCTGCCTTCTCCCCATATCCCTTGATTCTGCTGGCCCCTAGAGCTCTATCTAACTCTCTTTTAAATTCATCTAGTGAATTGGCCTCCACTGCCTTCTGTGGCAGAGAATATCACAAATTCACAACTCTCTGGGTGAAAAAGTTTCTTCTAACCTCAGTTTTAAATGGCCTCCCTTTTATTCTTAGACTGTGTGGCCCCTGGTTCTGGACTCGCCCAACATTGGGAACATTTTGTCCTGCATCTAGCCTGTCCAGACCTTTTATAATTTTATTCCGTAAGTTTCAACGAGGTCCCCCCTACAACCTTCTAAACTCCAGCGAGTACCAGGCCCGGGGCTGTCAAGTGCTCCTCAGTAAATGGAGCATCTGACAGCTAGCAGCCCTGACAAACTGGTGCCAAGGTTCACCACTCCAAGTGATGGACGAGATACATTAGGGCAAAAACACATCCATTCTGTTAAAGACATAGAGGCTCGATCAAATGCAAGTGTTCTGCAGTACAAAGCACATTCATCCAAGGTAAAAGTGCCCACTGCATACACAATGGTGCTGCCTAACCTTGTCCCACCAGCACCTATGAGAATTCTTTTTTAAAGAGTTTTAGTGTACAGCACGGAAACAGGTCCTTTGGCCCACCGACCATCGATCACCCCATCCACTAGCACTGTCCAACACACTCGGGACAACTGTTATTTTTTTTACCAAAGCCAATTGACCTACAAACATGTACGTCTTTGGAGTGCGGGAGGAAACCGTGACTGAAGAGATGTCCCGACCTGAAACGCCAAAAATAAATTTTGTTAGTCAGAGGGCGGTGAATCTGTGGAATTCTTTGCCGCGGAAAGCTGTGGGGGCCAAGTCAGTGGCTATACTTAAGGCAGAGATAGATAGATTCTTGATTGGCAAGGGTGTCAGGGGTTATGGGGAGAAGGCAGGAGAATGGTGTTAGGAGGGAGAGATAGTTCAACAATGATTGAATGGCGGAGTACACTTGATGGGCCGAATGGCCTAATTCTATTCCTAATTCTTCTATCCTTATGTCACCTATTCCTTTTCTCAAGAGATGCTGCCTGACCCACTGTACCATGTTCCATTGGTGTGCCTGGAACCAACCAGAGATCATCCCAAGTCAAGATTCTTTCATTTAGATTTATAGGTACATCGCAGAAACAGGTCCTTCGGCCCACCGGGTCCGCGCCGCCCAGCGATCCCCGCACACTAACACTATCCTACACCCACTAGGGACAATTTTTTTACATTTGCCCAGCCAATTAACCTACATACCTGTACGTCTTTGGAGTGCGGGAGGAAACCGGAGATCTCGGAGAAAACCCACGCAGGTCACGGGGAGAATGTACAAACTCCGTACAGACGGCGCCCGTTGTCAGGATCGAACCCGAGTCTCCGGCGCTGCATTCGCTGTAAGGCGGCAACTCTACCGCTGCGCCACCGTGCCAAGATACCAAGTTTCCTTCTCTCAAAACTCTGCGAAATACATTGATTTAAAAAAAAATCCAGTTGAGTCATTATGGTTCCACTTGCCCACACCGCCCAAGGTGCCCCATCTACACTACTCCCACAAGCCCGTGTTTGGCCCAAATTCCTCTAACCATTCCTGTCCATGTACCTGTCGAACTGTTCATTAAATCAAGTCAAGTCAAGTCAAGTTTATTTGTCACATACACATACACGATGTGCAGCGAAATGAAAGTGGCAATGCCTGCGGATTGTGCACAAAAACGAATTACAGTTACAGCATATAAATAAAGTTAATAAGTTACTATAGTGTAGACAAAAATTTAGTCTCTGGAGTTATAAAAGTTGACAGTCCTGATGGCCTGTGGGAAGAAACTCCGTCTCATCCTCTCCATTTTCACAGCGTGACAGCGGAGGCGTTTGCCTGATTGTAGCATCTGGAACAGTCCGTTACTGGGGTGGCAGGGGTCCCTCATGATCTTGCTTGCTCTGGATCTGCACCTCCTGATGTATAGGTCCTGCAGGGGGACGAGTGTAGTTCCCATGGTGCGTTCAGCCGGAAGCACTACTCTCTGCAGGGCCATCCTGTCCTGGGCAGAGCTGTTCCCAAACCAGACTGTGATGTTGCCGGACAGGATGCTCTCTACAGCCCCAGAGTAGAAGCAATGAAGGATCCTCAGAGACACTCTGAATTTCCTCAGCTGTCTAAGGTGGTAAAGGCGCTGCTTTGCCTTACCCACCAGTGCGGCAATGTGCGTTGCCCACGTCAGATCCTCTGTGATGCGGACTGCCAAGTATTTAAAACTGCTCACCCTATCCACAGTAGACCCATTTATCTCCAGTGGCGTGTATGGCCTTGGATGTTTAGCCCTTCTGAAGTCCACAGTCAGCTCCTTAGTTTTAGTGACATTGAAGAGGAGGCTATTGTCCTGACACCAGAGTGCCAGATCAGCCGTCGCATTAAATGTTGTTATTGCACCTACCTCAACTACCTCCTCTGGTATTTCGTTCCATACACCCACCACCCTCTGTGTAAAAAGTTGCCCCTCAGGTTCCTATTAATTCTTTCCCCTCACAACTTAATCCTCCGTCCTCTGGTTGTTGATTCCCCTACCCTGGGTAAAAATAATTCTGTGTATCTACCCTTTGTATTCCCGACAAGATCTTTTTCAACTTTATAAGATCAGCCCTCATCCCCCTGCACTCAATAGTTTCAGGATTACCACAACCCATATTTCATTCCATATTTAGAGGCATGGAGTCATGCAGCATGGAAACTTGCCCAACTTGCCCGCACCGGCCATCATGTCCCATCCACATTAGTCCCACCTGCCTGCGTTTGACCCATCTCCCTCCAAACCTGTCCTATCCATCTAACTATCCAAATGTTTAGTCATAGAATGATACAGTGTGGAAACAGGCCTTTAAGTCCAACTTGCCCACACCAGCCAACATGTCCCAGCTACACTAGTCCCACCTGCCCACGTTTAGTCCATGTCCCTCCAAACCTGTCCTATCCATGTATCTGTCTAATTGTTTCTTAAACGTTGGGATAGTCCCTGCCTCAACTACCTCCACTGATATTTATTCACAAAATGCTGGAGTAACTCAGCAGGTCAGGCAGCATCTCTGGAGAGAAGGTATGGGTGACGTTTCGGGTCGAGACCCTTTTTCAGACTGATGGGTGACCCGAAACGTCACCCATTCCTTCTCTCCAGAGATGTTGCCTGACCTGCTGAGTTACTCCAGCATTTTGTGAATAAATACCTTCGATTTGTACCAGCATCTGCAGTTATTTTCTTATACCTCCACTGATAACTTGTTCCATACACCCACCACCCTTTGTGTGAAAAAGGTATCCCTCCTATTCCTATTAAATCATTTCCTCTTCATCTTAAACCTATGTCCTCTGGTCCTTGATTCACCTACTCAGGGCAAGGGATTGTTCATCCATCCGATCTATTCCTCTCATGATTTTATACACATTTTATTCACCGTGTTTCTGAAACAGGTGCACAAATACACCCACCACCCTTTGTGCGAAGGGTTGAGTTACTTCAGGGCCTGTCCCACTGAGGTGATTTTTTAGGCAACTGCCGGCGACTATCATAGTCGTAGCAGGTCGCCGAAACACCGGCGACTGGACCCCACCTACGACAAGCTACAACAACCTACCACCTAGTCGACGTTAAGCTACAGCAAGCTACCGACAACCGGCGACCCCAGTGGCGGTGACTTAGGACAGCCACCTACGACCGCGCCTACGACAACCTGCGACCACATAGGCAATAACCTATGACAACTGAAGTCAACTTACGTCCACCTGCGACCAGCTACGACAAGCTAATCGAAACGTATAAGATTATTAAGGGGTTGGACACGTTAGAGGCAGGAAACATGTTCCCAATGTTGGGGGAGTCCAGAACCAGGGGCCACAGTTTAAGAATAAGGGGCAGGCCATTTAGAACTGAGATGAGGAAAAACATTTTCAGTCAGAGAGTTGTGAATCTATGGAATTCTCTGCCTCAGAAGGCAGTGGAGGCCAATTCTCTGAATGCATTCAAGAGAGAGCTAGATAGAGCTCTTAAGGATAGCGGAGTCAGGGGGTATGGGGAGAAGGCAGGAACGGGGTACTGATTGAGAATGATCAACCATGATCACATTGAATGGCGGTGCTGGTTCGAAGGGCCGAATGGCCTCCTCCTGCATCTATTGTCTATTGTCTATTGTCGGCGACAACTGAAGACAACTGAAGACAATTCACGTCATTTTGGCCTCCAGTTTTAACGCCGGTACCTGTCGCCGGTTGACGTCGGTAGTCGCCAATGGAATTCACCGAAGTCAGGTCCGGCGACAACCTACGTCACCAGGCGACAACCTACGACAGCGCCCCCGTCAGGAGACGTCAAGCTACGATCATCGGCGTCAAACCAACGGTCACCGAAAATCTTTAAACATCTCAAAATCCATCGCCGACCAGAAAAACGCTATGACTCTTTGGAGACGACTCACGACTGTACAGGCGACACCCCGGCAACCGTGTGGTGACAGCCTAGACGCCTGTAGTCGCCTAAAACATCGCCTAAGTGAGACAGGGGCTTTAGTCGAGTAATTGAGTTTAAAATCTCCAGGTGACATGGGAGGATTCAAACCTGGGCCCTCAGACTCAATCTTGCCAGTTGCTTTGTTCTATTCCAGTGACTTAATCAATATGCTACATCGGTCCAAGGGAACCAGGGCAGAAATGCAATCATGAGCTCTCTGAAACTATTTAATGAACCACTGCAGACTCACACAAGGAGCTGCAGATGCTGGTTTACAAATAAAGACACAGAGATGTCCCTCCTCTAGCTTCACATGCTGAAGCTCTTCTATCCTTATCTCATCTGTACTCATCAATCTCTTGGTCAGCAGGTGTATGTGGACATTGCCTACAGGTTAACCCTTTAAGTGCCATCAAGATTTGGAAATCATCAGTAAACTTCAATACATTCAAAACTCCGCTGCCCGTCTACTCACCCACTCCCCGATCCGTGACCATATCACCCCCGTCCTTTACAAACTCCACTGGCTCCCCATCCCCCAGAGAATCCAGTACAAAACCCTCCTCATGACCTAAAAAGCCCTCCATAACCTGGCCCCATCCTACCTGACTGACCTCCTCCACAGGCACACTCCCACCTGCACCCTCCGCTCTGCTGCTGCCAATCTCCTGTCCCCCCCCATCCGGACCAAACTCAGATCCTGGGGGGACAGGGCTTTCTCCATCGCTGCTCCCACCCTATGGAACTCACTACCCCAAACCGTCAGAGACTCCCCCACACTCACCACATTCAAAACATCACTGAAGTCTCACCTCTTCAGCACTGCCTTCAACCACTGAAGGTCACCTCACCCTCTGTCTCCTTTCTCTGTTCGTTTACTTATTTATCTATTTACTCACTTCTCTATGTTCTAGAAATCCCTGTAAAGTGTTTGAAAAGCGCTATATAAATGTAATGCATTATTATTATTATTAAATATCTATAAGACAAAGGAGCAGAATTAGGCTATTCAGCCCATCTAGTCTGTTCCGCCATTCGATCATGGCTGATCCATCTTTCCCTCTCATACCCATTCTTCTGCCTTCTCCCCGTAATCTTTGACGCCCTTCCTAATCAAGAACCTATCAATCTCCACTTTGAAAATACCCAATCTCCAAAGACATCTGTGACAATGAATTCCACAGATTCGCCACCCTCTCGCTAAATAAATTCTTCCTCGTGTCCCTGTGTAGGAAGGAACTGCAGGTGCTGGTTTATACCAAAGATAGGCACAAAATGCTGGTGTAACTCAGCTGGTCAGGCAGCGTCTCTGGAGAAAAGGGATAGGCGATGTTTCAGCTCGGAGCCCTTCTTCAGATTCCAAAGGAGGGTTCCGACGCGAGACATCTCCTATTGTTTTTCTCTAGAGATGCCGCCTGACCACTGGGTCACTCCAGCATTTTGTGCCTTCCCACCAACCCCTTGCCAAGGAAGAGCCAGAGTGCTGGAGTGGATCAGTGGCCTGGGCAGCATCTCAGGAGAACATGAGCAGGTGACCATTTGGGTCAGGACAAATTCAATTCGTAAGTTCAGAAGTTCTAGGAGCAGAATTAGGCCATTCAGTCCATCAAGTCTACTTCCCCATTCAATCTTGACTGATCTATAGACAATAGACAATAGACAATAGACAATAGGTGCAGGAGTAGGCCATTCGGCCCTTCGAGCCAGCACCGCCATTCAATGTGATCATGGCTGATCATTCTCAATCAGTACCCCGTTCCTGCTTTCTCCCCATACCCCCTGACTTCGCTATCCTTAAGAGCTCTATCTAGCTCTCTCTTGAATGTATTCAGAGAATTAGCCTCCACTGCCCTCTGAGGCAGAGAATTCCACAGATTCACAACTCTCTGACGAAAAAAGTTTTTCTTCATCTCTGTTCTAAATGGCCTACCCCTTATTCTTAAACTGTGGCCCCTGGTTCTGGATCTATCATTCCTGCTCAACCCCATTCTCCTGCCTTCTCCTCGTAACCCCTGACACCCGTACTAATCAAAAATCTATCAATCTCCGCCATATAAATAACAAATTGACTTGGCCCAGATTTCTGGAGTCTTTGGAATCTGTGGAATTCATTGCCACAGGAGGCTGTGGAGGCCAAAGATAATAGAGCCGAGCAAGGTAGGCCACTCAACCCTAAAAAGCGTAGGCGGCACGGTGGCGCAGTGGTAGAGTTGCTGCCTTACAGCGAATGCAGCTCCGGAGACTCAGGTTCGATCCTGACTACGGGCGCCGTCCGTACGGAGTTTGTACGTTCTCCCCGTGACCTGCGTGGGTTTTCTCTAAGATCTTCGGTTTCCTCCCGCACTCCAAAGACGCACAGGTATGTAGGTTAATTGGCTGGGCAAATGTAAAAATTGTCCCTAGTGTGTAGGATAGTGTTAATGTGCAGGGATCGCTGGGCGGCGCGGACCCGGTGGGCCGAAGGGCCTGTTTCCGCGCTGTATCTCTAAATCTAAACAATCTAAAGTATGTCAAGGCGCCATTTTAGTCGGCAGAAAGTTGCAGAACCATTTAAAAAGAAAAATTACAAAAATCTGTGAATTGATAGATGAGATATATTCTGCATTTTCATGGTATCATCACACATACTGTTCCCCCAAAACACTGATTACACTGCGAGAGGCAGAGCGAACAGCGGGTTTTGCTTACTAAAATGGCGGACGTTACGCTCCTTGGCGTACTACACTTCAGTATAGGAGATTTCGATGGAGTGGTTTATCTTGCTCTTCTGGTATCTTTGATGGAGGCAGTCAATGGGTATTTTTAAGGGGGAGATTGACAGATTCTTGATTAGTACCGGGGGTCAGGGGTTATGGGGAGAAGGCAGGAGAATGAGGTCGAGAGGGAAAGATAGATCAGCCATTATTCAATAGTGGAGTAGACTCGTTTGGGCCAAATGGCTTAATTCTGCTCCAATAACACGAACTGATGAAATCCGACCCAAAAGGCCACCTATCCATGTTCTTCAGAGATGCTGCCCGACTCGTTGAGTTACTCCAGCATTGTGTGTCATTTTTGTAAGTGACCATTAGAGAGGAGATGAGGAGGAACTTCTATAGCCACAGGGTAGGTAATCTGTGGATCTCATTGCCACAGAGGGCTGTGGGGGCCAAGTCAGTGGATATTTGTAAGGCAGCGATAGACATATTCTTGATTAGTACGGGTGTCAAGTTTTGTTATGGGGAGAAGGCAGGAGAATGGGATTAGGAGGCAGAGATCAGCCACGATTGAATGGCGGAGGAGACTCGATGGGCCGAGTGGTCTAATTGTACTCCGATGACTTGTGGACTTGTGGCTTATGAACGGATGAAGTTGCGATACAAATTCTGTTTCTGAAAACTCTGGCTTCAGCAACCACGGTATTCTGCTCTGCTCTGGATGCCACGTGAGTCCATAGAAACTGCTTAGAATTCACACCAATAAACGTCAATGGCTTATCGTTAAACAGCTAACATCACTCAGATCCTCACAATGGGGGCAGAAGCGATGATTGTGAAAGAGAGATTACAACAGGGAAAATTAAACATCACGAGGCCGTCAGAGAAGTATTTTTCATATTTAAATTAAATTGGATGGGAGCCTGCTGTAAAACCGCAAGATATGCTAATTTTATTTGTGGCAGATAATGTTTTATGTTTAGTGTCAGCGTCCCTTGCCACTTCATTCATAACTAGGAAATATTAAAGCCATCAGCTTGAAGAGCTGTAGAACATTGTTCTGCAGTGAAGAACTCATTTATTTATCTTTAGAAGGAAGAAAATACTTTCCAATGGAAAACAGCTTGGATGATTACATTAATGCTTAGATTAGTTTAGTTTCGAGATACAGCGCAGAAACAGGCCCCTTCGGGCCACTGAGTTGAAAGACCGATAGATAGATAGATACTTTATTGTCCCATGTACCGTGAAGGTGCAGCAAAATTCTTTCTTTTAAGCATACACAGTACACAAAACACAAGGCGCAGACAAAGTTACAAAGTACCCTTAGAAACATAGAAACATAGACAATAGGTGCAGGAGGAGGCCATTTGGCTCTTGGAGCCAGCACCGCCATTCATTGTCATCATGGCTGATCATCCACAATCAGTAACCTGTGCCCGACTTCTCCCCGTAATCCCTTGATTCTGCCAGTCCCTGGAGCTCTATCTAAAGGGCCTGTCCCACTTTAGGCGATTTTAAGGCGATTAGGCCGTCGCCGACAGTTCGCCAGGGTGTCGCGGGCATGATCGTGAGGAGTCTTCAAAGAATCGTAGTGGATCTCAGCGCATCGCTGAGAATTCATCCGGAGTGAAATTTCTCGGCGACAGCTGGTTTGTCGCCAGGTATCGTTGCTTATTGCGGGCGCTGACGCATGCTGTCCCCAGGTTTGTTAGATTTTTAGATTTAGAGATACAGCGCAGAAACAGGCCCTTCGGCCCACCGAGTCCGCGCCGCCCAGCGATCCCCGCACATTAACACTATCCTACACAGCCAATTAACCTACATACCTGTACGTCTTTGGAGTGTGGGAGGAAACCGAAGATCTCGGAGAAAACCCACGCAGGTCACGGGGAGAACGTACAAACTCCGTACAGACAGCGCCTGTAGTCAGGATCGAACCTGAGTCTCCGGCACTGCATTCGCTGTAAGGCAGCAACTCTACAGCCGCGCCACCGTGCCGCCCTCTTAGATGCATTTAGAAGCACATAATATTAAAATAAGTAAAGTAATTTAAAAATACCATAAAATGCTTGTGTTTAACCAATTTATTTACCGTCAGGACATTTGACAGGTAGATTGGAGGCGACAGTTTGACAGTCAGGTAAGCGTGGGAATTTCGCAATGTTTATGGCCATCAGCCATTACATTTAAAGTGGGCTCCCAACCCAGATATGCAACCCAGAAACCAGATATGCATCTCCCATACATTTTCAAAGAATGCCCACACATTTTTCACAAAAATCCACTGAACCACTTAAAACATTTTTTTTTTAATACAGCTATTAATAAACTGGAAGTAAATCCAGTTTATGCCTTGTTACAGTGAAGCTTGGTTTTTAAGTAACCCATACAAGATGTTATAGTTCAAAACTCTCAAGTACTTACCGACTTGTCAGTGATTTCAGCGAAAATTAGGACGCCGGAGAAGCATTGACAGCGTGGGAATTTCGCGATGTTTCCGAAGACGCTGTAATCTCTACCTGACTCGGCATTGTCGTGGTCATTGTCGTCGGGTAAAAGAAAAGTTCGGCGATCTGCTACGACTTTGACAGTCGCCGGCACTGGAATTTAGAAGGATGAGAGGGGATCTTATCGAAACGTATAAGATTATTAAGGGGTTGGACATGTTAGAGGCAGGAAACATGTTCCCAATGTTGGGGGAGTCCAGAACCAGGGGCCACAGTTTAAGAATAAGGGGTAGGCCAATTAGAACAGAGATGAGGAAAAACTTTTTCAGTCAGAGAGTAGTGAATCTGTGGAATTCTCTGCCTCAGAGGGCAGTGGAGGCCAATTCTCTGAATACATTCAAGAGAGAGCTAGATAGAGCTCTTAAGGATAGCGGAGTCAGGGGTATGGGGAGAAAGCAGGAACGGGGTACTGATTGAGAATGATCAGCCATGATCACATTGAATAGCGGTGCTGGCTCGAAGGGCCGAATGGCCTACTCCTGCACCTATTGTCTATTGTCTATTGTCTATTATCAGTCGCCTTAATATCGCCTAATGTGGGACAGGCCCTTAACTCTCTTTTAAATTCATCCAGTGAATTGGCCTCCACTGGCTTCTGTAGTAGAGAATTCCACAAATTCATAACTCTCTGGGTGAAAAAGTTTCTTCTCATCTCAGTTTTAAATGTCCTCCCCTTTATTCTTAGACTGTGGCCCCTGGTTCTGGACTCCCCCGACGTCGGGAACATTCTTCCTGCATCTATCGTTCGCGAGGGCACCGGTTGCAAAAAGGGTTATTTAGGTTTTTATGTGGGCAAGTTTTGTGAGATGGTCCATGTCCAAGTTGTCGAGCTGTAACAATAGACAATAGGTGCAAGAGGAGGCCATTCGGCCCTTCGAGTCAGCACCGCCATTCAATGTGATCATGGCTGATCATTCTCAATCAGTACCCCGTTCCTGCCTGCTCCCCATACCCCCTGACTCCGCTATCCTTAAGAGTTCTATCTAGCTCTCTCTTGAATGCATTCAGAGAATTAACCTCCACTGCCTTCTGAGGCAAAGAATTCCACAGATTCACAACTCTCTGACTGAAGACTGTGACTTGAAGAGTGACAATGTTGGTGTACACCTGGTGTGTCGGGAAGGAAGTTCCACTCTGGGATCGTCCATGGATAGAGTGACTGTAGGTAGCTATTTTTCTTTGCTCTAATTCTTGTATAAATGAAAGGACCTGAGGACTGTCTTGTAAGTTTCTGGGTATTGGATTGAATGAAGTGAGATATTTAGATTTTTTAGATTTAGAGATACAGCGCGGAAACAGGCCCTTCGGCCCACCGAGTCCGCGCCGCCCAGCGATCCCCGCACATTAACACTATCCTACACACACTAGGGACAATTTTTACATTTTACACAGTCAATTAACCTACATACCTGTACGTCTTTGGAGTGTGGGAGGAAACCGAAGATCTCGGAGAAAACCCACGCAGGTCACGGGGAGAACGTACAAACTCCGTACAGACGGCGCCCATAGACAGGATCGAACCCGAGTCTCCGGCGCTGCATTCGCTGTAAGGCAGCAACTCTACCGCTGCGCCACCGTGCTGTTCCATGTTATTGGGGATGATGCCACGAGTCTCTTTGTAGACTTTTTTTTGTGTCTATCTTCAGTGTAAACCAGCATCTGCAGTTCCTTCTTGCGCCGTTTAATTTGGCACCTTGTTCAACACAGACATCGTGGGCCGAAAAGGTCTGCTTCCTTTACTGTGCTGTTCTAGGTTCATTGTTTATAAGCTGGTGCATAATGCAGATGAAATTGCTTGATCCTTTCAGCTTCCAGTATGGACCACCTACATCTCACGCTGCCTCGGCATGGCCTCCAGCAAAATCATAGATGAGTCACGCATTTTTCTCCCCCCTCCTCTCACCAACTGGAGAGTGGTCCTGATTATCTACCCCATTGGAGGCCCTTGGATGATCTTTAATTGGGCTTTACTGGACTTTGTCTTGCACTAAACGTTATTCCCTTCATCCTGTATCTGTACACTGTGGACGGCTTGATTGTAATCATGTACTGTCTTTCCGCTGGCTGGATAGCACGCAACAAAAAGCTTTTCACTGTACCTCGGTACACGTGACAACAATAAACTGAACTGATCAAGGTGGACACAAAATGCTGGTGTAACTCGGTGGGTCAGGCAGCATCTCTGGAGAAAACTAAACAAGAAGCTGTGAATCTAGGCCAGAACACGTCAGGTCTGGCAACAGATGACCTCAGGACATGGTGGAGTCCATAACAGACCATTGTTGATCTTCACCCTTCCTGGAGTCATCTGTTGCCGGCCCTGATTTGTTCTGGTCTTTCCTCACCTCCAATTCCCCCCCCCCCCCCCCCCCCCATACCTCCACATCAATCTTTCAGTCTGTCAGTATTTTAGTTTAGTTTAGTTTTAAATACTTGGGAGTCCGCATCGCAGAGGATCTGACATGGGCAACGCACATTGCCGCACTGGTGGGTAAGGCTAAGCAGCGCCTTTACCACCTTAGACAACTGAGGAAATTCAGAGTGTCTCTGAGGATCCTTCATTGCTTCTACTCTGGGGCTGTAGAGAGCATCCTGTCCGGCAACATTACAGTCTGGTTTGGGAACAGCTCTGCCCAGGACAGGATGGCCCTGCAGAGAGTAGTGTGTTCGGCAGAATGCACCATGGGAACTACACTCGCCCCCCTGCAGGACCTATACATCAGGAGGTGCAGATCCAGAGCAAGTAAGATCATGAGGGACCCCTGCCACCCCAGTAACGGACTGTTCCAGATGCTACGGTCAGGCAAATGCCTCCGCTGTCACGCTGTGAAAACGGAGAGGATGAGACGGAGTTTCTTCCCACAGGCCATCAGGACTGTCAACTTTTATAACCCCAGAGACTAAATTTTTGTCGACACTAATAGTAACTTATTAACTTTATTTATATGCTGTAACTGTAATTCTTTTTGTGCACAACCCGCAGGCATTGCCACTTTCATTTCACTGCACATCGTGTATGTGTATGTGACAAATAAATTTGACTTGACTTAGTTTGGAGATACAGCGTGAAAACAGGTCCTTTGGCCCACCGGATCCGCGCCGACCAGCGATCCCCGCACATTAACACTATTCTACGCACACGATTTTACAATTAATACCAAGCCAATTAGCCTACAAACCTGTACATCTTTGGAGTGTGGGAGGAAACCAAATATCTCAGAGAGAAAACTCAGGCAAGGTGACGGGGAGAACGTACAAACTCCGTACAGACAAGCACCCGTAGTCAGGATCGAACCCGGGACTCTGGCGCTGTGAGGCAGCAACTCTACCGCAGCCGTCACGTAAGATCATACGCTTCTGTAAGATCATCCCCTCAGCCTCCTGCTGTCGAAGGAATAAAGTCCCTCGCCTGCACAACCTCCCCCTGGAGCTCAGGACCCTCGAGTCCCGCCAATATCTCCCCATAAATCTTCCTGCACTCTTCCCAGCTTAATGACATACAAATGACTGTGAAACTGTGAAAGGCATTCTGCAGACGCTTGGCTTCTCTTGTCATGTCCACTTACGATACATCAGACCTCTTTTCAAATTCACCAGTCCATTAATACAATTTCCAAGATTAGCAATGATGGCAAACATTAAGGTTTTTCTTTCCTTTGGTGTGATAAATCAACCTCTTTTTTTTTCTTCTTTCAAATGGTCTATGTTAATTCATTTTAGAGTCCCGTCTTTGCATTGCTAATACGCACTGGCATGTACGAACTTCACTTCAAGTACCCTGCGTTGGAATGATAAGGACCTTGGGAATCCATTTACACTGCACAGACATGTTTGGCTTTATTGTCACAGATGCTTCATGTCAGATTTACGGCTTTAATAACAATCGTGGGAGGTAAAATGGATTAGCTGGCTTTGTATGTATTGGGTATTAAACACTCTTTTATAGTTTGATTTTCTATGACATGTTTAATCTGAATCCTAAAGTAGGGCTTCGAAAAAAATAATGCAACCATGAAGTGCCGAAACCACAGCAATGTTTTCATTGTAAAATTAGTGGACTGAATTGCTATTTAAGTCCTCAGGATAACAAAAAAGTAAATAAATCTACTTACAAGTAAATCCGATCAAAAATACCCAACATGAAGCAACCTTCACAAGTTCCTATTTGCTCATTACTCAGAAGGAACTAATCATAAGCTTTATGTGTTTCAAGAGAACAGATTTTCTTACTTTATCAATACATACCAGCTTTGCAGAAGTCCCTTTCAACTGCGATTTTTGAAAAATATCACTTTTTAACATTTGCCTCAATGATGGAGCAGAGGCGTGTGTGGGTGTGATTTATAAAGTTATGCAAGGAGGAAATATGGGGACGGAAATTTTCTCGAGACTTACACTTTTCTTAATTAATTACAACTAATAAATACATCGGTGAGGACAACTGTCAGGTGTGTTGGTTAATTGGCTTTGGTGAACATTGTAAATTGTCCCTTGCCTGTAGGATAGTGCAGAGAGGATTTACCAGGATGTTGTCAGGACTCGAGGGCCTGAGCTTTTGGGAGAGGTTGGGCAGGCTAGGACTCTTATTCCTTGGAGCGCAGGAGAACGAGGGATGATCTTATGGAGGTGCACAAGATCATTTGTCTGATTTTAATGTTGTTAAATAGATCCATAGAGACCTAGAGTTTTATCGC
The DNA here is from genome assembly GCF_053455715.1 of Rhinoraja longicauda. Classification (NCBI taxonomy): domain Eukaryota; kingdom Metazoa; phylum Chordata; class Chondrichthyes; order Rajiformes; family Arhynchobatidae; genus Rhinoraja; species Rhinoraja longicauda. The sequence continues at coordinate 79,999,231 of NC_135957.1, forward strand.
GTGGTAACAGGCCCTTCGGCCCAACTTATCCACGCCGACCAACTGTCATATCTGTACTAGTCCCACCTGCCTGCATTTGGCCCGTGTCCCTCAAAACCTGTCCTATCCATGTACCGGTCCAAATGTGTACAAGATCATGGGAGGATTAGATCGGGTAGACGCACAGAGAGGACACAGGTTTAAGGTGAGGAGGGAAAGATTTAATGGGAACCTGAGGGGTAACCTTTTTACACAAAGGGTGGTGGGTGTATGGAACGAGCTGCATGAGAGGATGTAGTTGAGGCAGGGACTATCACTACATTTGAGAAATATTTAGACAGGGGTAGGACAGGTTTAGAAGGGTATGGGCCAAACACAGGCAGGTGGGACTAGTGTAGATGGGACATGTTGGCCAGTGCGGGCAAGTTGGGTCGCAAGGCCTGTTGCCACGCTGTGTCACTCTATGACTCTAGACTCCATGTTCACGATGTTGACCGATGGTGAAAACAACAGAACCGGGCAGATCTGAGGAAAGTGCATTATGTGAAGAGATTTCAACTATTTATTAAAGGTGCCCACTCATCAGGAAGTACCAGGAATGTGCAGGAAGCCAATTATGGCAATCTTTCATCAAAAGTTCAGTTTATAGACAATAGACAATAGGTGCAGGAGTAGGCCATTCGGCCCTTCGAGCCAGCACCTCCATTCAATGTGATCATGGCTGATCATTCTCAATCAGTACCCCGTTCCTGCCTTCTCCCCATACCCCCTGACTCCGCTATTCTTAAGAGCTCTATCTAACTCTCTCTGGAATGTATTCAGAGAATTGGCCTCCACTGCCCTCTGAGGCAGAGAATTCCACAGATTCACAACTCTCTGACTGAAAAAGTTTTTCCTCATCTCTGTTCTAAATGGCCTACCCCTTATTCTTAAACTGTGGCCCCTGGTTCTGGACTCCCCCAACATTGGGAACTTGTTTCCTGCCTCTAACGTGTGCAACCCCTTAATAATCTTATACGTTTCGATAAGATCCCCTCTCATCCTTCTAAATTCCAGTGTATACAAGTTTAGTTTATTGTCACGTGTACCGAGGTACATTGGAAAGCTTTTGTAGCGTGCTAACCAGTCAGCGGAACGGTTAATACATGATTACAATCGAGCCGTCCATGGTGTTCAGATGCATGACAAAGGGAACAACGCGAATAACGATTAGTGCAAGATAAAGTCCAGTAATGTCTGATCAAAAGGTTATATTCTGTCCAGTTGGTGCTGCGCAAAGAATGCAAGGTGGTTTATACACCGATCAGCCAAAACATTATGACCACCTGTCTAATATGCTGTTGGTCCTCCATGTGCAGCCCCATACGCAGCAGGGTGCGATGCACTGTGTATTGTGGCACATTCCTCCCGTGACCACCATGAACATTTTCTGTGACTTGTGCCACAGTCGACCTTCTGTCGGTTCGGACCAGATGGGATAGCCTTCGTTGTCCTCGCGCATCGATGAGCCTTGGGCACCCAACACCCTGTCTGTCGCCGGTTTGTGGTTTGTCCCTCCTCAGACCACTGTCGGTAGGTACTCACCACTGCTGACCGGGAGCACCCCACAAGCCTTGCCGTTTCAGAGATGCTCTGACCCAGTCGTCTGGCCATAACAATTTGGCCCTTGTCAAAGTCGCTCAGGTCTTTACTCCTGCCCATTTCTCCTGCATCCAACACATCAACTTCAAGAACTGACTGTTCACTTGCTGCCTAATATATCCCACCCCTTGACAGGTGCCATTGTAACAAGATAATCAATGTTATTCACTTCACCTGTCAGTGGTCATAATGTTTTTGGCTGATTGGTGCATGTTATTTTGTCTCTCCAAGCTGATTATTGGGGCAATCTTTTGTTGGTGTTGAGTATTCACGTTGCAGATAGTCGGTAAGGCAGCCAACATCATCAAAGACCATTCCCATCCCGATCATTCCTTCTTCCCTTGCTCTGGCCAGGCAGAAGATACAGAGGCTTGAAAACATGCACCATCAGACTCAGGAACAGCTTGATCCCCCTGTTATGAGGCTTCTGAATGGTCCTTCCATTTGCCCAGATACTGTCCTGATTCTCCAATCTACCTCATTGCACTTTTTCTCTGGAACTGGTCGAGTTTCTTCGCAGCTGTTATCAAGCAACTTAAAAGTCAGAGCGGTCCTGACGTCCCATCCCATCCCATCCCATCAGGCTTGGATAGGGTGGATGTGGGAGAGTCTGGGATTTCCACTAGTTGGAGAGTCTGGGACTGGAGGTCATAGCCTCAGAATGAAAGGACATTCTTTTAGGAAGGAGATGAGGAGAAATTTCTTTAGTCAGAGGGTGGCGAATCTGTGGAACTCTTTGCCACAGAAGCCTGTGGAGGCCAAGTCACTGGATATTTTTAAGGCAGAGTTAGGTAGATTCTTGATTAGTACGGGTGTCAGGGATTATGGGAGAAGGCAGGGGAATGGGATGAGGAGGGAGAGATAGATCAGCCTTAAATGAATGGCAGAGTAGACTTGATTTATTCTTAATTGTTAACTGTATGTTTGTGTTGTCATTTGTGAGCGGAGCTCCAAGGCACATTCCTTGTACATGCACATACTTGGCCAATAAACGTATTAATTCATTCATGGGCCGAATGGCCTAATTCTACTCCTATCACTTATGACCTTATGACCTTATGACTTTATGACATGATGACCATCTACCTCATTGGAGACCTTCGAACGATGGTTAATCGTACTTTATCGGACTTTATCTTGCACCAAATGTTATAGCCTTTAACCTGTATCTATACACAGTGGAAGGCTTGATTAAAGAAGGCTTGTCTTTCCGCTTTCCGTTAGCACGCGGCAAAAAACCTTTTCACTGTACCTCAGTGCACGTGACAATAAACTAAACTGAAAGCGAAACTGGAATTGAAACTGAAACACGTGTTGCTTTACTTTAGCTATTTAATATTCTGACTTTGTGCCTATATGCATTGTGATCTAATTCCCTCTCACGTCACATTCCTTGTCGTGTATCTGATGACTTAACCTCTGTCTTATCATTAATTATCAGTAACACTGTTCCATCTGCACATAAAATAAAGACGTCATTGTTTATTATTTATACGTGGGATTAGCGTTTGGTTTAATCTCATGTAGTTAAGATTTCGTTTTGTTGACTTATGGATAAACAGTAGATCTTTATTGTGGTGAAAGTGATGAATTGGTTAGCTTATTTATTTCCAGAAAGATTTAAGATTTAAACTATGGGTGCAGTTTAGCTGGTTGCACTTATGTTCTGCTGATGCTGGGGATTTGAAGGATACATGATTTCCTTCCGATCTACTTTTCTCCAATAAGCTGGGAAATGAAATTGTCTTGAGAGAGGGAAACGAGATAATGAATAATTAGATGCAGAGTTACAAGGCAATTTGAGCTGGCATCTTGTCTTTTGATCATTAAACAAAATTTCTTGCCTTGTCTTCATGAATGAACATGGTTCCAAGGATAGTGAGGGTGACCAAAGGCCCTTGAAGACCTTGAGCTGTCCTAAACAATCCAGCTGTCAACTTCTCTACATCGGCGAGACTAAACGTAGGCTCGGCGATCGTTTCGCTCAACACCTAATGTTTCACACTAGGGCATCAGAGATGTCCTTATTCTTCAGGAAACGGGGCTTCCCCTCTTCCATTATAGATGAGACTCTCACTAGGGTCTCTTCTACATCCCGCAGCTCCGCTCTTCCTCCCCCTCCCCCCATTCGTAACAAGGACAGAATCCCCCTCGTTCTCACCTTCCACCCCACCAGCCAGCGTATCCAACAAATCATCCGCCAACATTTCCGTCACCTACAACGGGACCCCACCACTGGCCATATCTTCCCATCCCCTCCCCTTTCTGCGTTAAGCAGAGACCACTCCCTCCGTAACTCCCTGGTCCACTCGTCCCTTCCTACCCAAACCACCCCAACCCCGGGCACTTTCCTCTGCAACCGCACGAGATGCAACACCTGTCCCTTTACCTCCCCCCTCAACTCCATCCAAGGACCCAAACAGTCTTTCCAGCTGAGACAGAGATTCACCTGCACCTCCTCCAACCTCATATATTGCATCCGCTGCTCTAGATGTCAACTTCTTTACATCGGCAAAACCAAACGCAGGCTCGGCGATCGTTTCGCTCAACACCTTCGCTCAGTCCGCCTTAACCAACCTGACCTCCCGGTGGCTGAGCACTTCAACCCCCCCTCCCACTCCCAGTCTGACCTATCTGTCATGGGCCTCCTCCAGTGCCATAGTGAGGCCCGCCGGAAATTGGAGGAACATTGACTTCTCCAACTTTAGATAGTTCCTCTGTCCCTCTCTTCCCCTCCCCCTTCCCAGATCTCCCTCTATCTTCCTGTCTCCACCTATATCCTTCCTTTGTCCCGCCCCCCCTGACATCAGTCTGAAGAAGGGTCTCGACCCGAAACGTCACCCATCCCTTCTCTCCTGAGATGCTGCCTGACCCGCTGAGTTACTCCAGCATTCTGTGGCACCTTTGATTTGTACCAGCATCTGCAGTTATTTTCCTACAGTCCTAAACAATTGGCACAGTGAGCACGGGTGGCTGTCTGTGTTCACAAGTTCATAAGTTATAGAAGCAGAATTGGGCCATTCGGCCCATCGAGTCTACTCCGCCATTCAATCGCGGCTGATCTATCTTTCCATTTCAACCCCATTCTCATGCCTTCTCCCCATTACCTTTGACACCCTTACTCATCAAGAAACCCGTCAAACACTGCTTAAAAATACCCAACGACCTGCCCTCCACAGCCAACTGTGGCAATGAATCCCACAGATTCACCACCCCATAGCTCAAGGAATTCCTCCTCATCTTCCTCTCTAAACTTACGTCCTTTTATTCTGAGGTATCACAAAATGCTGGAGTAACTCAGCGGGTCAGGCAGCATCCCTGGAGAGAAGGAATGGGTGACGTTTCGGGTCGAGACCCTTCTTCAGACTGATGTCAGGGGGGGCGGGACAAAGAAAGGATATAGGTGGAGACAGGAAGACTAGTGGGCGAACTGAGAAGGAGGAGGGGAAGAGAGGGACAGAGGAGCTATCTAAAGTTAGAGAACTTCATACCGCTGGGCTATAAGCTGCCCAAAAAAGCTGCTCCTTTTATTCTGAGTTTGCACGTTCTCCCCCGTGAATGCATTGGTTTCTCCTGGGTGCTCTGGTTTCCTCCCACATCCCAAAGACAGGCGGGTTTGTAGGAATAATTGCCCCTTCCGTGAAGGGAGTGGACATGAGAAGGCAGTGGAGGCCAAGTCTCTGAATGCATTAAAGAGAGAGCTAGATAGAGCTCTTAAGGATAGCGGAGTCAGGGGGTATGGGGAGAAGGCAGGAACGGGGTACTGATTGAGAATGATCAGCCATGATCACATTGAATGGCGGTGCGTACAGGCTCGAAGGGCCGAATGGCCTACTCCTGCACCTATTGTCTATTGTCTGTTGTCTCTTATGTAAACCAGCATCTGCAAGTTCCTTGTTTCCACCTATCACTTCTCATGTCTTACTCCAGCCCCACCTCTCTTCCAGATTTCCCCCCTTCCCCCCTCCCCCACGTACATACAGAGTTACTCTGGCATATTGTCTCTTACTTGCAAACTTTCATTTACATTTCCTTGTGTTTTTTTTAATTGTTAAATGACCGAGGTACACTGAGATGAAGACAAACTCTTTCACCCAGAGAGTTGTGAATCTGTGGAGGCCAATTCACAGGATGTTTTCAAGACAGAGTTAGATTTAGCTCTTGGGGCCAAGGGAATCAAGGGATATGGGGAAAACGCAGGAACGCTGTGCTGATCTTGGGTGATCGGCCATGATCACATTGAATGGCGGTGCTGGCTCGAAGGGCCGAATGGCCAACTCCTGCACCTATTTTCTAGGTTTCGATGTTTCTGCACACTCTGCTGCTCAAGTGGCAAACGTAAACTGGTGATCGATGGTCGCCATGGATACGGTGGGCCGAAGTGTCTGTTTCCATGCTGTGTCTCCAACCTCTAAACTGAACTAGGTTTGCAGAGGGAGATAAAGGTTTAGTTTAGATTCGTCTCGTTTAGAGATACAGCGCGGAAACAAGCCCTTCGGCCCACTGAGTCCGCGCCGCCCAGCGATCCCTCCGCATACACAACCACACTAAGGACAATTTTCCACATTTATACCAAGCCAATTAACCTACAAACCTGTACGCTTTTGGAGTGTGGCAGGAAACCGAAGATCTCGGAGGAAACCCGCCCAGGTCAGAGGGAGAACGTACAAACTCAGTGCGGACAACACCCGTAGTCAGGATTGAACCCGGGTCTCCGGCGCTGTGAGGCAGCAACTCTACCGCTGCGCCCTCAGGTTCACAAACTTTGAGTTTCGACTCAGAAAATAATCAATTTATTGGCCAAGTATGTACACATAAAAACACAATGTACAGCAGACAATAAAAATAACATTATAAATTAAAAATGTAAAAATAAAGAGTAAAAAGGGGTACCTTTGCTATCTATTGCACATGTAGATATCTAAAGTACACTTAGAAAGTTCATAAGTGTTTGGTTTACAGATCAGAATGTAGTGTCATAGAATCAGCGTGGAAACAGGCCCAACTTTCCCACACCGGCCAACAATGTCCCAGCTACTCGAGTCCCACCTGCCCGCGTTTGGCCCGTATTCCTCGAAACCCGTCCTATCCATGTACCTGTCTAACTGTTTCTTAAACGATGGGATAGTCCCAGCCTCAACTACCTCCTCTGGCAACTCGCTCCATACACCCACCACCCTCTGTGTGTATAAACGTTACCCCTCGGATTCCTATTCAATCTTTTATCCTTCACCTAGAACCTATGTCCTCTGGTCCTCGATTCCCCTACTCCGGGCAAGAGACTCTGTGCAGCTAGTGGTGTAGTGCGGCTGTTTAGTAGAGCTACCTCTCGTGGGAAGAAGCTGTTTTTTGCGTCTGGATGTGGAGGTTTTGATAAGTCCGGGGTGAGAGTGGTCAGAGATGATCTTACCCGCTGGCTTCTTGGTCCTTGCAGCGTGCAGCTCGTCGGTTGGGGGTTGGAGGAGAAGAGTATTGTGTACAGTTTTGGTCTCCTAATCTGAGGAAAGACATTCTAGCCTTAGAGGGAGTACAGAGAAGGTTCACCAGATTGATCCCTGGGATGGCAGGACTTTCATATGAAGAAAGACTGGATAGACTCGGCTTATACTCGCTGGAATTTAGAAGACTGAGGGGGGATCTTATAGAAACATATAAAATTCTTAAGGGGTTGGAGAGGCTAGATGCGGGAAGATTGTTCCCGATGTTGGGGAAGTCCAGAACTAGGGGTCACAGCTTAAGGATAAGGGGGAAGTCTTTTAGGACCGAGATGAGAAAACATTTCTTCACACAGAGAGTGGTGAATCTATGGAATTCTCTGCCACAGAAAGTAGTTGAGACCAGTTCATTGGCTATATTTAAGAGGGAGTTAGATGTGGCCCTTGTGGCTAAAGGGATCAGGGGGTATGGAGAGAAGGCAGGTACAGGTTACTGAGCTGGATGATCAGCCATGATCATATTGAATGGCGGTGCAGGCTCGAAGGGCCGAATGGCCTACTCCTGCACCTATTTTCTATGTTTCCATGTTTCTATGTAAGAGTAGATGCATTCATTTCTGTGTAGCTACTCCTTCGAAACGCAGAGCCTGTCAGAGACTTGGTTAAATAAAAGAGTTCAGTTGCAAACTGCTTTTGTCGTCTGACTCAGATTCCCTTGCATCTCCCATTCTGTCTCTTCTTCACATCAATGGTCCCCGATGATAGCCCATCTCCTCTGCCCTGTTAGATTCTAACTTCACTTCACATTTCTGCTTGTCACTGTGTCTCGCTGGCATGTTGCTGATCGGTAAGGTTCTGTGCTGCTATTTCTGGCTGCTGAATTATCTCGGAATTCTTCCCACTGTTAACATTGGCTGCGGGCAACCTTAAACAATGCAAATGTTCTGTCGTAAACGTTGAAGACTCCAGGCAGCCACAACAGCAACTGCGTTATCCACACAGCTCCTTTTGTTCTCACCGTTCTTATTCCTCGCTGATGTATCCATCAGCCAAATCCAATAACATTTTGTAGTGACAGAGTTTTGTCTTGGTGTTCGGAGAAACCAACAAAGGACATTAAACCAGCAGAGGGCTGTTTCCTTCCTTATTCAATCATATCACATCTGAACTTTAACTGCCTTTAGTTTAGTTTAGTTTAGTTTAGTTTAGTTTAGTTTAGTTTAATTTAGTTTAGTTTAGTTTAGAGATACAGTGCTAATTTAGTGCTAAACATAGAAACATAGAAAATAGGTGCAGCAGTAGGCCATTCGGCCCTTCGAGCCTGCACCGCCATTCAATATGATCATGGCTGATCATCCAACTCAGTATCCCGAACCTGCCTTCTCTCCATACCCCTTGATCCCTTTAGCCACAAGGGCCACATCTAACTCCCTCTTAAATATAGCCAATGAACTGGCCTCAACTACCTTCTGTGGCAGAGAATTCCACAGATTCACCACTCTCTGTGTGAAAAAAACCTTTCTCATCTCGGTCCTAAACGACTTCCCCCTTATCCTTAAACTGTGACCCCTTGTTCTGGACTTCCCCAACATCGGGAACAATCTTCCAGCATCTAGCCTGTCCAACCCCTTAAGAATTTTGTAAGTTTCTATAAGATAGAAACTTATAGACAGGCCCTTCGGCCCGCCTAGTCTGTACGGATCAACGATCCTCGCACATTAACAGCTAGTGCAGCGGTAGAGTTGCTGCCTTACAGCGCCGGAGACCCAGGTTCGATCCCGATTACGGGTGCTGTCTGTACAGAGTTTGTACGTTCTCCCCGTGACTGCGTGGGTTTTCTCCGAGATCTCCGGTTTCCTCCCACACTGCAAAGGTTTGTAGGTTAATTGGCTTGCTATAATTGTAAATTGTCCCTAGTGTGTGTAGGACAGTGTTAGTGTGCGGGGATCGCTGGGCGGCGCGGGTCCGGTACTGCTTGTTTCCGCGCTGTATCCCTAAAGTAAACGAAACTTTTAAAATTAGCACTAATCTACACACACTGGGGACAATTTACAATTGAACCCTGCCGATTAACCTACAAACCTGTACGTCTTTGGAATGTGGGAGGAAAACGGAGCACCCGGAGAAAACCCACGCAGGTCACGGGGAGAAGGTACAAACTCCGTTACAGACAGCAGCCGTAGTCAGGATGGAACCCGGGTCACTGGCGCTGTAAGGCAGCAACTCTACCGCTGCGCCACCGTGCCTCTGTACTCATATCATATCATATATATACAGCCGGAAACAGGCCTTTTCGGCCCACCAAGTCCGTGCCGCCCAGTGATCCCCGTACATTAACACTATCCTACACCCACTAGGGACAATTTTTACATTGCATTTACCCAGCCAATTAACCTACATACCTGTACGTCTTTGGAGTGTGGGAGGAAACCGAAGATCTCGGAGAAAACCCACGCAGGTCACGGGGAGAACGTACAAACTCCTTACAGTGCAGCACCCGTAGTCAGGATCGAACCTGAGTCTCCGGCGCTGCATTCGCTGTAAAGCAGCAACTCTACCGCTGCGCTACCGTGCCGTACAGTACCGTGTACTGTTCTATGTTTTTTGTATCGAAATAGACTGTGGTGAGAAGGAACTTTTTCACCCAGACAGTTGTGAATTTGTAGAATTCTCTGCCCCTTTCTTTACATGCCTGTACAGTCTCAGTACTTTGTATCCAAAATCTATCAGCCGCTGCCTTGAAAATGTCCAACGATAAAGTACTTGTGGCCCTGCACTGTTGAGAATACCTAAACACATAAACCCTTGAGTGAAATAAATTCGCCTCATCTCATTTCTCAATGGCTGACCTTTAATACTGGGACTTTTGTACCTGGAGCTAGATTAGTCAGCCATAGAAAACATCGTCCTTGATCTACTCTATCAGGCTTCTTTAAAAAGTGATTTGTTTTCAATGAGATTCTGATTCTGACACCGATTCTTTCACACCTGAGGGGATGGAATGTGTAGGAATGAACTGCAGATGCTGGTTTAAACCGAAGATTGACACCAAATGAATTGAATTGAATTGAATTGAATAAATCTTATTAGCCAAGTATGTATACATACAAGCCTTGTTGCTTTGCTCGCAAGTAACAACACGATATACAGCAGACAATTAACATTATAATTTAAAGAATGAAATAAAATACCAGAGCAAAAGGAGGCTACAGACTTTTGGCTGTTGAGTAGAGCTACTGCTCGTGGAGAAAAAGCAGTTTTTATGTCTGGCTGTGGCTGCTTTGACAGTCCGGTGTCACCTTCCAGAGGGAAGTGCTTCAAAGAGTTTGTGGCCAGGGTGAGAGGGGTCAGAGATGATCTTGCCCGCTCGCTTCCTGGCCCTTGCAGTGTGCAGTTCGTCAATGGGGGGGGAAGGTTGCAGCCAACAACCTTCTCAGCTGATCGAACGATTCGTTGCAGCCTCCGGATGTCGTGCTTCGTGGCTGAGCCAAACCAGACCATGATGGAGAAGGTGAGGACGGACTCTACGATGGCAGTATAGAATTGGCCCATCATTGCCTGTGGCAGATTGTGTTTCCTCAGTTGCCGCAGGAAGTACATCCTCAGTTGGGCCTTTTTGACTGTGGAGTCGATGGTGGCCTCCCATTTAAGGTCCTTGGAGATGATGGTTCAAAGGAACTTAAATGACTCCACAGATGTGACTGTGGTGTTGTTGATGGTGAGTGGGGGGAGGGGAGGTGGAGCTCTCCAAAAGTCTACTATCCATCCCACTGTCTTGAGAGCATTGAGCTCCAGGTTGTTGCGATGGCACCAGGATGCCAGCTGTGTCACTTCCCCTCTGTAAGCAGATTCTACTGGAGTAACTCAGCAGGTCAGACAATCTCGTCCCTGAACATCACCCATTTCTTCTCTCCAGAGATGCTGCCTGTGCCGCTGATTTACTCCAGCTTTTTGTGTCTATCTTCGGAGGGAATACAGGTCCAGTTCACTCAACCAAAGATAGACACAAAGTACTGGAGTAATTCAATGGGTTCGGCAGCATCTCTGGAGAAAAACAATAGGTGACGTTACGGGTCGGAACCCTTCTTCAGTCAGATGCTTCCTGTCCCGCTGAGTTGCTCCCGCATTTTGTGCCTATCTTCGGTCTAAACCAGCATCTGCAGTTCCTCCCTCTGCGTTTCCTTATAAGACTATCTACCCATCCTAAGAATGAGCATAATTTAGAAGGATGAGAGGGGATTTTATCGAAACATATAAGATTATTAAGGGGTTGGACACGTTAGAGGCAGGAAACATGTTCCCAATGTTGGGGGAGTCCAGAACAAGGGGCCACAGTTTAAGAATAAGGGGTAGGCCATTTAGAACTGAGATGAGAAAAAACTTTTTCAGTCAGAGAGTTGTGAATCTGTGGAATTCTCTGCCTCAGAAGGCAGTGGAGGCCAATTCTCTGAATGCATTCAAGAGAGAGCTGGATAGAGCTCTTAAGGATAGCGGAGTCAGGGGGTATGGGGAGAAGGCAGGAACGGGGTACTGATTGAGAATGATCAGCCATGATCACATTGAATGGTGGTGCTGGCTCGAAGGGCCAAATGGCCTACTCCTGCAACTATTGTCTATTGTCTATTGTCTATTGTCTATTGTCTATTGTCTATTGTCTATTGTCTATTGTCTATTGTCTATTGTCTATTGTCTATTGTCTATTGTCTATAACATGCAGCATCTCTGGAGAAAATGAATAGGTGACGTTGCGGGTCGAGGCCCTTCATCAGACTCTGGGCTCACAAGTGAGTGCAGATGCTGGTTTACAAATAAAGACATAAAAGTGTCCTTCCTCTGGCTTCACATTTTGTGCCTCCTATCCTCTCATACTTTTATCTCATCCCTGGCCTTGGTATCTTCCCCTCTCCGCCCCTCTCACCTGTATCCACTTATCTCTTGGGTCGGAAAGCACTGCAGATGCTGGTGCATACCGAAGATAGACACAGAGTGCTGGAGTAACTCAACGGGTCAGGCAGCATCTCTGGAGAAAAAGGATGCGTGACGTGAAAGTGAAAGTAGGTTTTTTTCCTACCTCCAATTCCCCCCCCCCCCCCTCCGCCAACCCCCTCGCCCTTTGCACCACCGAGACAGTGCTGACCACCGATCCCCACACACTAACACTAATCTACACACACTAGGGACAATTTACATTTATACCAAGCCAATTACCCTACAAAACTGTACGTCTTTGTACGAGTGTGGGAGGAAACCGAAGATATCGGAGAAAACCCACGCAGGTCACGGGGAGAACGTGCAAACTCCGTACAGACAGCGCCCGTAGAACCTGGATCGAACCCGTTGACTGGATAGCACGCAACAAAAGCTTTTCACAGACAATAAACTAAATTGAACTAAACTATGGGAATCAAGATCGCCCCCTGAACGGAAGGCTCGAGGCCCCCGACCGCGGGAGAACGAAGAAGGGGAGAAGATTGACCTTTTTTTCGCCATCCATCACAGTGAGGAATGTGGAGGAGTCACCGTGGTGGATGTTCATGTTAAAATGTATTTCTGTTGCTTTTTATTGGTGTGACCGTATGGCAAATGAAATTCCTCGTATTTCCCCACACATACTTGGCTAATAAAGTAGATTATGATTATGATTACGTGCTAAACTAAACTAAAGAGCGTGGGTCTCTGGCGCTGTAAGGCAGCAACTCTACCGCTGCGCCACCGCGCCGACCTTTATTGGAAATCTTTTTAAAAAAAAATCTTGATGAAGAAGGCAAGTAATTAAAATAATCGGCTTCAAACATCAGTTGCTGAAGTGCCTGAACATGGAATGGCGATATGCTGAGGTATCAGCCCCACTTCAGGCAACAATTATTCAGCAGGGATTTGGCTGTCTGCTCTGCTCCTCTTTCCATAATAGCCACCTTGTTGTAGAAGTCACTGAAAGGAAGCATGCAGGTACAGCAGGCAGTGAAGAAAGCCAATGGAATGTTGGCCTGCATAACAAGGGGAGTTGAGTATAGGAGCAAAGAGGTCCTTCTGCAGTTGTACATGGCCCTAGTGAGACCGCACCTGGAGTACTGTGTGCAGTTTTGGTCTCCAAATTTGAGGAAGGATATTCTTGCTATTGAGGGCGTGCAGCGTAGGTTTACTAGGTTAATTCCCGGAATGGCGGGACTATCATATGTTGAAAGATTGGAGCGACTAGGCATGTATACACTGGAATTTAGAAGGATGAGAGGAGATCTTATCGAAACGTATAAGATTATTAAGGGGTTGGACACATTGGAGGCAGGAAACATGTTCCCAATATTTATTTATTCACAAAATGCTGGAGTAACTCAGCAGGTCAGGCAGCATCTCGGGAGAGAAGGAATGGGTGATGTTTCGGGTCGAGACCCTTTTAGCAACATGTTCCCAATGTTGGGGGAGTCCAGAACCAGGGGCCACAGTTTAAGAATAAGGGGTAGGCCATTTAGAACGGAGATGAGGAAAAACTTTTTCAGTCAGAGAGTTGTGAATCTGTGGCATTCTCTGCCTCAGAAGGCAGTGGAGGCCAATTCTCTGAATGCATTCAAGAGAGAGCTGGATAGAGCTCTCAAGGATAGCGGAGTCAGGGGGTATGGGGAGAAGGCAGGAACGGGGTACTGATTGAGAATGATCAGCCATGATCACATTGAATGGCGGTGCTGGCTCGAAGGGCCGAATGGCCTCCTCCTGCACCTATTGTCTATTGTCTATTGAATCTGAAAAAAGCTAAGAATGGATTTTGAGATAACAGCTCCACGGGACGCAGGGAAGTGACCGTGCTTGTTACTTCCATTTCAGTGTTGCATTTTACTATTAGTGGGATGGGGGAAGAATGAACTCACGTTGTGCCAAGGCCAGCAGTAAACGGCACAGGCTGAAAGGCAGGCAGTGGACGCAATTTTGGCATTCACAAGCAAGCTGAGTGCCGCAGACAAAAAGCACTCTCCTATTTAATTATGAGTACATTAAATGGACGAGGATCAACAAACTCATCAGGAAGGCTGGCTTCGTCCAGGGGGGCGAAGTTGGATTCACGGGAGGTGGGTCTTGGAGGGGAGGGTGCTCCTCAAACTGCGGAGCATCCTGGACAATACAGCTCACCCCCTCCATGACCCACTGGTCAACCTGAGGAGCACCTTCAGCAACAGACTGGTTCCACCAAGATGCAGCACAGAACGCCACAGGAGATCCTTCTTCCCTGTGGCTATCAAACGTTACTTAGATGAAGGGATTAAAAGTACCATTAGAAAATTTGCAGATGATACTTAGCTGGGGGGTAGTGTGAATTGTGAGGAAGATGTAATAAGGCTGCAGGGTGACTTGGACAGGTTGTGTGGAGTGGGCGGATACATGGCAGATGCAGTTTAATGTAGATAATGTAGAGGGCTATTGAGGGCTATTGAGGGCGTGCAGCGTAGGTTCACTAGGTTAATTCCCGGAATGGCGGGACTGTCGTATGTTGAAAGGCTGGAGCAATTAGGCTTGTATACACTGGAATTTAGAAGGATGAGGGGGGATCTTATTGAAACATATAAGATAATTAGGGGATTGGACACATTGGAGGCAGGAAACATGTTCCCAATGTTGGGGGAGTCCAGAACAAGGGGCCACAGTTTAAGAATAAGGGGTAGGCCATTTAGAACGGAGATAAGGAAGAACTTTTTCAGTCAGAGAGTGGTGAAGGTGTGGAATTCTCTGCCTCAGAAGGAAGTGGAGGCCAGTTCGTTGGATGCTTTCAAGAGAGAGCTGGATAGAGCTCTTAAGGATAGTGGAGTGAGGGGGTATGGGGAGAAGGCAGGAACGGGGTACTGATTGAGAGTGATCAGCCATGATCGCATTGAATGGCGGTGCTGGCTCGAAGAGCTGAATGGCCTACTCCTGCACCTATTGTCTATTGTCTATTGTTACAACTCCTCCCCCTTCTGTCGTGGGGTAGACTGAGACTGACCCCCCCCCCCCCCCCCCACCTTCCCAAACTTTGCACATCCCCAATCCTTTCTGGGGATAAATGGGGATAAATGGGGATAAATGGGGATAAATGGGTCCCTTTCGGAATGGCAGGCAGTGACCAGTGGGGTACCGCAAGGTTCGGTGCTGGGACCCCAGCTATTTACGATATACATTAATGACTTAGATGAAGGGATTAAAAGTACCATTAGCAAATTTGCAGATGATACTAAGCTGGGGGGTAGTGTGAATTGTGTGGAAGATGCAATAAGGCTGCAGGGTGACTTGGACAGGTTGTGTGAGTGGGCGGATACATGGCAGATGCAGTTTAATGTAGATAAGTGTGAGGTTATTCACTTTGGAAGTAAGAATAGAAAGGCAGATTATTATCTGAATGGTGTCAAGTTAGGAAGAGGGGATGTTCAACGAGATCTGGGTGTCCTAGTACATCATTCACTGAAAGGAAGCATGCAGGTACAGCAGGCAGTGAAGAAAGCCAATGGAATGTTGGCCTTCATAACAAGAGGAGTTGAGTATAGGAGCAAAGAGGTCCTTCTACAGTTGTACCGGGCCCTGGTGAGACCGCACCTGGAGTACTGTGTGCAGTTTTGGTCTCCAAATTTGAGGAAGGATATTCTTGCTATTGAGGGCGTGCAGCGTAGGTTCACTAGGTTAATTCCCGGAATGGCGGGACTGTCGTATGTTGAAAGGCTGGAGCAATTAGGCTTGTATACACTGGAATTTAGAAGGATGAGGGGGGATCTTATTGAAACATATAAGATAATTAGGGGATTGGACACATTAGAGGCAGGAAACATGTTCCCAATGTTGGGGGAGTCCAGAACAAGGGGCCACAGTTTAAGAATAAGGGGTAGGCCATTTAGAACGGAGATGAGGAAGAACTTTTTCAGTCAGAGAGTGGTGAAGGTGTGGAATTCTCTGCCTCAGAAGGCAGTGGAGGCCAGTTCGTTGGATGCTTTCAAGAGAGAGCTAGATAGAGCTCTTAAGGATAGCGGAGTGAGGGGGTATGGGGAGAAGGCAGGAACGGGGTACTGATTGAGAGTGATCAGCCATGATCGCATTGAATGGCGGTGCTGGCTCGATGGGCTGAATGGCCTACTCCTGCACCTATTGTCTATTGTCTATTGTCTATCACTTTAATTTCATGTTTCATACATTTTGTGTCTTTATGGCTGTTGGCAGATCAATATCACCCCTGGGATAAATAAAGTCCTATTATATCGTACCGTAACGTATCGTGGATCAAGGGGCTATCCATTCCAGTAGCATGCAAAATATTTAGACGCAAAACGCTGGAGTAACTCAGCAGGCCAGGCAGCATCTCTGAAGAAATGGAGTCGATGACGTTTTGGGTCGAGACCCTTGTTAAATATCGAGAGAAAGAGTGGGTGATGTAAATCTGGAGAAAGGGTGCGGATGGCATTAAATATATGTGTAAGAAGGAATCGCAGATGCTGGGCTTACACTGAAAGATAGACACAAAATGCCGGAGTAACTCAGCGGGTCAGGCAGCATCTCTGGAGAGAAGGAAATAGGTAACGTTTCGGCACGAGACCCTTTGTCAGACTGAATATATATTTTGCTCGAGAACCAGTGCTCACTCTGAGAACAAAGATCAAAGCCTACAGCACAACTACATAGACATACAGAAGGTATTCATTCATAAAATGCTGGAGCAACTCAGCAGGTCAGGCAGCATCTCAGGAGAGAAGGAATGGGTGACGTTTCGGAGCGAGACCCTTCTTCTTGTACCAGCATCTGCAGTTATTTTCTTATACATAGACATACAGGTTAATTGGCTTGGTAAATCCCAAAATTGGCCCTGGTGGGTATAGGATAGTGTTAATGTGCGGGGATCCTAGTCGGCCTGTTTCTGCGCTGTATCTCTAAACTAAACTAACAAAGAAACCAATGTTCAGCCTCGATGCCAACATGGAAATAATATGATTTTGTCGGGGAACAGTTTCCATGGCGATTCACCAATGGGGCATTTATAAAACTGCTGCTTTAATGGTACTTGTTTGTATTAGGCATAGTCCTTAGGTTTAGCCTTGTGGGGAATGTGTAAAATTACTAATCATACGCGTTGTGGTTATGTAAACCTCCTAATAGTACAAAGTACAGTTTGAAAAGTATTTTCTGCACTGTTGAAAATGCTGTGAGCTTAGTTTAACTTAGCGTAGGAAGGAACTGCAGATGCTGGTTTACACCGGAGATAGACACGAAATGCTGGAGTAACTCAGTGGGACAGGCAGCATCTCTGGAGAGAAGGAATGGGTGACGTTTCGGGTCGAGACCCTTTTTCAGTCTGTCAGAAGAAGGGTTTCGACCAAAAATGTCACCCATTCCTTCTCTCCAGAGATGCTGCCTGTCCCGCTGTGTTACTCCAGCATTTCGTGTCTGTCTTAAGTTTCATTTAGTCTGGGTTAGAGATGCAGCGTTTGGAGAAACAGGCCCTTCAGCCCACTGAGTTCATACCGACCATCGATCGCCCGTTCACACTCATTCTATGATGTCCACTTTTGCATCCTGTACGGCAGTGTCAATTTTACAGAAGCCAATTAACCTGCAAACTTGCACGCCTTTGGACTGTGTGAGGAAACCAGAGCACCCGGAGAAAACCCACGCAGGTCATGGGGAGAACGTTCAAACTCCGTACAGACAGCACCCGTAGTCAGGATCGAACCCGGGTCTCTGGCGCTGTAAGGCAGCAAGTCTGCCGCTGTGATACTGTGTTTGATCGATGTGAACTTTGCCAATTCACTCTCTCCCCCTCCCCTGAGCCAATGGTGGAGGAGTTGTGGCTTTGTGCTGTGGTGCATTGGTTTGGTAACATCAGCTTTAAGAATCCATTTTAACACCGGTTGAAATGATGGACATATTTTGCAACAAGAGTGATACCTGTCAGAGCGTAAAAAATATTTGTGTGGATTAATGTAATTTCACAATCTTGCACTCTATGAAATAGCAGGCACTCACAGCAAGGGAGTCTTGGAAAAGTACAGGTATATAAGCATGTGATTTTCCATTCAATAAAAGTTCACAGGACAGAAAATCGTTAGCACTCTACCCTCAATTTTCTGAGAAGTGGCGCAGCGGTAGAGTTGCTATCTCAGGGAGCCAGAGACCCGGGTTCGATCCTGACTACGGGTGCTGTCTGTCTGTACGGAGTTTGCACGTTCTCCCCGTGACCTGCGTGGGTTTTCTCCGGGTGCTCCAGTTTCCTCCCACACTCCAATGATGTTATTTGGCTTCTGTAAATTGTCTCTGGTGTGTGTAGGATGGCGTTAGTGTGCGGGGATCGCTGGTCGGTGCCGGGCTAGATGGGCCGAAGGGCCTGTTTCCACGCTGTATCTCTAAACTAATAAGTGCTTTCCATACCAGAATACTACTTTCAATGGTATTTTTTTGTCACATGTACCGAGATACAGTGAAATACCTTTTTTACATTCAGTTCAGTAAAAATATTAGTATGTGTAAGCACCATCATAGTTAAGCACAAGTGTATAGGATAAGTACACTGACACATAGGGTTGCCAACTGTCCCGTATTAGCCGGAACATCCTGTATTTTAGCCTAAATTGGTTTGTTCCATATGGGACCGCCCTTGTCCCATATTAGACCCGAGGGGCGCTGTAGGCCCAGACGCTGTAGGCCCGGATGCTGTAGGTCCGGACAGTGTAGGTCCAGATAGTGTAGGTCCGGACACTGCAGGCCCGTGGGCCGCTGTAGGTCTGGAGGCCTGGGAGCCGTGTAAAGGAGGTTGCATAGCAACCCGCCTCCCGGGCCGGGTGGCCGCCGTCGGTGGAGCGGGAGCACATGGCCGCTGGCTGAGTGAGGTCACGTGGGGCGCAGGGCGGTGACGTCATCTTGTCCCTTATTTGGGAGTGAGATAGTTGGCAACCCTACCGAGATGGTACACCCCATGTTTTGGCGCCATTTTTCATGATTCAAGTCTAAAGTTGTTATAAATGTCGAGTTCTTAACTTGACCATGAAGTCCTGTTGTCCTGGTGGTTGGGCCGGGTCAGCCTGGCCCAGCAACATTGTTGGTGTTCTCCACCGTTTACTTGGGGTGGCGCCCGATCCAATTGAGCCCCAGGCTGCTGCAGGGCCTCCAGGGCCTACTCCACTAACTTCTGCCTCTATCCAGATACATCGACAAGCAAACCATCGTCCCTCGTCTCACGCGGACACCGTTCGTTCTTTCTGCTCCTGGTGCCATCAACCGCAGCCGACCTCGTAGCACTCAGGAATGCAGTTGCTGCTCTCTGACCTATTGTCTATTGTCTATTGCTTCAAGTTGGAAACATAGAAACATAGAAATTAGACCCTCGAGTCCTGGCAACATCTGTGTGAAGCCAGAGTTAAGAAAGGCTTCTTCCCCAAGGATAGAAACATAGAAACATAGAAAATAGGCGCAGGAGGAGGCCATTTGGCCCTCCGAGCCAGCACCGCCATTCATTTTGATCATGGCTGATCAACCACAATCAGTAACCCGTGCCTGCCTTCTCCCCATACCCCTTGATTCCACTAGCCCCTAGAGATCTATCTAACTCTCTTTTAAATTCATCCAGTGAATTGGCCTCCACTGCCTTCCGTGGCAGAGAATTCCACAAATTCACAACTCTCTAGGTGAAAACGTTTTTTCTCACCTCAGTTTTAAATGTCCTCCCCTTTATTCTTAGACTGTGGCCCCTGGTTCTGGACTCCCCCAACATTGGGAACATTTTTCCTGCAGTAGTTGAAACTATTACCTCCAGTTCCCTCGCCTCGACTTTCAGTCTGAAGAAGGGATGCGGGGCCGAAGACACCTCCGTGTGTGGGATGGAACTGCAGATGCTGGTTTACACCGAAGATAGACACAAGGAAATGCCTGTGATACTGACTTATTGGCCGAGCTATTGCTCTTACGCCATTGTCAGATCCACACTCACAACCCAGGTTGACAGACACAAAATACTGGAGTAACTCAGCGGGCCAGGCAGCGTCTCTGGAGAGAAGGGATGGGCGACCCTTCTTTTCACGGAAGAAGGGTCTCGACCCGGAACGTCACCCATTCCTTCTCTCCAGAGACGCTGCCTGTCCCCGCTGAGTTACTCCAGCATTTTGTGACTATCTTCGGAGTAAACCAGCATCTTCCTGTACCACGTTTCTGTTCTCCTTAATGTTTTTTTGTGACTGTGTTTAATTTCCATTTAATTGTGAATGAGTTACGGGACAACCGTAAATACACGAAGGATGGGAAAACATTTTTTTAGATTTTTAGATTCAGATTTTAGATTTAGAGATACAGCGTGGAATCAGGCCCTTCGGCCCACCGCGTCCGCGCCGCCCAGCGATCCCCGCACACTAACACTATCCTACACCCACTAGGGACGATTTTTACATTTGCCCAGCCAATTAGCCTACAAACCTGTACGTCTTTGGAGTGTGGGAGGAAACCAAAGATCTCGGAGAAAACCCACGCAGGACACGGGGAGAACGTACAAACTGGGATTCAACACAGGGAGCAGAGATTGGGAGCTGAGAACATAGGGTGAGTGGAAGAACAGAAAGATCCCCATTGTTCTCCATTTTAATTCCTCCTCCCATTCTCACACTGACCTTTCTGTCCTGGGCCCACTCCACGAGTGAGGCCACACGCAAATTGGAGGAGCAGTACCTCATATTCCACTTGGGTAGCTTACGATCTAATGGTTTCAGTTTCAGTTCAGTTTTGGTCTATTGTCACATGTCATTTACGGTGTACCGATACATGATAAGGGAATAACGCTTATCTCTTTATCTCCGTGTCGTATCTCCGTCCCCACTGCGGCCTAACATCGAGGAGTTGGCGGCCTTTCCTGGACTTTCCGGCGCGGACTTTAACATCGTGGAGCTGCGATCCTTTGCTGGGGATCGACTGTGGAGAGCTCCAACCGCGGGGCCTGTGGACTTTAACACCGTGAAGCCCGCGGTCTCTGGTAAGAAGAGGCCGACTCGGGAGCTCCGTGCCGCGGAGAGAGTTTCAACCGTCCCGACGCGGGGAGTTTCGATCATCCTGACGCGAGGGCCTCGGACAGTCGGCAGCGGCGACTGAGGACGGTTCAACAGCCCCGACCGCGGGTGAACAAAGAGGAAAATGCTTGAACTTTATTACCTTCCATCACAGTGAGGAATGTGGAATCCGCTGTGGTGGATGTCTATGTTAAATTTTATTTGATGTGGCTGTGTGTCTTGTTGCTTTTTACTTAGTATGGTAACTCAAATTTGACTGTACCTCATGACAATAAATTGATCTTGAATCTTGAATCTCCCTTATCATGTATCTATACTAAATGGCTCGATTGTAATCATGAAGATAGACACAAAAAGCTGGAGTAACTCAACGGGACAGGCAGCATCCCTAGGGAGAAGGAATGGGTGACGTTTCGGGTCGAGACCCTATAATAATGTATTGTCTTTCTGCTGACTGGTTAGCACGGAACATAGGCTTTTCACTGCATGACAATAAACTAAACTCTACTGAAATCTCGGCCAAATCTCTTTGCTTTTTCCCGACAAACTATCTGTACAATTTTGAGATGAATAATGCCTTTCAGATCTTTCATTCGAAGAGACCTTATCATCTCCCTCCCCCAGCACCTAAACACAATCTAATTGCTTACTGCGCATTGGAGCATATTTGTTATCCTTCAGTTATCATCCATATCTTTGAAATATTCCTTCATCCGCTATAAATATAGGAGCAATTGCTGGTAATTATCACTGTTGTAATAGCAATGTATCATGTGTTCTCATAGATTTTTTTTTGTTGTTGCAAGAAATCAAATCAATCTTGGTGAAATAAGGAGGAAAAAAACCATGCATGCTTTCATGTGATGGAATCTAATATTTCAAGCTGTTCATATTCGTGAAGATCTAGGTTGCAGTGAACCCGTGAGTGATGAATAAGCAGTCGGTGATTCTGCATCAGGGGAGGTTATTGACAATTTTGAAAGATCAGGAGGGATACGCAGGGTATATTTTATATTAACTGTGCTTTCAATAATTGACTGTGTCATTACTGGAGACAGCCAATGTCACATAGCAGGAAGTGGGTGTCTTTTGCGATGGAGAGATTGACTCATTACGCCTAGTTGCAATTGCACTTGGGCAGCGATCATTACTCTCTAAAACCCAGGACGTGAATATTAGAAAATTAATAGCTCGTGCCCGCTCCATGCTGGAAGCCATGCTTCTACAATGTAATTAGTCCCTGTAGTCTTCACGGTAGCAACAAGGTGCCAGAATGTATATATTCCTCTCCTGAGCAGTTTAGTTTAGATTAGTTTAGTTTAGTTTACTTTAGAACAGAGACAGGCCCTTCGGCCCACCGAGTAGTTGCTGACTAACACTATCCCCGCACACTAGCATTATCCCGCACACACTAGGGACAATTTACAATTTTACCAAATTTTACCAGTTAACCTACAAACAATACAATACAATACAATATATCTTTATTGTCATTGTACGAGATTGGGAATGCGCCTCCCATACGATGCAATAATTTAATTAGCTAGTCAGTATTAATTTAAACAACCCAATGAAACAAATTGTAACAGTTTTAAAACAGAATAAAGTGCAAGTAGATCTGTGCCGGTTCACTGTGCGATGTGACCATCTGGCTCAGCAGGACCGGTTCATAGCAGCTATGGCCCTGGGGATGAAGCTGTTCCTGAGTCTGGAGGTGCGGGTGTAGAAGGCCTTGTATCGTCTGCCTGATGATAGAAGTTCAAACAGACTGTTGCAGGGGTGTGAGGAGTCTGTGGATGCTGGTGGCTTTTCTGAGGTATCGTGTGTTGTAGGTGCCCTCCAAGGCTGGTAGCTGTGTTCCGATGGTCCTCTGAGCTCGATGGACTACCCACTGAAGAGCTCTCCTCTCTGCCTCCGTGCAGCTGAGATACCACACAGGGATGCCATGTGTTAGGATGCTCTCTATGGTGCAGCGGTAGAAGGTCGTCAGCAGCTGTTGGGGTAGACCAGACTTTTTCAGTGTTCTTAGGTAGAACAGTCGCTGCTGTGCCTTCTTGACCAGCGCAGCAGTGTTATTGGACCATGTTAGGTCCTCCGAAATGTGAGTTCCCAGAAACTTGAAGCTGGACACTCGCTCCACACTGTCCCCGTTGATAAAGATCGGGGCGTATTCCCCGTTGTGTGACCTGCGGAAGTTGATGATCAGCTCCTTGGTCTTTGGAGTGTGGGAGGAAACCAGAAACCGGGGCACCCAGAGAAAACCCACGTGGTCACAGGGAGAAATTACAACACCTGTAGTCAGGATGGAACCTGGGTCTCTGGTGCTGTGAGGCAGCAACTCTACTGCTACGCCACCGTGCCGCCCATCTGCACAAGGCTGCAAGGACTTGCAGGGAGTTGTAGATGTGGCCAGGTCCATCACACGGACTGGACTCCCCACTAACAATGGACCACTGTGGGCTCAACCTTTCCTTGACCATCGTTGCTTTTTGCATATCTGTGAGAAAATAACTGCAGATGCTGGTACAAATCGAAGGTATTTATTCACAAAATGCTGGAGTAACTCAGCAGGTCCGGCAGCATCTCAGGAGAGAAGGAATGGGTGACGTTTCGGGTCGAGACCCTCCTTCAGACTGATCTGCAATTCTTTTGTTCTGTGAACCTTGAATATCTCTCGTTTCACCTCTCCCACGGCTCGCAGTCCGAAGAAGGGTCTCGACCCGAAACGTCACCCATTCCTTTCCTCCAGAGACGCAGCCTGGCCCGCTGTGTTACTCCAACTTTTTGTGTCCATCCCCACTATCGACTCCTTCTGCCCGTCACACTGACTCAAACAAGTAGCCAACATAATCAAAGGCTTGTCCCACCGTAGTCATTCCTTCCTGTCCCTGCTCCTGCCGGGCAGAAGATACAGAGGTATAAAAGCATGCACCACCAGACTCAGGAACAGCTTATTCCCCTCTGTTATCAGGTTTCAGAATGGTCCTTCCATATGCTAGGGCATATACCGATTCACCTCTACCCCATTGCGGACATTGGACTTTATCTCTGGAACTGATGCACTGCAATGCTGAGAATGATATCCTGCACTCTGTATCTTCCCCTTTGCTCTAGATATTGGGCTTGTGTTTGACTGTCGTATGTTGAAAGACTGGAGCGACTAGGTTTGTATACACTGGAATTTAGAAGGATGAGAGGAGATCTTGTCGAAAGGTATAAGATTATTAAGGGGTTGGACACGTTAGAGGCAGGAAACATGTTCCCAATGTTGGGGGAGTCCAGAACAAGGGGCCACAGTTTAAGAATAAGGGGTAGGCCATTTAGAACTGAGATGAGAAAACACTTTTTCAGTCAGAGAGTTGTGAATCTGTGGAATTCTCTGCCTCAGAAGGCAGTGGAGGCCAATTCTCTGAATGCATTCAAGAGAGAGCTAGATAGAGCTCTTAAGGATAGCGGAGTCAGGGGGTATGGGGAGAATGCAGGAACGGGGTATTGATTGAGAATGATCAGCCATGATCACAGTGAATGGCGGTGCTGGCACGAAGGGCCGAATGGCCTCCTCCTACACCTATTGTCTGTTGTCTATTGATTTAATTGTTTTTATGTATTGTATTATCAGATCTGTTTGCTTAGCATGCAGAATATAGCTTTTAACTACACCTTTAGTTTAGAGGTGCAGCGTGGAAAGATGCCCATCGAAGGGCCGAATGGCCTCCTCCTGCACCTATTGTCTATTGTCTATCGGCCCACCGAGTCCATGCTGACCAACATTCACCCCGCACACTAGCACTATCCTACATTCTAGGGACAATGTGCAGAAGCGAATTAACCTACAAATCTGCACGTCTTTGGAATGTGAGACGAAACCGGAGCATCCGTTTCACAGGAAGGTTATAGGTTATAGGTACAGGTGCACATTTTAAGAATAAGGGGTAGGCCATTTAGAACGGAGACGAGGAAAAACCTTTTCAGTCAGAGAGTTGTAAATCTGTGGAATTCTTTGCCTCAGAAGGCAGTGGAGGCCAATTCTCTGAATGCATTCAAGAGAGAGCTAGATAGAGCTCTTAAGGATAGCGGAGGCAGGGGGTATGGGGAGAGGGCAGGAACGGGGTACTGATTGAGAATGATCAGCCATGATCACATTGAATGGTGGTGCTGGCTCGAAGGGCCGAATGGCCTCCTCCTGCACCTATTGTCTATTGTCTATTGTCTATTGTCCTACAACTTCCCATGCACGTGTAGGGGTTATAGGATAATTGGCCTCTGTAGATAGCCCCTAACGTGTAAGAAGTCGATGAGAAAGTGGTACGATACGATACAATACGATATGATAGAACTTTATTTATCCCATGTGGGAAATTGATCTGCCAACGGTCATAAAACACAAGATACATGAAACATGAAATTAAAGTGATGAGTGGAAAGGATTGGGGATGTGCAAAGAGTGGGGAAGGGAGGAGTCAATCTCAGTCTACCCCACGACAGAAGGGGAGAGGTTGTAACGTTTGATAGCCACAGGGAAGAAGGACCTCCTGTGGCGTTCTGTGCTGCATCTCGGTGGATCCAGTCTGGTGCTGAAGGTGCTCCTCAGGTTGACCAGTGTGTCATGGAGGGGGTGAGCTGTATTGTCCAGGATGCTCCACAGTTTGAGGAGCATCCTCCCCTCCAAGACCACCTCCCCATGAATCCAACTCCAACACCACCCCCCCCAGGACAGAGCCAGCCTTCCTGACGGGCTTGTTGATCCCATTGGCGTCCGCGGCCTTCGCCTTGCTGCCCCGGCACACGGCAGAGTATAAGATGGCACTGGCTACCACCGATTGGTAGAACCTCTGCAGCATCTCACTGCGGACGTTGAGGGAGGGGAGCCTTCTCCAAAAGTACAGTTGGCTCTGTCCCTTATATCATCATATATCATATATATACAGCCGGAAACAGGCCTTTTCGGCCCACCAAGTCCGTGCCGCCCAGCGATCCCCATACATTAACACTATCCTACACCCACTAGGGACAATTTTTACATTTACCCAGCCAATTAACCTTCATACCTGTACGTCTTTGGAGTGTGGGAGGAAACCGAAGATCTCGGAGAAAACCCACGCAGGTCACGGGGAGAACGTACAAACTCCTTACAGTGCAACACCCGTAGTCGGGATCGAACCTGTGTCTCCGGCGCTGCATTCGCTGTAAAGCAGCAACTCTACCGCTGCGCTACCGTGCAGGGCCCCAGCGTTCCTGGACCAGTCCAGCTTACTGCCCAGGTCCACTCCAAGGTGTTTGTACTCCTTGGTAAACTGCACAAACCACACCATTGATGGAGACAGGGGACAAGGGGTAGTTCCTTTCCTCGTAAAGTCCACCACTAACTCCTTAGTCTTGTGGGTGTTGAGCTGCAGGTGATACAGCCCCCGTACAACATGGACTCGGGGTGAATGGGGTGATCGATGGGCTGGGGGGGAGAGTTGTTTCCACGTTCTGTCTTTCTATTAATCAAAGGTATTTTCTAAGAATCCCTGGCAAATAGTCCGATGAACTTTAATGGCAGTAATTGTTGTGAAAAGCAAAAACCACTGCGACCAAAATAAATAAACTCAGATGCTTTCATGTGGCCACTGCCACATTGCTACAAGGATCTCGCAGTGTTTTGTCAGGCTTTTATTAAGTGTACAAGGTATTTAAATTGGATAATAGATCATGAAGAATGGAATATTGATTTTTATCTCATGTGAGAGGGATTATTTAAGTCAGGTGTTTCGCTGAGCTGAAGCCTTCAAGCACGAATAACATGTTGGTTTGTGTGGTAATCTTAAATGTTATTTCACACTCAACTAATTGTGCCATTAAAACGCCAGTGTTGTTCTATAAACGCTCAGCAAACAAACTCAAGGGGTCCATGTCCTGCTGCCTTCTGAGTGAAGGATATTTCTCTTCCACAGGACCTCACTGTAAAAAGCAACCTGTACTTGCTCAACATGTCCCAGATATGGTACTTCAATTGCCACACGTACCGAGGAGCAGTGCAATTCATTTTTGTGTGCAGTTCAATACAAGTATCACCGTATATAAGCACTTAAGGTTATAGGGTCGTGAGTGCTAGGAACAGAATTAGGTCATTTGGCCCATCAGGTCTAATCCGCCATTCAATCATGGCTGATCTATCTCTCCCTCCTACCCGCATTCTCCTGCCTTCTCCTCACAACCCCTGACACCCGTACTAATCAAGGACCCATCTATCTCTGCCACTCAGATACATCTTAGATCAGCATCTCAGACACAGTACAAGTGTATAAGAAAATAACTGCAGATGCTGGTACAAATCGATTTATTCACAAAATGCCGGAGTAACTCAGCAGGTCAGGCAGCATCTCGGGAGAGAAGGAATGGGTGACGTTTCGGGTCGAGACCCTTCTTCAGACTGAGTACAGTCTGAAGACTGACTTCAGTACAAGTGTACTGCAGTTGTCATATATCATATCATATATCTACAGCCGGAAACAGGCCTTTTCGGCCCTCCAAGTCCGTGCCGCCCAGTGATCCCCGTACATTAACACTATCCTACACCCACTAGGGACAATTTTTACATTTACCCAGCCAATTAACCTACATACCTGTACGTCTTTGGAGTGTGGGAGGAAACCGAAGATCTCGGAGAAAACCCACGCAGGTCACGGGGAGAACGTACAAACTCCTTACAGTGCAGCACCCGTAGTCAGGATCGAACCTGAGTCTCCGGCGCTGCATTCGCTGTAAAGCAGCAACTCTACCGCTGCGCTACCGTGCTACTGAGACAGTGTGCAGAGTCGCCAGTTTGGCCTCCCGACGGTCGGGCCGCGGCTGTGGATTGGGAACGCGGCCGGAGGCCTTTATCGAGGCGCCGCGGTCTCGATGAACCCCCCCCCCCCCCCCGGATCGCGGCATAGAAGGCTGGGTCGGGGCCCGGCTGGGGCCTCGCGGGTCGGACTGAGGCCTTTATCGAGTCGCCGCGGTCTTGATGCCCCCCCCCCCCCCCCCCGGATCGCCGGGGCCTCGCCGGTCGGACGGAGGAGTCAGGGCCTCGCGGGTCGGAGTCCGGGGCTCTGCGGATCCCACGGCTGGGGCCTGGGTCGTCACCACGGAGCTGTGAAGTGGGGCGTCGACAGCGGGTGAGGCCTGGGCAGCGGTGAAGCCTGGCGGCAGTGGGCCCTCTGCGTTTAGTGGCGGTGCCTCACGGTCAATGGGAGCGTGGAGGACCACCCTGAAGGGGGAGGGAATAACAATGGAGGAGCTGGCGTGCGGGGAACCGCCTTGGGGTGGTGGGGTGGGAGAAGAACAAAAGGGGGGGGGCCGGCGTGCTTTGTAACTTTATCTGCACCATAGGTGGCCGCTATTTGCAAACATTGTGTTTGCAAGCAAAGAATCTCACTGTGCCCAGTCACGTGTGACAATAAAGTCACCCATTCCATTCCATTCCATTTTCAAGTCCCAGTTGTTGTAAGAGCAGGGATCTAGATCCGACCATGAAGGTCTGTTGCCCTACAAGCACGCACCACCAGACTCACGGAGAGCTTCTTCCCTTGTGTTATCAAGCTTCTGAACGGTCCTTCCATAAGCTGGGGTACATTTGACTCTGAGCCACCTCAGGACCCAACCCATGTTCCAGAACAAGGGGTCATAGTTTACGGATAAGGGGGAAGTCTTTTAGAGCCGAGATGAGAAAGTTTTTTTTCACACAGAGAGTGGTGAATCTGTGGAATTCTCTGCCACAGCAGGTAGTTGAGGCCAGTTCATTGGCTATATTTAAGAGGGAGTTAGATGTGGCCCTTGTGGCTAAAGGGATCAGGGGGGTATGGAGAGAAGGCAGGTACGGGATACTGAGTTGGATGATCAGCCATGATCATATTGAATGACGGTGCAGGCTCGAAGGGCCGAATGGCCTACTCATGCACCTATTTTCTATGTTTCGATGTCCAAAAACTTGCAGGTTTGTAGGCTTCTGTAAATTGTCCCTAGTGTGTAGGATCAAACTAGTGTGTGGGTGATTGCTGGTCAGCACGTATTCATTCGGTGGGCCAAAGGGCCTATCTCTAAACAAAATTAAACTTGAGTCTCTGGCGCTGTGAGGCAGCAGCTCCACTGAAGGTTTGCCATGAAGAATCTGAAATGACATCTGAAGAAGGGTCTCCACACGAAACGTCACCCGTTCCGTCTCTCCAGAGATGCTGCCTGTCCCGCTGTGTTACTCCAGCATTTTGTGTCTCTCTTTAGTTTTAGTTTAGAGATACAGCGTAGAAACAGGCCCTTCGGCCCACCGAGTCCTCGCCAACCACTGAGGACAACTTACAATTTTACCAAAGCCAATTAGCCTACAATCCCGCACATCTTTGGAGTGTGGGAAGAAACCGGAGAAGACCGGGCACGGTGGCGCAGCGGTAGAGTTGCTGCCTTACAGCGAATGCAGCGCCGGAGACCCGGGTTCGATCCCGACTACGGGTGCTTGTCTGTACGGAGTTTGTACGTTCTCCCCGTGACCTGCGTGGGTTTTCCCCGAGATCTTCGGTTTCCTCCCACACTCCAAAGACGTGCGGGTTTGTAGGTTAATTGGCTTGCTAATTGTAAAAATTGTAGGGTAGTGTTAATGTGAGCGGGGATCGCTGGTCGGCGCGGCGGACCCGGTGGGCCGAAAGGGCCTGTTTCCGCACTGTATCTCTAAACTAAACCGGGAGACAACCCACGCAGGTCACGGGGAGAAACGTACAAACTCCGTGGTCGGGATCGAACCCGGGTCTGTGGCGCTGTACGGCAGCAACTCTACCGCTGCGCCACCGCGCCGTCTATCTTCGGTGTAAACCGGCATTTGCGGGTCCTTCCCATACAGTTCTAACTCTGTGCCTCCCCCTTACTGATAGAAGACAGCAAAGTCACGGGATTTCACAGCTAAACGATCGGATGGTTAGCAAGACTGTGACAGTTCTGTTCTCTGGACTCGGAGGTAATGGCACAGCACGGGCTTTGTGACAGAGCTGGGACAGAGAGTACCTAATCTGTGTCTTAATATCACAGCCATCTGCTCCCATTCTGCCTTGATGGATTGGCACAAATCAATGGTCAGAGAATAGAGGTCACTACCTCATGTATCGGGACCTCTTATGGCTGCAAAATAAAAAATAAGAAATCTTAAATACCTTCGCAGAGATTGCTGCTGCATTGATAACACTTAGCTCCTGCTTGGACAGCTGTTAAAATTGAATTCTGCTTTAAAGATAGGGAGCATCAGATTCAGATAATACCAGCCTAGAGGTGACAGATTCAGATATTACTGAAACACTTAATAAGTTTTGGCATTATTCCAGCCGGTTATTTTAATGCAGGCACGCATTATCTCCTGAATTTGAAAATGGATGCAAGTCCTTACTGAGGAGGCAGAACCAAGACTGCCCTTTGAAAACCTCAATGCCTAAGCTTTCCTTTTTTTTGATTAATCAATCATATTTATTCAAATATTGAAATAATATATACAGTACAATAAAACCAAAGCAGAACCCACCATCATAATACAAGACAAACAATAAACTGTTTTACAACTATCTTGTCCAGGATGCATTCAATAGACAATAGGCAATAGGTGCAGGAGGAGGCCATTCGGCCCTTCGAGCCAGCACCGCCATTCAATGTGATCATGGCTGATCATTCTCAATCAGTACCCCGCGGTGCCCAGCGGTCCCGGAAATCCCCCAGGGTGCCCGTGGACCGCGTGTAGCCCCTCTCCAACACCACCCGGGCATGGATGTAACCCCGGAAAAGGGGCAGGCAGCCGGCTCGGGCAGAGCCCTCTTCCGCCTGGTGCCGTGACTCGCGGATGGCCAGCTTGGCCAGGCCCAGGAGCAACCCGACCACGACATCTTCGGTCCTACCCTCTCCCCTACGCACAGGGGGTCCAAAGATGAGGATGGTGGTGGGTGAGAAGTGCAGCCAGAAGGCAAGGAGCAGCCCCTTTAGACCAATGGAGGAGGGGCTGCAACCTCACACACTCCATGTACACATGGTACACAGACTCACACACTCCATGTACACGTGGTACACAGACTCACACACTCCATGTACACGTGGTACACAGACTCTTCCAGCCCGCAACAGCGGCAGGCGGCTGGCGAGTCTGTGATCCGCGCCTCAGCTTTCATGTCAGTGGATGTGCTCTGAATTGAAAAGGTGGTGTACGAGATGCTGAATGTGCAAGATGTTGGTGAGGCCACGCTGGGAGTGCAGTAGTTTAGTTTAGTTTAGAGGTACAGCGAGGAAACAGGCCCTTCGGCCCACCGAGTCCGTGCCGACCAGCGATCCCCGCACATTAACACGATCCTACCCACACGAGGCACAATTTACAATTTTACAGAAGACAATCAACCTACAAACCTGTACATCTTTGGAGCGTGGGAGGAAACCCACGCAGTCACAAGGAGAACGTACAACCTCCGTACAGACAGCACCCGTAGTCAGGCTCGAACCTGGGTCTCTGGCGCTGTAAGGCAACAACAATACCGCTGCACCACCGTGCCGCCCTTTTTTAAAACTTTATAACATTTTCATTTTTGTTTAATAAATTTCCAAAACTCATTGAGCATAATTTGGGCAATGCTCCAGCCTCCAACAAGCCCACCTTATCCCATCCCGCCCACCACTCCTCTGTTTAATAGAGGTAAGAATAGCAAGGCAGAGTATTATCTGAATGGTGTCAAGTTAGGAAAAGGGGACGTGCAACGAGATCTGGGTGTCCTAGTGCGTCAGTCACTGAAAGGAAGCATGCAGGTACAGCAGGCAGTGAAGAAAGCCAATGAAACGTTGGCCTTCATAACAAGAGGAGTTGAGTATAGGAGCAAAGAGGTCCTTCTGCAGTTGTACAGGGCCCTAGTGAGACCGCACCTGGAGTACTGTGTGCAGTTTTGGTCTCCAAATTTGAGGAAGGATATTCTTGCTATTGAGGGCGTGCAGCGTAGGTTTACTAGGTTAATTCCCGGAATGGTGGGGCTGTCATATGTTGAAAGACTGGAGCGACTAGGCTTGTATACACTGGAATTTAGAAGGATGAGAGGAGATCTTATCGAAACGTATAAGATTATTAAGGGGTTGGACACGTTAGAGGCAGGAAACATGTTCCCAATGTTGGGGGAGTCCAGAACAAGGGGCCACAGTTTAAGAATAAGGGGTAGGCCATTTAGAACTGAGATGAGGAAAAACCTTTTCAGTCAGAGAGTTGTGAATCTGTGGAATTTTCTGCTTGAGAAGGCAGTGGAGGCCAATTCTCTGAATGCATTCAAGAGAGAGCTAGATAGAGCTCTTAAGGATAGCGGAGTCAGGGGGTATGGGGAGAAGGCAGGAACGGGGTACTGATTGAGAATGATCAGCCATGATCACATTGAATGGCGGTGCTGGCTCAAAGGGCTGAATGGCCTCCTCCTGCACCTATTGTCTATTGTCTATTGTCTATTGACCCGAAACATCACCTATTCCTTTTCACCAGAGATGCTGTCTGACCTGCTGAGCTACTCCAGCTTTGTGTGCTTATCAGACCAATCTAGGTGGAGTCACAGGTGGAGTCACAGGTAGACAGGGTGGTCAAAAAGGCTTTTGGCACATTGGCCTTCATCGGTCAGTGTATTGAGTATAGAAGTTGGGAGGTCATGTTGCAGTTGTATGAGACGTCGGTGAGACCGCGTTTAGAGCATTGAGTTCAGTTCTGGGTTCAGATGTTGTCAAGCTGGAAATGGTACAGAGAATATTTACGAGGATGTTTCCAAAACGCAAGTTTCTGAGCTATCGGGAGAGGTTGAGTAGGCTTGGACTCTATTCCTTGGAGCGCAGGAGGACGAGGGGTGATCTTATAGAGGTCAAGTCAAGTCAAGTCAATTTTATTTGTACAGCACATTTAAAAACAACCCACGTTGACCAAAGTGCTGCACATCTGAGGTGTATAAAATCATGAGAGGAATAGATCAGGTAGATGCACAGAGTCTCTTGCCCAGAGTAGGGGAATCGAGGACCAGAGGACATAGGTTTAAGATGAGGGGGGAAAGGATTTAGTAGGAATCTGAGGGGTAACTTTTTCATACAAAGGGTGATGGGTGTATGGAACAAGCTGCCAGAGGAGGTAGTTGAGGCTGGGACTATCCCAACGTTTAAGAAACAGTTAGACATTGCATTATCACTAAAGTGACAACGGTGAGTAAGGTGGGCCTAAAACCGTGTACCGTTTTGGCAAGATAACAAACGAGAGTTTTAGTATATAGATGACAAAAAATATTGGTATAACTCAATGGTTCAGGCAGCATTCCTGGAGAACAAGGACAGACGTCAGGGGTAACGGGGAGAAGGAGAATGGGGTTGAGAGGGAAAGGTAGATCAGCCATGATTGAAGGGCAGATTCAACTGCTCCCAGAACTAATGAACTGAAGACTCCTTGTGTACTGTCTCTGCGAAGTCAATGGATATTTTATAAGGCTGAGATTGACAGATTCTTGATTCGGACGGGTGTCAGGGGTTATGGAAAGATAGATCAGCCACGATTGAATGGCGGAGTATACTTGATGGGCGAAATGGCCTCATTCCACTCCTAGAACTTATGAACATGAATTTTCACCTGGAGGGTTGAAATCAGTGTTGGGCATTGAATCTCAGAAGAAATATATTGCCTTCGGACAGCGCAGAGTGTGGATCAAGCAGATTAGTGGCTGTTTAAATCAGAAAACGTGCTTGGATATATGTGAATTTTATCTCCTGAGCTTGGAAGGTTGTCATGAGAATTATAGAGCAATTTGATAAGGAAGATTCAAGGAAAAATATTTCCTTCCTTGGGGAAATCCAGAATAATCCAATCATAATTTTAAGATTAGCGATATTAGAAATATGTTCTCTGTAGAGTCAGGCAGCATCGCTGCCTGCAAAGGTAATAGAAATTTCAACTGATGTCTAGAAAAAGGTTTCAGATGCAAGGTCGATGTATATTCTCAGTACTAGGAGTGATAATTTATTTTAGTAAGGGATATGGTGAAAGTGCAGATGACTAGTTAAGAGTGTAAGTCTGTCACGGTCCAGTGAAATGGTAGTGGAGGCGGGAGCATGTTCCCAATGTTGGGGGAGTTCAGAACAAGGGGCCACTGTTTAAGAATAAGGGGTAGGCCATTTAGAACTGAGATCAGGAAAAACTTTTTCAGTCAGAGAGTTGTGAATCTGTGGAATTCTCTGCCTCAGAAGGCAGTGGAGGCCAATTCTCTGAATGCATTCAAGAGAGAGCTGGATAGAGCTCTTAAGGATAGCATAAGTCAGGGGGTATGGGGAGAAGGCAGGAACGGGGTACTGATTGAGAATGATCAGCCATGATCACATTGAATGACGGTGCTGGCTCGAAGGGCCGAATGGCCTCCTCCTGCACCTATTGTCTATTGTCTAACACTGGCAACCAACATTAGAGATACAGCGTGGAAACAGGACCTTCGGCCCACCGAGTCCACACCAACCAGCGATCCCCGCATATTAGCATGATCCTACACATACTAGGGACAATTTACACATACACCAAGCCAATTTACCTTCATACCTGTACGTCTTTGGAGTGTGGGAGGAAACCGAAGATCTCTGAGAAAACCCACGCGTGTCATGGGAAGAACGTACAAACTCCGTACAGACAACAATCCCGTGGTCGGGAATCGAACCCGGGTCTCCGGTGCTGCGAGCGCTGTAAAGCAGCAACTCTACCGCTGTGCCACCGTTAGATTTCTGTACAGCCCAAAACACTGCCAGACAGTGTTGTGTGTCTTGTGTAGGAAGGAACTGCTGATGCTGGTTTACACCGAAGATAGACACAAAATTCTGGAGGAACTCAGCGGGACTGGCTGCATCTCTGGATGGAAGGAATGGGTGATGTTTCGGGTCAAGACCCTTCTTCAGACTTAGAGTCAGGGGAGAGTGCGACACAGAGATGTGGAAGGGTAAGGTGTGAAAACGAGAGAGCAAAGGGGATGAGGCTCAAGGAAGACGTAGAATAGATCATTGTTAGCTAGGGGAAGGTGACAACGAGGAATATAAAGATAAAATTTAATCAGGAGGAAGGTCAGACTAGTTGGAGAACAAGGATGGGGAGGGTTGGAGAGAGAGGGAAAGCAAGGGTTAATTGAAGTTAGAAAAGTCAATATTCTTACAGCTGGGCTGTAAGCTGCCCAAGTGAAATATGAGGTGCTGTTCCTCCAATTTGCGCTGGGCCTCACTCTGACAATGGAGGAGGCCCAGGACAGAGAGGTCAGTGTTGGAATGGGAGGGGATGTTTAGTGTTGAGCAACCAGGAGAACAGGGAGGTAGGTTTAGGCGGACTGAGCGGAAGTGTTCGGCGAAACGATCGCCGAGCCTGCGCTTAGTCTCGCCGATATACAGGAGTCCACACCTGGATCAGCGGATACAGTCGATGAGGTTGGAGGAGGTGCAAGTGAACCTCTGCATTCCTAGATTGACTGTATTTATTCACAAAATGCTGGATTAACTCAGCGAGTCAGGCAGCATCTCTGGAGAAAATGGATGTGTGACATTTCGGGTCGGGGCACTTCTCCAGACGAAGTCGATGTCTGAAGAAGGGTCCCGACCTAAAACGTCACCCATACGTTTTCTCCAGAGATGCTGCCTGGCCCGCTGAGGTAGTCCAGCACTTTGCATCTATCTTTTGTATGAACCAACATTTGCAGTTCTTTGTTTAGTTTAGTTTAGATTAGAGATACTTCACGGAAACAGGCCCTTTCAGCCCACCGAGTCCACATCGACCAGCGATCCCCGCACATTAACACTATCCTACACTAGGGACAATTTAAACATTTATACCAAGGCAATTAAACTACAAACCTGTACGTCTATGGGGTGTAGGATGTTGTCGGCCGCTGTCTGCAAGGAGTTTGTGTTTATGCGGAATATGAGGTGCTGTTCCTCCAGTTTGCACTGGGCCTCACTCTGGCAATGGAGGAGGCTCGGGATAGAGAGGTCAGTGTGGGGGTGGGAAGTAGACTTATAATGGTCAGCAACCGGGAGACCCAGCAGGCCTCAGCGGACTGAGCGGAAGTGTTTGGGGAAACAGAAGCACATGGGGATTCGCACAGCAGTCCAACCAGATCAAGGCCTGTGCTCTGAGATGTCCTGTGCTCATGGGGAACGTGGGCTGATCATGGGGGCAGTGATCAATTTTCTTTTCATTTATTTAATTTCACACATGGACAAAATTGTGAAAGGAATAGGTCGGGTAGATGCACAGAGTCTCTTGCCCGGACAAGGGGAATTGAGAATCAGAGAACATGGGTTTAAGGTGAGGTGGAGGGGGGGAGGTTGGGGGGGAAGATTTAATAGTAACCTGAGAGGTAAAATTACCACACAAATGGTGGTGGGTGTACGGAACGAGCTGCCAAAGGAGGTAGTTGAGGCAGGGACTATCACAAAGTTTATGAAGCATTTGGACAGGTACATGGATAGGACAGGTTTAGAGGGATGTGGGCCAAATGCAGGCAGGTGGGACTGGTGTAGATGGGACAGCAGGGGCAGGTTGGGCCGAAGGGCCTGTTTCAATGCTGTAAGACTCTATGACTTTGAAGAGATTGCGTACATTGGAGGGAATGCCTTTAACGGATATCCCATTATCCTGAGCTTTGGAAACTGAAGATGGCAGACGTTCTGTGTGACCTTGTTACCATGTTGCAGAAAATTTAATTGACATCTCAAGACCAATATCTGAGCTAATCTTTCTTGTTAGGGTTCAATGAAAGTCTTGGGTTGAAATCAAAAGCTCTGATCCCGCTGTTAATGCAGGAAACATGTCTTTCATGACCTGCGGTGTTATTAATTTTCGACGAAGACATCAGTCATGCCGAGATAAATTGTGCATAGAAATACCTGGGCCAGTTTCACCAAGTGCAACCATTGCTGTGAGGTGGCAAATCTACCGCTGCGCCACTGTGCCGCCTAAATGATGCAGAAGTACCATTAAAATGGCTCAACATTCTGGAGTATTGTGTACAGTTTTGGTCTCCTAATTTGAGGAAGGACATCCGTGTAATTGAGGCAGTAGGTTCGCGAGATTGATCCCTGGGATGGCGGGACTGTCATACGAGGAAAGATTGAAAAGACTAGGCTTGTATTCACTGGAGCTTAGAAGGATGAGAGGGTTATCTTATGGAGACAGATAAAATGATAAAAGGACTGGACAAGCTAGACGCAGGAAAAATGTTCCCAATGTTGGGGGAAGTCCAGAACCAGCGGCCACAGTCTTAGAATAAAGGGGAGGCCATTTAAAACTGAGGCGAGAAGGAACTTTTTCACCCGGAAAGTTGTGAATTTGTGGAATTCTCTTCCACAGAGGGCAGTGGAAGCCAAATCACTGGATGGATTTAAGAGAGAGTTAGATAGAGCTCTGGGGGCTAGTGGAATCACAGGGTATGGGGAGAAGTTAGGCACGGGTTATTGATTGTGGATGATCACCCATGATCACACTGAATGGTGGTGCTGGCTTGAAGGGCCGAATGGCCTCCTCCTGCACCTATTTTCTATGTTTCTATGTTTCTATGTTTCTATGTTTCTATGTTTCTATGTTTCTATGTTTCTATGTTTCTATGTTTCTATGTTTCTATGTTTCTATGTTTCTATTCCAGCTTCTGCTGTTCCTTTGGCCTCAGCCTCATGGCCCAACATTTTTACAGGCATCAATTTGGTTGAAAATACCAAATTCAATTCTTGCATTGCTTGGTAAACACAAGTCTGTGTCTAATTTCACAGCTCTCTGACACTATTTTCCATTTGCCGGTAGATAAAACAGTTGATTAAAAAAAACAGTTACTAATTATCTTGTGAGTTTGGAATTTACAATTAGGCTCAAGCCAACGAGATCACTAGTTACGGTTGTTCCCAAGACATTTCCATTAAAAGCCCTAAGTTTATTCCAAGAAGTAAATTGGGATTTAAAGCAATTTAGAAGTGATTCGACCAAGTGGACCCTTTGGGCCCAAACCTCTCCTGCATTGGTGCAGCACCCTCTCCTCCCCCCCCTCCTCCCCCTCCCCCCCTCCCCTCCCCCCTTCCCCTCCCCTCTTCCCTCCACCCCCCCCTCCCCCTATCCCTCTGCCTCCCCTCCCCCTTCCCCTTCCTCTCCCCCCACTCCATCCCTCTCAACCCCCCTTATCCTCCCCCACTCCCTCCATCCCCTCCCTCCCCCTCCCACCCTAGGAGATAGATTTAAACTTTAACATGTGAACAACTTTAAAAATATAACACCGATTTCAATGAAACCTCTTCCATTAGCACCATAGGGACGACGGTGAGTAAGGTGGGCCTAAAATTGTCACGCTATCGTGTACCGTTTTGGCTGTAGTTCAGGAACAAACAAACAAACAAACGAGAGTTTTAGTGTATAGATTAAAGCACGATAGCTGGGAATGTGTTGGTCGCACATGAGGAAGCTGGCAAATGGAAATCAAAAGGGGCAGCACGATGGCACGGTGGCGCAGCGGTAGAGTCTCTGTCTTACAGCGCCAGAGACACGGGTTCGATCCTGACCACGGGCATGATGGGTACAGGGAATATCCTGCTGGGGTGGCACAGAGGCAGGTATGAAAGTGACATTTCAGAACCAGAGGGCAGAGACACTGTAGGTTTAAGGTGAGGGGGGAAAATTTTAATAGGATTCTGAGGGGAAAATTTACACACAAAGGGTGGTGGGTGTACGGAACAAGCTGCTGGAGGAGGTAGTCGAGGCAGGGACTATTGCAACATTTAAAAAAACATCTAGACAAGTACATGGATAGGACAGGTTTGGAGGGATATGGGCCAAACGCAGGCAGGTGGGACGAGTGTAGATGGAACATGGTGAATGGAATAAACTGCCTTAGGAGATCATTTAGGCAGGTATTATCATAACATCTAAAAACATTCAGGCAGGTACATGGACAGGACAGGTTTAGTAGGATATGGGCCAAGTGTAGGCACGGGGTACTAGTGTCGATGGAGCATGTTGGTCGGCCTGGGCAACTTGGGCCGAAGGGCCTGTTTCCACACTGCATGACTCTATAACTCTCCATTAATGCTGCTTCCCCTTATTTAGTTAGATTCATGCTTTAAATCCCAATTTGCTTCTTGGAATAAACTTTGGGCTTTTAACAGAAATGTCTTTCGGAACAACCAGTAACCAATGAACTAGTTGGCTTGTGCCTGATGTAAATTCCAAACCCACAAGATAATTAGTAACTGTTTTGTTCAATCAACTGGTTTATCTACCAGCAAATGGAAAATAGCGTCTGAGAGCTGTGAAATTAGACACACACTTGTGTTTACGAAGCAATGCAAAATTTGAATGTGGCCATTAGGCTGAGTCCAGAGGAAGAGCTGAAGCAGGAATGATGAGCCATTTTAATGATACTTTGTTTTTTTTCTTCATTATCAGTGGTAGAGTTGCTGCCTTACATCACCCGAGACCCAGGTTCAATCCTGACTACGGTTGCTGTCTGTATGGAGTTTGTACGTAGTGCCTGTGACCTGCGTGGGTTTTCTCCGGGTGCTCCGGTTTCCTACCACACTCCGAAGACGTACAGGCTTGTAGGTTAATCGACTTCTGCAAAGTGTCCCCTCGTGCGCAGGATAGAACTAGAGTACGGGTACACGCTGGTCGGCGCGGACAAGGTGGGCCGAAGGGCCTGTTTCCACGCAGCATCTCGAAAACTACACTGAGGCGAATCTGCACATTGTTTACTTTCTGAAATACCTGTGAACAAAACAATACGGTTCATCCCAACGGAAGGATATTCTTGCTATTGAGGGCGTGCAGCGTAGGTTCACGAGGTTGATTCCCGGAATGGCGGGACTGTCGTATGTTGAAAGGCTGGAGCAATTAGGCTTGTATACACTGGAATTTAGAAGGATGAGGGGGGATCTTATTGAAACATATAAGATAATTAGGGGATTGGACACATTAGAGGCAGGAAACATGTTCCCAATGTTGGGGGAGTCCAGAACAAGGGGCCACAGTTTAAGAATAAGGGGTAGGCCATTTAGAATGGAGATGAGGAAGAACTTTTTCAGTCAGAGAGTGGTGAAGGTGTGGAATTCTCTGCCTCAGAAGGCAGTGGAGGCCAGTTCGTTGGATGCTTTCAAGAGAGAGCTGGATAGAGCTCTTAAGGATAGCGGAGTGAGGGGGTATGGGAAGAAGGCAGGAACGGGGTACTGATTGAGAGTGATCAGCCATGATCGCATTGAATGGCGGTGCTGGCTCGAAGGGCTGAATGGCCTACTCCTGCACCTATTGTCTATTGTCTATTGTCTATTGTCTAATATCTGGCATTTGCAGTGATCAATACAGCTAGCTGGGGCATAAACTAACAATAGATCAGGTCATATAGCACCCAGGTATGAAAATTGCCAGTTCCAGCAGCGAAGTGTTTAGTTTCACCAAAGGCAGCCATTTATTAAACGTCTCTGAGACAAGGGCACCGTGTAAAGTGCGTCTCATGTTATTTGTCATTTGTTTTCCTCAAAGTGCATCTTAGTTTAGAGTATGCAATACAATGGGACTGGGATCTGTGTTACATGCATTTTGCTGGCTGGGTCATCTGTTTTCCAAGGCAGCAAGCCTACTGCCATTTAAGAGACTTTTGAGACAGGCACATGGAATGGAAAGACATGGATCACTTGCAGGCAGATTGATTCCTGGGATGGCAGGACTTTCATATGAAGAAAGACTGGATAGACTCGCTGGAATTTAGAAGATTGAGGGGGGATCTTATAGAAACTTACAAAATTCTTAAGGGGTTGGACAGGCTAGATGCAGGAAGATTGTTCCCGATGTTGGGGAAGTCCAGAACAAGGGGTCACAGTTTAAGGATAAGGGGGAAGTCTTTTAGGACCAAGATGAGAACGTTTTTTTTCACACGGAGAGTGGTGAATCTGTGGAATTCTCTGCTACAGAAGGTAGTTGAGGCCAGTTCATTGGCTATATTTAAGAGGGAGTTAGATGTGGCCCTTGTGGCTAAAGGGATCAGGGGGTATGGAGAGAAGGCAGGTACGAGATACTGAGTTGGATGATCAGCTATGATCATATTGAATGGCGGTGCAGGCTCGAAGGGCCGAATGGCCTACTCCTGCACCTATTTTCTATGTTTCTATGTTTCTATGGAAGAGATTAGTTTCACTTAGCACCATGTGCGGCATAGACACCACTGGGCTGATGGGCCTGCTCCTGTAGTTTTAGTTCTAGTTTAGAGACACAGCGCGGAAACAGGCCCTTCGGCCCACCGAGTCCGCGCCGACCAGCGGTCCCCGCACACTAACACCATCCTACGCACACTAGGGACAGTTTACATTTATACCGAGCCAATTATCCTTCAAACTGGTGCGTCTTTGGAGTGTGGGAAGAAACCGAAGATCTCGGAGAAAACCCACGCAGGCCACGGGGAGAACGTACAAACTCCGTACAGACAGCACCCGTAGTCAGGATTGAACCCGGGTCTCTGGCGCTGTAAGGCAGCAACTCTACCGCTGCGCCACCGTGCCGCCACCTTCAGAAATATGAAACAAAGAGCTGCCGTTGCTGGTTTTACCAAGATTCTAGATTCAGTTTAGTTTATTGTCAGGTGTACCAAGGTACAAGGAAAAGCTTTTTTTTGCATGCTAACCAGTCAGTGGAAAGACAATACATGATTACAATCGAGCCGTCCATAGTATACAGTGTACAGAGCATTCGATGGGTCAAAGGACCTGTTTCTGCGCAGTATTTATAAAATTAACTAAATGTAGTCTTCTAAATAAAAAACACAGAGTGCTGGGGTAGTTTGGTGGGTCAGGCAGCATCTCTAGAGAACATGGACAGGTGACGTTTTGGTTTGGGACCCTTAGTTATAGAGTCACACAGAGTGGAAACAGGCCATTCGGCCCAACTTGCCCACACCGGCCGATATGTCTCAGCTGCACTAGTCTCACCTGCCTGTGTTTGGTACATATCCCTCCAAACCTGTCCTATCTCTGTATCTAAGATAGACACAAAATGCTGGAGTAACTTAGCGGGAGTGGTACCATCTCTGGATAGAGGGAATGGGTTATCTTTCCAGAGGCGCTGCCTGTCCCGCTGAGTTACTCCAGCATTTTGCGTCTATCTTCAGTGTAAACCAGCATCTGCAGTTCCTTCCCACACTTTCCATGTATCTGTCTGTCTATCTTTTAGTTTTAGTTTCAGTTTTAGAGATACAGCGCGGAAACAGGCTCTTCGGCCCACCGAGTCCGCGCCGACCAGCGATCCCCGCATATTAACACTATCCAACACCCACTAGGGACAATTTTTACATTTACCCAGCCAATTAAGCTACCTACCCGTACGTCTTTGGAGTGTGGGAGGAAACCGAAGATCTCGGAGAAAACCCACGTGGGTCACGGGGAGAACGTACAAACTCCGTACAGACAGCACCCTTAGTCGGGATCGAACCCGGGTCTCCGGCGCTGCATTCGCTGTAAGGAAGCAACTCTACCGCTGCGCCACCGTGACCGCCCACCTTCTTTGGGATAATTGTGGTAGGAGGTGAGGGAGAAGGCTGGAAGAGAGGAGGGACAGAATTGAGCCTGCCGAGCGATAGGTGGATACAGGTCAGGGGGAGTTTTATAGGAAAATAACTGCAGATGCTGGTACAAATCGAAGGTATCACAAAATGCTGGAGTAATTCAGCAGGTCAGGCAGCATCTAGGAGAGAGGGAATGGGTGACGTTTCGGGTCGAGACCCTTCTTCAGACTGATGGTTTCGATAGGTAGATGGTTGGACAGAGATGAACAGACAAGAGATGTGAGGATAGAGGAAGGAATGACAGTGGAAGGGAAGGGGGAAGGGGATAAATGGGGAGCATGTCCAAATGGGTCCTCACTGGAAATATGAAATGAATCCAGATTCATAGCTCCGTGAACGGCAAAACAAATATATCACAAAGTGGCTCATTCGAGAACTATGTGACATTTAATTCGATATAATCATGAGGATTAGCAGTTGTAAAGGTTAAAATAATGCAATTATCGTGTGAAACAAAATAGTGCACAGGGTGATTACTTATTCAGTAACTATGCATTACGAATCTAAGAATCGAAGTATTCTGAAGGCAAATTACCCCTCAGATTCCTACATAATCTTTCCCCTTCACCTTAAACCTATGCCATATAGTTATAGAGTCATAGAGTGATACAGTGTAGAAACAGGCCCTTCGGCCCATCTAGCCCACACCGACCACCGTGTTCCAGGTACACTGGTCCCACCTGCCCGTGTTTGGCCCAACCCCCTCCAAACCTGTCCTATCCATGCTCCTGTCTAACTGTTTCTTAAAGGATCGGATAGTCAATAGACAATAGACAATAGGTGCAGGAGGAGACCATTCGGCCCTTCGAGCCAGCACCGCCATTCAATGTGATCATGGCTGATCATTCTCAATCAGTACCCCGTTCCTGCCTTCTCCCCAAAACCCTCCGCTATCCATAAGAGCTCTATCCAGCTCTCTCTTGAATGCATTCAGAGAATTGGCCTCCACTGCCTTCTGAGGCAGAGAATTCCACAGATTCACAACTCTCTGACTGAAAAAGTTTTTCCTCATCTCAGTTCTAAATGGCCTACCCCTTATTCTAAA
Source organism: Rhinoraja longicauda (assembly GCF_053455715.1). Classification (NCBI taxonomy): domain Eukaryota; kingdom Metazoa; phylum Chordata; class Chondrichthyes; order Rajiformes; family Arhynchobatidae; genus Rhinoraja; species Rhinoraja longicauda. Next base: position 80,042,909 of record NC_135957.1, read on the forward strand.
ACTGTGGCCCCTTGTTCTGGACTCCCCCAACATTGGGAACATGTTTCCTGCCTCTAACGTGCCCAACCCCTTAATAATCTTATACGTTTCGATAAGATCTCCTCTCATCCTTCTAAATTCCAGTGTGTACAAGCCTAGTCGCTCCAGTCTTTCAACATATGATAGTCCCGCCATTCCGGGAATTAACCTAGTAAACCTACGCTGCACGCCCTCAATAGCAATATTCCTGTCCATTCCTCTGCTTCTCAATTCCCCTACTCTGGGCAAGAGACTCAGCGCGTTCTCTAAACCTTCCCACTCTCACCCGAAGTGTTAATTCATTTTTGGAACGCAGAGAGAACATTGCATTCTTGTTCCTCCTAATGATCAAGTCCTGTGCTCGTTGCTTTAATAGAGTGACCTTTTACTGAATATTGATGAACAGCGCACTCTGTTTACATTTCAGAGTTCCCGCACGCTCATTTAAAAATTATTTTGGCACTTCGATGATTGATTGTAACAGGTGATTACATTATGCTGCATTTTAATGGAAAAGTATTTGAAAACAAAATGAATGCGCGACAACCCCATTTATCTCATTTTGTTAACGCACAAAGCCGTGGATTAATTTTCCAGGCATGCATCCTTCCCCCGAGCACTTTGAGCTGATGATACCCTACTTGAGGTACCATCATCACGTCTCAACATAGTGGTTTGCCACTGATATTTTAATGATGCTTTGTGAAACAATATTTGCCAAACTTACCAGCTTCATCAATTGTCGTGGGTTATTGCAATTGAGATTAATGACTTGGAGTTTTCTTAATTCATTTCTGATAACGGAAGGACAACTGCCAAATCAATATAATGGGAGTATTTTTTCTGGTTCTGGATGTGCTGGCCCTGGAGAGGGTCCAGAGGAGGTTTACAAGAACGATCCCAGGATTGAGTTGGTTAACCTATAATGAGCGTTTGTCGGCACTGGGCCTGTACTCGCTGGAGTTTAGTAGAATGAGGGGGGAGCCTCATTGAAACTTACCGGATAGTGAAAGGCCTGGATAGAGTGGATGTAGGGAGGATGTTTCCACTAGTGGGAAAGTCGAGGACTAGAGGTCAATGCCTCAGAATTAAAGGACGTCCTTTAAGGAGATGAGGAGGAATTTCTTTGGTCAGAGGGTGGCGAATCTGTGGAATTTAGATTTTTTTTAGATTTAGAGATACAGCGCGGAAACAGGCCCTTCGGCCCACCGGGTCCGCGCCGCCCAGCGATCCCCGCACATTAACACTATCCTACACACACTAGGGACAATTTTTTTTACATTTGCCCAGCCAATTAACCTACATACCTGTACATCTTTGGAGTGTGGGAGGAAACCGAAGATCTCGGAGAAAACCCACGCAGGTCACGGGGAGAACGGACAAACTCCGTACAGACGGCGCCCGTAGTCAAGATCGAACCTGAGTCTCCGGTGCTGCATTCGCTGTAAGGCAGCAACTCTACCGCTGCGCCACCGTGCCGCCCTTTAAGGAGATGAGGAGGAATTTCTTTGGTCAGAGGGTGGTGAATCTGTGGAATTCTTTCCCACAGATGGCTGTTGAGGTCAAGTCATAATAATAATAATATATTCCTTTATTCGTCCCACACCAGGGAAATTTACAGTGTTACAGCAGCAAAGTGGATAGCAAGAGATCATTCATAATAAATAAAAGTAAAGACAAGGATAAATTGTCATCAGTTTACTGTGTATTCCTTAACTGTTACTGTTGACTGGTCTGCTGGGAGCAGTGCTGGTTGTGCAGTCTCACGGCAGCGGGAAGGAAGGACCTCCTATATCTCTCCTTCACGCACTTGGGGTGAAGGAGTCTGTCACTGAAGGAGCTACTCAGTGCAATGACAGTGTCCTGCATGGGGTGGAAGTCGTTGTCCAGCAGCGATGTTATCTTTGCCATCATCCTCCTCTCTCCCACCGCCTGCACTGAGTCGAGGGGGCAACCCAGGACAGAGCCGGCCTTCCTGACCAGCTTGTCGAGTGTCTTCCCCTCCTCCGCTGAGATGCTGCTGCTCCAGCAGACCACTCCATAGAAGATGGCCGATGCAACCACCGTGTTGTAGAAGGTCCTTAGGGGTGCCCCCTGCACTCCAAAGGACATGAGTCTCCTTAGCAGATAAAGTCTGCTCTGGCCCTTTCCGTATAGCACATCGGTGTTTTCAGTCCAGTCCAGTTTATTGTTGAGGTAGACACCCAGGTACTTATAAGAGTCCACCCTCCCGATGTCCATTCCCTGGATGTTCACCGGTGTCGGGGGGACCTGGCTGCGCCTGCGGAAATCTACCACCATCTCCCTAGTTTTCCCCGCGTTGATCCGGAGGCAGTTCCGCTGGCACCAGTCCACAAACTCCTTGATCAATTCTCTGTACGCCCTGTCATATTCGCCCGTGATGAGGCCGACGATGGCAGAGTCGTCAGAGAACTTCTGTAGATAGGAGCCTGCAGAGCTGTGCCTGAAGTCCGCAGTGTACAGGGTGAACAAGAGTGGAGCTAGCGCTGTTCCCTGCGGAACCCCAGTGCTGCAGACCACCCTGTCCGAGACCAGGTCCTTTGTCCTCACGTACTGTGGTCGGTTGGTGAGGTGGTCCAGAATCCAGGATGTGAGGTGGTGGTCCACTCCTGTGTGCTCCAGCTTGCCCCCCAGAAGCCCCGGCTGGATGGTGTTGAACGCACTGGAGAAATCAAAGAACACGATTCCAACAGTGCTATCCGGCCTCTCCAGGTGTGAGAGAGCTCTGAGCCGCAGGTAGATGATGGCGGCCTCCGCCCCGATGCGAGTCTGGTAGGCGAACTGCAGCGGATCCATTGATGGTCTCACCAGGGGGCGGAGATGGGCGAGGACCAGACGCTCCAGTGTCTTCATCAGGTGTGATGTCAGTGCCACCGGCCCGTAGCTGTTGAGTTCCTTCGGGTGCGGCGTCTTTGGTACCGGTACCACGCAGGATGTTTTCCACAGCTGTGGAACTCTCCCCAGTTTCAGGCTCAGATTGAAGCCGTGCTCCACTATCCCGCACAGCTGGTCTGCACAGGACTTGAGGAGCCTCTAGCTGATGCCATCCGGACCAGCCGCCTTCCTCGCATTGATTGGATATATTGGATATATAGCGGATATAGTTAAGGCAGAGATAGATAGATTCTTGATTAGTACAGATGTCAGAGATTATGGGGAGAAGGCAAGAGAATGGGGTGAGGAGGGAGAGATCGATCAGCCATGATTGAATGGCGGAGTAGACTCGATGGGCCGAATGGTCTAATTCTGCTCCTATCACTTATGATCTTACGATCATGATTTACATTTGGCATCTCAGGGGAAAAAAACAAACACGTGTACACCAAGCACAGATCGTTTCGCTGAACACCTCTGCTCAGTCCACCTTGGCCTGCGTGATCTCCCATTTGGTAAACACTTTAACTCCCCTTCCCATTCCCACACTGATCTTTCTGTCCCTCTCTCCTCCACTTGCAGAGTGAGGCCCGACGCAAATTGGAGGAACAGCACCTCATATTTCCCAGCTTGGGCAGCCGGCAACCCAACGGTACGAACGATGATTTCTCTAATTTCTAGTAACCCCTGCACCCCCCCCTCCCCCCCCCCCCCCCTAGTTGTCCTACCAGTTCCTACTTTTTAAAGTGAATTTTGGCTGATCAGCCACGGTGGCGCAGCGGTAGAGTTGCTGCCTTACAGCGAATGCAGCGCTGGAGACCCGGGTTCGATCCCGACTACGGATGCTGTCTGTATGGAGTTTGTACGTTCTCTCCGTGGGTTTTCTCCGAGATCTTCGGTTTCCTCCCACGACCCAAAGACGTGCAGGTTTGTAGGTTAATTGGCTTGGGTAAATGTAAAAATTGTCCCTAGTGGGTGTAGGATAGTGTTAATGTGCGGGGCCGAAGGGCCTGTTTCCGCACTGTATCTCTAAACTGTTCGCATCCTTGTATCCCCTCGTTATCATCTCTTTCCAGCCCACAATAGACCATTGTGGGCTCCACCCTTCCTTGGTCATCGGTCGCCGGCCCTGCTTTGGTCTGGCCTATTCTTACCTCCAGTTCCCTCCCCTCTACGTTTTGGTCTGAAGAACGGTCCTGACCTGAAACGTCACCTATTCCTTTTCTCCAGAGATGCTGCCTGACCCGCTGAGTGACTCCTGTACTTTGTGTCTATGATTTATTTAGTTTTTAGTTTTTAAAGATACACCACAGAAACAGGCCCTTCGGCCCTCTGTGTCCACACCGACCAGCAGTCCCCACACACTAACACTATCCCACACACTCTGGGGACTATTTACATTTATACCAAGCCAATTAATCCTCAAAACTCTTCGGCTTTGGAGTGTGTGAGGAAACCGAAGATCTCGGAAAAAGGCCATGCGGTCACGGGGATAACGTGCAAACTCCGTACAGACAGCACCCGTAGTCAGGATCGAGCCCAGGCCTCGGGCGCTGTAAGGCAGCGACTCTACCGCTGCGCCACTGTGCCGCCATTGTCTCCCTTCATTATCACCTCTTCCCCAGCCAACAATGGGCCATTGTGGGTTCCACCCTTCCTTGGTCATCTGTCACCGGCCCTGCTTTTCTTATCTCCAGTTCCCTCCCCTCTGCTTTCAGTCTGAAGAAGGTGTCTCGACCCGAAAGGTCACCCATCCTTTTTTCTCCAGAGATGCTGCCTGAGCCGTTGAGTTACTCCGGCGCTTTGTGTCTAACTTCGGTGTAAACCAGCATCTGCAGTTCCTTCCTACACACGAGAAAACAAACATTATATACTGAGACCAGCCTGCAAGGGGCTGTGGAACTGTGATTGCCACTTGACTGGCTGAAACAAATACTGAAGTGGCCCTTGTTTCTTTTGTTGTGTTTTTCAGTGCAGTGGGCATATTACAGCATTAAAATTAATTATCATGATGAGTGCTCTTTTTTTGGTGGCACCGAACAACATTTCACTGATTTATCCAGAAGCCCACTGTCGAAACACAGAATTTTATTATATCAGATAAAGGGCTTCACGGTCCAGTGGGACCGGCTTCCATCCTGACTACGGGTGCTGTCTGTAGGGAGTTTGTACGTTCTCCCCGTGACCTGCGTGGGTTTTCTCCGGGTGCTTCGGTTTCCTCCCACACTCCACAGAGGTACAGGTTTTGTAGGCGAATTGGCTTGGTGTAAATGTAAACTGTCCCTGGTGTGTGTGTGTGTGTGTGCGGGGATCGCTGGTCGTTGCGGAGTCGGTGGGCTGAAGGGCCTGTTTCCGCGCTGATTTATCCAGGGATTCACTGCCCAGAATCACAGAATTCATCAGATCAGAATTATTCATGGACTGGACATCACATCCCGATGCAGATTACATTTTGGGTAGGAGTTTTGATTGAAAAATGTTTATGGAATACAAACAAAAGCAGTAACAGAGGTGCAATTAGAAAGCTATTGTTTTTGTTTTTATTTTCCATAAACAAGGGGGTATAGGGAGAAGGCAGGAACGGGGTACTGATTGAGAATAATCAGCCATGATCACATTGCATGGCGGTGCTGGCTCGAAGGGCCAAATGGCCTCCTCCTGCACCTATTGTCTATTGTCAAACACGAGGAATCATTAATCACATTCGCTGTTCTAAAAGCATAATTTTTCTCTCATTAAAGCTCACTAAACTTTTGTTTGACAATTCTGCATAGCATTAATTCCTTCAGACTTAATAAAGCAATACAGTTTGTACATTAGGTTTAGGGGTAGATTTTTTGTTCTAACATTTAAGGTGAGGAGGGAAAGATTTTACAGGAACTTTTTCACGCAAAGGGTGGTGGGTGTACGGAACGAGCTGCCGGAGGAGGTAGTTGTTGCAATGCTTAAGAAACAATTAAGTGTCTGGATAGTGTAGGAAGGAACTGCAGATGGTGGTTTAAACCAAAGATAGACACAAAAAGCTGGAGTAACTCAGCGGGACAGGCAGCATCTCTGGAGAGAAGGAATGGGTGACGTTGCAGGTGGAAACCCTTCTTCAGATATGGATAGGACAGGTTTAGAGGGATATGGGCCAAATCCAGGCAGGTGGGACTAGTGTAGATGGGGCATGTTGGTCGGTGTTGGCAAGCTGGGCCGAAGGGCCTGTTTCCACACTGTACGACTCTATGTACCGAGGTACAGTTTGCCTGCTATCTAACCAAATCAGGTTATAATGTTTATAAATAGAATTAAGTCAAACTCAAGTACAATAATTACATTTAGAACAATATAGTTGTCAGCATTATAGCACATTAGTTCCAGTGACAAAGCCCAATGTTCACAATGGAAGTAGATGTAAATAGCACAGTATAAGAAAATAACTGCAGATGCTGGTACAAATCGATTTATTCACAAAATGCTGGAGTAACTCAGCAGGTCAGGCAGCATCTCAGGAGAGAAGGAATGGGTGACGTTTCGGGTCGAGACCCTTCCCCAGACTGATGTCGGGAGTGGGACAAAGGAAGGATATAGGTGGAGACAGGAAGATAGAGGGAGATCTGGGAAGGAGGAGGGGAAGGGAGGGACAGAGGAACTATCTAAAGTTGGAGAAGTCGACGTTCATACCGCCGGGCTGCAAACTGCCCAGGCGAAATATGAGGTGCTGCTCCTCCAATTTCCGGCGGGCCTCACTGTGGCACTGGAGGAGGCCCATGACAGAAAGGTCAGACTGGGAATGGGAGGGTGAGTTAAAGTGCTGGGCCACCGGGAGATCAGTTTTATTAATGCGGACCGAGCGCAGGTGTTCAGCGAAGCGATCGCCGAGCCTGCGCTTGGCTTCGCCGATATAAATAAGTTGACATCTAGAGCAGCGGATGCAATAGATGAGGTTGGAGGAGGTGCAGGTGAACCTTTGTCTCACCTGGAAAGACTGTTTGGGTCATTTGATGGAGTTGAGGGGGGAGGTAAAGGGACAGGTGTTGCATCTCGTGCGGTTGCAAGGGAAAGTGCCCGGGGATGGGACGGTTTGGGTAGGAAGGGACGAGTGGACAAGGGAGTTACGGAGGGAACGGTCTCTGCGGAACGCAGAGAGGGGAGGGGATGGGAAGATATGGCCAGTGGTGGGGTCCCGTTGTAGGTGACGGAAATGTTGGTGGATGATATGTTGGATCCGCTGGCTGGTGGGGTGGAAGGTGAGAACGAGGGGGATCCTGTCCTTGTTGCGAGTGGGGGGAGGGGGAGCAAGAGCGGAGCTGCGGGATGTAGAAGAGACCCTAGTGAGAGCCTCATCTATAATGGAGGTGGGGAAGCCCCATTTTCTGAAGAACGAGGACATCTCGGAAGCCCTAGTGTGAAACACCTCATCCCGGGCGCAGATGCGGCGTAGACGGAGGAATTGGGAGTAGGGGATAGACTTTTTGCAGGGGACCGGGTGGGAAGAAGTGTAGTCCAGATAGCTGTGCGAGTCGGTGGGTTTGTAGTAAATGTCCGTCACTAGTCTGTCTCCTGTGATGGAGATGGTGAGGTCCAGAAACAGGAGGGAGATGTCAGAGATAGTCCAGGTATATTTAAGGGCAGGATGGAAATTGGAGGTGAAGTGTATGAAGTCAGTGAGTTCTGCATGGGTGCAAGAGGTAGCACCAATGCAGTCGTCGATGTAGCGGAGGTTGAGTTCGGGGATGGGCCAGTGTACGTCTGGAACAGGGATTGTTCGACGTACCCGACAAAGAGGCAGGCGTAGCTGGGGCCCATGCGAGTGCCCATAGCTACGCCTCTGGTTTGGAGGAAGTGGGAGGAGTCAAAGGAGAAGTTGTTGAGGGTAAGAACCAGCTCTGCTAGGCGGAGGAGGGTGTTGGTCGATGGGGATTGGCTGGTTCTACGGTCGAGGAAGATACAGTACTCTAGCATATGGAAGGGCCGTTCAGTAGCCTGATAACAGAGGGGAAGAACCTATTCCCGAGTGTGTGGATTCAAAGTTCTAAACCTATAAGGGTAAGGTATGAAAACGACAGATCAAAGCAGACGATGCACAAGGAAATGTAGAATGGTTCATTGTTGGCGTAGAAACATAGAAACACAGAAAATAGGTGCAGGAGGAGGCCATTCGGCCCTTCGAGCCAGCACCGCCATTCATTGTGATCATGGCTGATCATCCATAATCAGTAACCCATGCCTGCCCTCTCCCCATATCCCTTGATTCCGCTGGCCCCGAGAGCTCTATCTAACTCTCTTTTAAATTCATCCAGTGAATTGGCCTCCACTGCCCTCTGTGGCAGAGAATTCCGCAAATTCACAACTCTCTGGGTGAACAAGCTTTTTTTCTCACCTCAGTTTTAAATGGCCTCCCCTTTAATCAGAGCTGGTGAGCAGGAGGAATCACAGAGGGGGGAGAGGTGAGAGAGGATGTTACTGATCTCTCATTGGAGAGAGTGCATGGACTTGCTACGACATCACGTTTTAACCCAGACTCGCTGCCACACAACAATGGACCCTCTCCCCGTCACTCTCAACCCGAAGAAGGGTCTCGACCCGGAACGTCACCCATTCCTTCTCTCCAAAAATGCTGCCTGTCCCGCCGAGATACTCCAGCATTTTGGGTCTTTCTTATTGAGTGTAGAAGTTGGGGGTTAGGCACAAAATGCTGGAGTAACTCAGCGGGACAGGCAGCATCTCTGGAGAGACCTTTCAGGTTGAGAGCCCTCTTCAGACTAGTCAGGGGAAAGGGAAACAAGGAATATCGACAGTGGTGTGGAGAGAAATACAGCAAATTAATGAAAGATTTGCAAAAGAGTAACGATTATAAAGGAAACAAGCCATTTCTTTCTGTCTACGGGTGCTGTCTGTACGGAGCTTGTGTGCATTCCCCATGACCTGCATGGGTTTTCTCCGAGATCCTCGGTTCCTCCCACACTCCAAAGTGCAGTCTGGGAAACCGTTACCTTTTTGCATATGTTTCATTCATTGTTCTTTATCTCTCGTCTATACATCATCGTCTACATCTCTCGTTTCCCTTATCCTTAACTAGTCTGAAGAAGGGTCTCAATCCGAAACGTCACCCATTCCTTCTCTCCAGAGATGCTGCCTGGCCCGCTGAGTTACTCCAGAATTTTGTGTCTATCTTCAGTGTTTTCCTTTGTGAATCCCGAGATCTGAGACTAAACTGAATTTAGTGGGGCGGGCTGCATTTCAGGTCTGAAGAAGGGTCTCGACCCGAAACGTCACCCATTCCTTCTCTCCAGAGATGCTGCCTGACCTGCTGAGTTACTCCAGCTTTTTGTGTCTATCTGCAGGAACATGCAGGTTTGTCGGTTAATTGGCTTGGGATAAATGTAAATAATCCCTCGAGCGTGTAGGATAGAGTTAATGTGCGGAGATCGCTGGTCGGTGCGGACCCGGTGGGCCGAAGGGCTTGTTTCCATGCTGCAACCTCTAAACTAAACTAAAAAGTGTTATTTTATGCCATTAATGCCGAACACATGAACAGACCACTTCAAAGACTTGTTTATGAATGACTGCACTGTTTATTTTAATGCTTCCAAAATAAGCATCCTCTTTAACATATGTTTGGAAAGTAATAATATGCTCAGACAGACAAATAAAAAAACACTCCCAATGACTCCTCTTTGATATAAATGGCATTTCAATCATTTGAAGGAAGAAGCACTAAAAATAAGCAATGTCTTTGTGCTTTCAGTTAATCCCTTAAAAAACGCAAGGTATTGAATATCTGTCACAATTTTTTTTAACGGAGGCAATAGGAAATCCTATCAATAGCTACAAATAACTAAATTATTTTAAAATAAGTTAATATGTGATAGGAGCAGCATTAGGTCATTGGCTCCATCAAGTCAACGCCACCATTCAATCATCTCCCTCCCAACCCCAATCTCCTGCCTTCTCCCCTTAACCCCTGACTCCGTACTAATTAAATTGTATCACGGATCCCTAACCTTACATAATCACAATCATTTGTGTCCAAAGTATCACAAAATGCTGGAGTAACTCAGCAGGTCGGGCAGCATCTAGGAGAGAAGGATTGCGTGACGTTTCGGGTCGAGACCCTTCTTTGGACTGAATTCCTTCTCTCCTAGATGCTGCCTGACCTGCTGAGTTACTCCAGCATTTTGTGATACCTTCGAGTTGTACCAGCATCTGCAGTTATTTTCCTACATCATTTGCGTCCAGATCGTTTCCAAAGTTGGACAAATGACCTTTTCCACTTGGGCTGTAGAACATAGAAAGCCTCCATGTCCTTCCTGTAATGGGGTGACAAGAACTGCACACAATACACCAAATGCGGCCTGACCATTAGTGCACTTTCTAAAGTTATTGTGGGAAGCAGAGACAAGGTGATGGAGAGGCACTTAATGCTGGCTCCAATGGCAGGGAGGTCCAAGAAGATTGGAGATCAAGCTGTGTTATGCATACACGATCTTGCCCTCTCTGCCTCAGGCTCCCTCCTCGCGTCTCATTGACTCCCTAGTTCTTTCAGCCAAAAAAAAAACCCTTTATTCCCGCTCTTTGCCTTCTGCCATTCCGCCAACCTTCCATCCATGCTGGTATCTTCAGTTTTGTTTTATTGTCACGTGTACCGAGACACGATGAAAAGGACTTGTCGCGTGGTAACCAGTCAGCAGAAAGACAGTGCATGATTACAACTGGGCCATTCACAGGTTAAGGGAATAACATTTACTGGAAGATAAAGCCAGTAAACCCCGATCATAGATAGTCCGAGGGTCACCAATGTGGCAGGTAGTGGTTCGGGACTGCTCTCTATTTGTGTTTGGATGGTTCAGTTGCCTGATAACAGCTGGGGAGCTCGGTGCCTTCTGCCACTCGGCCAACCTTCTATCCATGCTGGCAACTTCCTTAGGATGCGGTACTGGTACTAACGTAGAACAAGTGTACGCAGTGATTCATGGTCGGCGCGGACTCGGTGGGCTGTGGGGCCTGTTTCCATGCACTATTTATTTTAGTTTCGTTTGGGGATACAGCCCACCAAATCCGCGCCGACCAGCGATCACCTCACACACTAACACTATCCTACACACACTAGGGGACAATTTACAATGTTACCAAAGCCAATTATCCTACAAGCCTGTTTATATCTTTGGAGTGTGGGAGGGAACTGGAGCACCCGGGAAGAACCCACGCAGGTCGCGGGGAGAACGTGCAAACTCCGTACAGACAGCACCTGTAGTCAGGATCGAACCTGGGTCTCCGGCGCTGTAAGGCAGCAGCTCTACCGCTACACCACCTGAACTAAGTCTAAAGTCTAAAGTCTAAAGGCACAAGCAAAAAACAATGGTTAAAGAGATGATTAAACAGAGATGAGGTGAAAGCAAAAGAGAAATGGTTACCTTCATCTGAGTGAAGATCACCTCAGGCGTATGCTTCTGCTGGGAAAAAAAAACGGTCCAGGTTTCCCCACTGTGAGCTGCGTGATTTAGGAGTATAGTCTGACCTAGCCACCATTGCTTCTGCAACTGTGGAGATAATATTAACTGCTGCTGTCATCTTCACGACTACCCGTTTCTTCCCTATCCCGTCTTCTGATTATGGTGGCATTAATCAGAGTAAGGTAGGCCAGCGAGTCTAAACATCTGCCTTGCAGGCTGGTAAACAGTACGCACAAGTAAATGCCTTGACGTATGGACAATAAAGCACTGCCGATACTCATGGAGTGAGTGGCATGTATCTTGTGACTCTCCAGCTGAAAGTACTACAAGCTCTAATAGAGGGGACTCGGTGGTCATGGAGTCAGGGAGTCGTAGAGTGATACAGCGTGGAAACAGGCCCTTCGACCCAACTTGCCCACACCGGCCAACAATGTCCCATCTACACTAGTCCCACCTGCCTGCATTTGGCCCATATCCCTGGCCTATCCATGGACCTGTCTAACTGTTTCATCAAAGTTGGGATAGTCCCAGTCTCAACCGCCTCCTCTGGCAGCTTGTCCCATACACCCACCACCCATTGTGTGAAAAGGTTACCCCTCAGATTCCTATTAAATCTGATGGTGGATTAAGACACCAGTCAAATATTGTAACGAAGATTATCTGATCTCTATTCCAACCTTTTTTCTTTTTCCATCGTTAATCTTTTGCATATCTTTCATTCATTTGCTCTATCTCTCCCTATCACCGTCTATATCTCTTGTTTCACTTTCCCCTGACTCTCAGTCTGATGAAGGGTCTTGACCCGAAACGTCACCTATTCCTTTTTATCCGGAGATGCTGCCTGACCCGCTGACATACACCAGCTTTTGGTCTCTATTCCACAAAACTGAGTACAACGGTTTTGCACCAGGTAGCTGCCAAGTTAGTTCCCTTCCCACTGATTCAATTCCATGTACATAGAAACATAGAAAATAGGTGCAGGAGTAGGCCATTCGGCCCTTCGAGCCATTCAATATGATCATGGCCGCTCATCCTAAATCAGTACCCCGTTCCTGCTTTTTCCCCATATCCCTTGATTCCGTACAGAAAATGGAAATAAGCATTGGACCACAAGACACAGAGTCATAGTCTTCTAGCGTGGAAACAGGCCCTTCGGCCCAACTTACCCACACCGGCCAACATGTCCCAGCTGCACTAGTCCCACCTGCCTGCATTTGGCCCATATCCCTCTAAACCTATCCTATCCATGCACCTGTGAAAATGTTTCTTAAATGTTGCGATAGTCCGTGCCTAAACTACCTCCTCCGGCAGCTTGTTCCATACACCCACCACCCTTTACGTGAAAACGTTACCCCTCAGGTTCCTAATAAATCTTTCCCTCTTCATCGTAAACCTATATCTTTTGGTTCTCCATTGCCCTACTCGGGGCAAGACAGTCTGTGCAGTCTTTTAGTCAGAAGGTGGTAAATCTGTGACGCAGTCATGGGGAGAGCGTACAAACTCCGTACAGACAGTACCCGTAGTCGGGATTGAACCCGGGTCTCTGGCGCTGTAAGGCAGCAACTCTACCGCTGCGCCACCGTGCCACCCTTCTTTTGACCAGGACAAATCATGTGATAAAGGCACCCTTCACTTATTTGTGTATAAATGAGAATTGGGGGATGCTGCTTGATTTACTCCATAAAAGCTGCAATTTACAGTTTAGAATTTTAACTGTGCTTGAGGCAAACCAGATGAACTCCACATCAATACCCATTTTAATATCTGGAGTGTTAGTTCATACCCATCAAGGATTTGTCTCCATATTAAGACCATGTACTCATGTTCTTCTCTGTTTTGAAATTTAATTCCATTGATTTTCAATCACTTATCCAATATTGTTACTGAACTGCCATTGATCTTTAATAGCAATGATGAACATCTAAACTAATATCATTTAGTGGGAGAAGTCTATCAGTATTACATTCAGAGTAGTGTAGGAGAATAACTGCAGATGCTGGTACAAATCGAAGGTATCACAAAATGCTGGAGTAACTCAGCAGGTCAGGCAGCATCTGGGAGAGAGGGAATGGGTGACGTTTCGGGTCGAGACCCTTCTTCAGACCGAAGAAGGGTCTCGACCTGAAACGTCATCCATTACATTCAGTGTACTTTAGACAATAGACAATAGACAATAGGTGCAGGAGTAGGCCATTCAGCCCTTCGAGCCAGCACCGCCATTCAATGCGATCATGGCTGATCACTCTCAATCAGTACCCTGTTCCTGCCTTCTCCCCATACCCTCTCACTCCGCTATCCTTAGGAGCTCTATCCAGCTCTCCCTTGAAAGCATCCAACGAACTGGCCTCCACTGCCTTCTGAGGCAGAGAATTCCACACCTTCACCACTCTCTGACTGAAAAAGTTCTTCCTCATCTCCGTTCTAAATGGCCTACCCCTTATTCTTAAACTGTGGCCCCTTGTTCTGGACTCCCCCAACATTGGGAACATGTTTCCTGCCTCTAATGTGTCCAATCCCCTAATTATCTTATATGTTTCAATAAGATCCCCCCTCATCCTTCTAAATTCCAGTGTATACAAGCCCAATCGCTCCAGCCTTTCAACATACGACAGTCCCGCCATTCCGGGAATTAACCTAGTGGAACCAACGCTGCACGCCCTCCATAGCAAGAATATCCTTCCTCAAATTTGGAGACCAAAAATTTAGACTTTAGAGATACAGATACAGTGTGGACTCAGGCCCTTCGGCCCACTGGGTCCGTGCCGACCAGCAATTACCACGTATACAGGCACTATCTTCACACTAGGGACAATTTACAATTTTACCGAAGCCAATTAATTTACAAACCTGCATGGTTTTGGAGTGTGGGAGGAAACCGGAGCACCTGGAGTAAACCCACACAGGTCACTGGGAGAACGTACAAACTCCATACACACAAGCACCCGTAGTCAGGATCGAACCCAGGTCTTTAGGGCAGCAAATCTACTGCTGCGCCACCAAGCCGCCCATTTTTAAAATAAATTATAATTTATTTTCTAACCACAGTCTGTGTGGAAAAAATATCCCCCTCCTTGTGGCCCCTTCCCCTTTTAATCTTTTTTTGTGAATTAACCAATAAAGGGGCTCTGGGAAGTGAGGTGAGGTGGTCGTTCGCAGGTTTGTTACCTGAAATTGGAGAATTGAATGTTCATACTGTTGGATTGTAAGGTATCCAAGCGGAATATGAGGTAGTGTTTCTACAGTCTGCATGTGGGCTCACACTGGATATGGAGGAGGCCCAGGACAGAAAGACCTGACTGGGAATGTCATTCAGAGACTTGTGAATCTGTGGAATTCTCTGCCTCAGAAGGCAGTGGAGGCCAATTCTCTGAATGCTTTCAAGAGAGAGCTAGATAGAACTCTTAAGGATAGCGGAGTCAGGGGGTATGGGGAGCAGGCAGGAACGGGGTTCTGATTTTGGATGACCAGCCATGATCACAGTGAATGGCGGTGCTGGCTCGAAGGGCTGAATGGCCTACTGCACCTATTGTCTATTGGAATGGGAAGGAGCTAAAATGATTAGCAGTCAGAAGATCCAGCAGGCCTTGGCGGACTGAGTGCAATTGTTTGTCAAAATGATCTGCATTTCCACTGCTTGAAGCTGTTACCACCT
Organism: Rhinoraja longicauda; assembly: GCF_053455715.1. NCBI lineage: Eukaryota > Metazoa > Chordata > Chondrichthyes > Rajiformes > Arhynchobatidae > Rhinoraja > Rhinoraja longicauda. Next base: position 80,057,912 of record NC_135957.1, read on the forward strand.
TTTCACCTGCAGAAACATGACCGAATTGGGGCAAAATCGGCCATTTTAATGCCCAAAACGATTTTTTTTTTACACAAACAGTGGTGTGTGTTGGGAATGATCTGCCAGAGGAGGCAGTTGAGGCAGAGACTGTTTAAGGAACATCTACAGTAGACGGGTACATGGATAGGACAGGTTTAGAGGGATATGGGCCAAACACAGGCAGGTGGGACTAGTGTAGCTGGGACATGTTGGTCGCTGTGGGCAAGTTGAGCCAAAGGGCATGATTCCATGCTGTTATGACTCTATTTAGAAATGCATAGGGGTGAATGCACAGTGTCTTTACCCAGGGTAGGAGAATCAAGAATCAGAGTACACAGGTGTAAGGTGAGATGGGCAAAATTTAAGATAAATTTGACGGGCCACATTGTCGCTCAGAGGATTGTGGGCATATAAGCTCATAAGCTCATAAGTTCTCGAAGCAGAATTAGGCCATTCGGCCCTTCAAGTCTACTCCACCATTCAATCGTGGCTGATGTATCTCTTCCTCATAACCCCATTCTCCTGCCTTCTCCCCATAACCCCTGACTCCTGTGATAATTAAGAATCTTTCTATATCTGCCTTAAGAAATATTCATTGACTTGGCCTCCACAGCCTTCTGTGGCAATGAATTCCACAGACTCACCACCTTCTGAGAAAATAAATTCCTCCTCATCTCTTTCCCAAAGGTTGTTATGGCTGCGGTATTTGTGTTATGGTACAGTTAAGTGTCCGGTTAACCCTGACTGTCAAAAAGGCAATGGATGTTCATAAGTAAGAGGAACAGAAATAGGCCATTTGGCCCATTGGGTCTACTCCGCCATTCAATCATGGCTGATCTACCTTTCCCTCTCAACCCCATTCTCCTGCCTTCTCCCCACAATCTCTGAACACCCGTACTAATCAAGAATCTGTCAAAGTCCTCCTTTAAAAATACCCATTGATTTGGTATGTGGAACGAGCTGGCAGAGGAGGCAGTTGAGGCTGGGACAATAATAGTATATTTAGATTTAGATTTTTTTTTAGATTTAGAGATACAGCGCGGAAACAGGCCCTTCGGCCCACCGAGTCCGCGCCGCCCAGCGATCCCCGCACATTAACACTATCCTACACTCACTAGGGACAATTTTTACATTTACCCAGCCAATTAACCTACATACCTGTACGTCTTTGGAGTGTGGGAGGAAACCGAAAATCTCGGAGAAAACCCACGCAGGTCACGGGGAGAACGTACAAACTCCGTGCAGACGGCGCCCGTAGTCGGGATCAAACCTGAGTCTCCGGCGCTGCATTCGCTGTAAGGCAGCAACTCTACCGCTGCGCCACCGTGCCAACTAAAATTAAAGGACATCTGGACAGGTGCATGGATAGAACAGGTTTAAAAGGATATGGGGCAAACACAGGCTGGTGAGACTAGTGTAGGTGGAGCATCTTGGCGGGAATGGTCAGGTTGGGCCGAAGGGGCTGTTTCCGTGCTCTGTGACACTCTCATGACTTCTCCTTCTGTGCACAGCCACCAGAAGGAACGTTATGAATGCTAGTGGACTTCAGGCATCATTTTAAAGTATGCTGTGATTATATCCATCGGAAGGTCAGCCCTTCCTTCTGGATCAGCGTGTTCTGCGCAACATTGCCACCTTGTGTGAGTTCGTGGTAGACCTTTGTTAGGATGGGGCATTTGTTTGGGAATTAGGGGAATCCTAGGCCCAATGGAAAAACCTGAGGTTGAATAGGTATCTAAAATTGTACGTATATTCTTCTGCACGGTGGTAGAATTGCTGCCTCACAGCGCCAGAGACTCGGGTTCGATCCTGACTACGGGTGCTGTCTGTACGGAGTTTGTACGTTCTCCCCGTGACCTGCGTGGGTTTTCTTCAGGATCTCCAGTTTCCTCCCACACCCCAAAGATGTACAGGTTTGTAGGCTAATTGGTTTGGTGTAAATGTAAATTGTCCCTAGTGTGTGTTGGATACTATAAGTGTGCTGGGATCACAGGTCGGCAGGGGCACGATGGGCCGAAGGGCATATTCCCATGCTGTATCTTTAATCCAAACTAAACTAAACTAAACTAAACCAACCTAAACTATGGCATACTAACCAATCCATTGTTCATCGAGATTAAAATAACTAAATTTACTCTTCAGATCAATCTTCAGTCCTGTCATAATTTGTGCCCCTCAATTAATATTATGGTGTCATAACATAATTTCAGTCCATTATTAATATCGCTCATTACATTTACTGTCTACCCTCTCCCATGAGGTTTGCAGTTGAGTTTGAAGTTCCTTAGCTCCAGTTTCTTACATCCTAGTATCGTCTGCACAATGCAGGGAGGTGGGACTAGTGAAGATGGGACATGTTGGTCAGTGTGGGCAAGTTGTGCAGAAGGGCCTGTTTCACACTGTCTGAAATGTCACATATTCATGTTCTCCAGAGATGCCGCCTGGCCTAGAGAGTTACTCCAGCACTTTGTGTCTTTTTTTTGTTGCATACCAGCATATGCGGCACGGTGGCGCAGCGGTAGAGTTGCTGCCTTACAGCGAATGCAGCACCGGAGACTCAGGTTCGATCCTGACTACGGACGCCGTCTGTACGGAGTTTGTACGTTCTCCCCGTGACCTGCGTGGGTTTTCTCCGAGATCTTCGGTTTCCTCCCACACTCCAAAGACGTACAGGTATGTAAGTTAATTGACTGGATAAAAATGTGAAAATTGTCCCTAGTGTGTGTAGGATAGTGTTAATGTGTGGGGATCGCTGGGCGGCGCGGACCCGGTGGGCCGAAGGGCCTGTTTCCGTGCTGCATCTCTAAATCTAAAAAAATCTCCAGTTCCTTCAGATAAAGGATAATGTGAGTCTGGATTTTCGAATCATAGAGTTATAAAGTGCTGGAGTAACTCAGTGGGTCAGGCAGCATCTCTGGAGAACATGGATATGTGACATTTCAACAGGAGGGAATCCTTGGTATACACTGCAATAAAGTACCATTAACCTAATGAACCATTGAGTCTTTGAATCAAAGAGTCAAAGATTTTACAATAGATTCATAGTCATACAGTGTGGAAACAAGCCTTTCAGCCCAACTTGCCCACACCGACCAATAAGTCCCAGCTACACTAGTCCCACCAAAAGCTTTTAGTTATCCATGTACCTGTCTAACTGTTTCTTAAACATTACAAAAGTCCCTGCCCCATCTACCTCCTCCGGCAGCTCGTTCCATACACCCACCAATCCTTTGTGTGAAAAAGTCACCCGTCAGATTCCTATTAAATCTTTCCCCCTTTGTCTTAAACCAATGTCCTTGGGTTCTCGATTCCCTTACTCTGGGCAATAGTCTACCTGATCAATTCCTCTCATGATTTCACACACCTCGATGGAGGAGAGGTGTATTTTGCTCCTGGCATGTTCGATCATGCAGAGAGATGATTCCCGATTTGTGACCTGACCATCTTTGTTTAATAAAAAATCTGTCAATCCCAGATTTAAAATTAATATTTGACCCAGTCTTTAATTTGGTTATGTGGAGTGTGTTACAAACATCTACCACTGCCGGGCTAGTGCCTAGCATTTAAAACGTGCTTCCTAATTCTAGACACCCCACCCCCAATCTCAACCTCCTCAAAACTCCTAACCATTACAAACACTAATCCTCTCCCCATCCATTCATTTCCCATTACTAGCTTGAAGTCCTTAATTCCGTTATTCTTTATTTACTTTTTAGGTTCGTTTATTGTCACGTGTACCGAGGTACAGTGAAAAGGTTTTTCTTGTGTGCTAACCAGTCAGCGGAAAAACAATTCATGATTACCATCGAGCTATTTAAGATCTTGTAGAGAGAGACACAAAAAGCTGGAGTAACTCAGCGGTACATTCAGCATCTCTGCTTGTCATGGAATAGGTGTCGTTTCGGGTGGAGATCCTTTTTCCGTCTGAAGAAGGGTCTCGACCTGAAACGTCACCTGTTTCTTTTCTCCAGAGATGATGCCTGTCCCGCTGAGTTACTCCAGCTTTTTGGGTCTATCTTCGGTTTAAGCCAGCATCTTAAGTGCGCACATCACTGAGGACCTTAGAAACATAGAAAATAGGTGCAGGAGTAGGCCATTCGGCCCTTTGAGCCTGCACCACCAGTCAATATGATCATGGCTGATCATCCAACTCAGTATCCTGTACCTGCCTTCTCTCCATACCCCCTGATCCCTTTGAACTGGCCTCAACTCCATACCCCCTGATCCCAATGAACTGGCCTCAACTACCTTCTGTGGCAGAGAATTCCATAGATTCACCACTCTCTGTGTGAAAAAAAAACGTTCTCATCTCGGTCCTAAAAGACTTCCCCCTTATACTTTAACAGTGACCCCTTGTTCTGGACCTTTCCTGGACACTGCAGACAGACACAATAACAAAGAAGGCTCGCCAGCGGCTCTTTTTCCTGCGAAGACTGAGGAAGTTTGGCATGAACGCCAGCATCCGCACAAAGCTCTACAGATGCACCATCGAGAGCCTGCTGATGGGCTGCATTACAGTCTGGCACGGGAACTGTTCTGCCCACAACCACAAATCACTACAGAGAGTGGTGAAGACGGCACAGCACATCACTGGCAACTGTCTCCCGGCCATTCAGGACATTTTCTACCGGCGGTGCCTGCGGAAGGCACGCAGCATCATCAAGGACCACAGCCACCCAGCACACAGGCTGTTCTCCTTGTTACCGTCAGGCAGACGATACTGGAGTATGGCTGTACGTACCACCAGACATAAGAACAGTTTCTACCATCAGGCCATCAGGCTTCTGAACTCATAAACACATTTCAAATCATATATGTTGATTATTTTTAATATTGTCTTTTTTGCCTATTTTTAATATGGTCTTTTTACTTTACTAATGTCATTTTTAAAATCTTATTTATCCTTGGAATATTACTGCTGAGGTGACCCGTTGTCTTGTCAAATACATTTCATTGTACCGTTGACCCTGTGCCAACCTATATAATTTATTATTATATAAGGCAGTTCCTTCCTACACATTCCTTATAGACAATAGACAATTGACAATTGGTGCTGTAAGCCATTCGGCCCTTCCAGCCAGCACCGCCATTCAATGTGATAATGGCTGATCATTCTCAATCAGTACCCCGTGCCGGCCTTCTCCCCAAACCCCCTGTCTCCGCTATCCTTAAGAGCTCTATCTAGCTCTCTCTTGAATGCATTCAGAGACTTGGCCTCCACTGCCTTCTGAGGCAGAGAATTCCACAGATTTGCAACTCTCTGACTGAAAAGGTTTTTCCTCATCTCAGTTCTAAATGGCCTACCCCTTATTCTTAAACTGTGGCCCCTGGTTCTGGACTCCCCCAACATTGGGAACATGTTTCCTACCTCTAACGTGTCCAACCCCTTAATAATCTTATACGTTTCGATAAGATCCCCGTTTAATAGTCTTATATGTTTCAATAGACAATAAACAATAGACAATAGGTGCAGGAGGAGGCCATTCGGCCCTTCGAGCCAGCACCGCCATTCAATGTGATCATGGCTGATCATTCTCAATCAGTACCCCGTTCCTGCCTTCTCCCCATACTCCCTGACTCCGCTATCCTTAAGAGCTCTATCCAGCTCTCTCTTGAATGCATTAGATAAGATAATCTGGCATTCAGCTGAGGCATCAACCTGATCATGACTTCCCCCTCTCCGCACTCCTCCCCTGACCTCTGCATCTTTCACAGCCCGTGCACGCAGCAGGGAATCTGCCTGTTCTCCAGTTCCAGATGCTGAGAGCAAAGGAAAAATATGAAATATGAAACACCGACAAATCCGGTTTGCAAACACCCCATGTTGGGCGTTCAGAGATAAGGCGGACTGGGAAATTAAAACAGAACATGCCGGAGAAACCCAGCTGGATAGACAGTACCTGCGGAGAAAAGAAACAGAATTAACATTGATGGTCAGTGGCCTCTCAGCAGAACCAGGAGAGAGCAGAGGAGGACAAGAGGGCCTGAGGTAACAATGGGAATGGCAACGAGGAGTTCAGGAGGGGCTGGATGGCGAGATTATTCGTGGAGCCAGCTGAGAGAGGTTGGCGAGGGCTTATTGATACAGGGATCTGTTGGGATGAGACGTAAGTAGGATGAAAGAGGGCAGGAGGCAGAGAGAGGAGAAAAATCAATATTGGAGCTGAGGGATAAAGAAAACACAAGCAGTTGCTGGCAATTTCAATTTAGTTTTAGTTTAGAGATACAGCGCAGAAACAGGCTCTTCGGCCCACCGAGTCCGTGCCGACCATCGATCCCCACGCACTAACACTACCCTACACACACTAGGGACAATTCACAATTTTACCCGAAACCAATTAAGCTACAAACCTGTACGTCTTTGGAGTGTGGGAAGAAACAGGAGCACCTGGAGAAAACCCACGCAGGTCACATGGAGATACAGCGTGGAAACAGGCTCTTCGGCCCACCGAGACGGCATCGACCAGCGATCCTCGCACATTAACGCTATCCTACGCACACTAGGGGCAATTTTCACTTATAGCAAGCCAATTAACCTACAAACGAGCATGAATTTGAAGATAATAGACAATAGACAATAGACAATAGGTGCAGGAGTAGGCCATTCAGCCCTTCGAGCCAGCACCGCCATTCAATGCTATCATGGCTGATCACTCTCAATCAGTACCCCGTTCCTGCCTTCTCCCCATACCCCCTCACTCCGCTATCCTTCAGAGCTCTATCCAGCTCTCTCTTGAAAGCATCCAACGAACTGGCCTCCACTGCCGTCTGAGGCAGAGAATTCCACACCTTCACCACTCTCTGACTGAAAAAGTTCTTCCTCATCTCCGTTCTAAATGGCCTACCCCTTATTCTTAAACTGTGGCCCCTTGTTCTGGACTCCCCCAATATTGGGAACATGTTTCCTGCCTCTAATGTGTCCAATCCCCTAATTATCTTATATGTTTCAATAAGATCCCCCCTCATCCTTTTAAACTCCAGTGTATACAAGCCTACACTGTCTCGGAGATCTCGGAGAAAAGCCATACGGTCGCCGGGAGAACGTACAAACTCCGTACAGACAGCGCCCGTAGTTAGGTTCGAACCCGGGTCTCCGGCGCTGTGATGCAGCGACTCTCCCGCTACGCCACCCTGCCACCCCTAACAGACAAACAGCTTTGTCATATAATCAATTCGGATGCAATGGTTTAATATATGATGCCATATACTTAAAGGAGCAGCAATAAATAATACATGGATGGAAACAAATCACTCCATTTAGTGAGACTGATGAATTGTCTGGCCCAACACAAAACAGCTTCCACAAATGAACAATTTCAAAGGGAGAATAGAGAGGACAGGCACAAGGTAAACAAATACATGTCCAACACCAATTTTCCGACACCCCTGGTTCCTGAGCCTTCGCTGGATTATCAATTTTAGTTAAGAGATACAGCGCGGAAACAAGCCCTTCGGCCCACTGGGTCCGCGCAAACCAGCGATCCCCGCATATTAACACTATCCTACATACACCAGGAACAATTTTTACATGTACCAAGCCAAGTAACCTTCGTACCTGTAGGTCTTTGGAGGAAACCGAGGATCGCGGGAAAAACCCACGCAGGTCACGGGGAGAACGTACAAACTCCATACAGGCAGCACCCGTAGTCAGGATCGAACCCTGCAAGCGCTGTAAGGCAGCAACTCTACCGCTGTGCCACCGCGTCGCCCGTTTTTGCCGGACCAACAGAGGTTCACGGCCTCCAAGAGGGGTTCAACGGTACCGGAACATTCCGCCTAGGCCGCCTAGGGGCCGGGATAGCGGCCAGCAAAGTCGGTCTGGGAAGTTGGCGGTGGGAACGGATCTGCCGGTTCCAGAGCCCCGGCCAACAGGGGACAAATCTGACCCGCCACAGACCCGGGTTCGATCCCGGCCTCGGGTGCTGCCTGCACGGAGTTTGTACGTTCTCCCCGTGACCTGCATGGGTTTTCTCCAGGTGCTCCGATTTCCTCCCACTCTCCGAAGATGTACATGTTTGCAGGTTAATTGGCTTTGGTAAATTTGTAAATTTTCCCCAGTATGTAGGACAGTGTTAGTGTGCGAGGCGATCGCTGGTCGGCAGGGACTCGGATGGGCCGAAGGGCCTGTTCCCCCGCTGTAACTCTAAAGCCTAAAGTCTAAATGATTATTTTATTAAATCATCATTCTGCTTAACTTTTGTATTCATTATAGAACTTGCTTGGGTAAAATTGGGCCTGGGTGACACAATATGATTCATCTTGAGACATTACAAATGATTGTGTTCATTATATCCGAGTACTTCAGTCAGCACAACAAACATATTATCATTAACTAGTGTGTTCGGATATTGTTCTGGATACACAATTAACAACGGCTTACAAATGAAATACTTTTACAGTGGAATTAATTGATACTTGTACACATCTACAAGGCAAATCACTTTGCAAAGGATTCTTTTCATGAAAGCAGAACCCAGTTTCTAAAAGGCTGATTCATGTGTTCACAGACACTCCATTGTAGCAGCTGCTCCAGCTGAAGAGGAAACACCATGTACCGAGTTTATCACCTGCAAATACAATGTACTGGATGTGAGGTGAATGAAGAGAGGCACGGTGGCGCAGTGGTGGAGATTGTTTCAAAAAATTCATCAGTTCATAAGTTCTAGGAACAGAATCAGGCCAGCGGTAGATTTACTGCCTTACAGCGAATGCAGCGCCGGTGACCCGGGTTCGATCCCGACTACGGGTGCTGTCTTAGACAATAGACAATAGGTGCAGGAGGAGGCCATTTGGCCCTTCGAGCCAGTACCACCATTCAATGTGATCATGGCTGATCATTCTCAATCAGTACCCCGTTCCTGCCTTCTCCCCATACCCCCTGACTCTGCTATCCTTAAGAGCTCTATCCAGCTCTCTCTTGAATGCATTCAGAGAATTGGCCCCCACTGCCTTCTGAGGCAGAGAATTCCACAGATTCACAACTCTCTGACTGGAAAAGTTTTTCCTCATCTCATGGCCTCCCCCTTATTCTTAAACTGTGGCCCCTTGTTCTGGACTCCCCCAACATTGGGAACATGTTTCCTGCCTCTAACGTGTCCAATCTTATACGTCTTGTACGGAGTTTGTACGTTCTCCCCGTGACCTGCGTGGGTTTTTCTCCAATTTCTCGGGTTTCCTCCCACACTCCAAAGACGTGCGGGTTTGTAGGTTGATTGGCTTTGTAAATGTACAAATTGTCCCTAGTGGGTGTAGGATGGTGCGGGGATCGCTGGTCGGCACGGACCCGACGGGCCGAAGGGCCTGGTTCCGCACTGTTATCTTCTAAACTAAACTAAAGTCTACTCCGCCATTCGATCATGGCTGGTCTATCACTCCCTCTCACCCCCATTGACCTCAAACAATCTACTGACATGGGGGGGGGGGGGGGCACTTCATAACAAGAGGAACCTCGCAATGCCCGGAGATGTATCAAAATCACCCAACAGGTGATGATTCCCAACATGAACATTTATCCTTAATAAAGGGCGAGACGGTGGTGCAGCGGTTACATAGAAACATAGAAAATAGGTGCAGGAGTAGGCCATTCGGCCCTTCGAGCCTGCACCGCCATTCAATATGATCATGGCTGATCATCCAGCTCAGTATCCCGTACCTGCCTTCTCTCCATACCCCCTGATCCCTTTAGCCACAAGGGCCACATCTAACTCCCTCTTAAATATAGCCAATGAACTGGCCTCAACTACCTTCTGTGGCAGAGAATTCCACAGACTCACCACTCTCTGTGTGAAGAAATGTTTTCTCATCTCGGTCCTAAAAGACTTCCCCCTTATCCTTAAGCTGTGTCCCCTGGTTCTGGACTCCCCCAACATCGGGAACAATCTTCCCGCATCTAGCCTCTCCAACCCCTTAAGAATTTTATATGTTTCTATAAGATCCCCCCTCAGTCTTCTATATTCCATCGAGTATGTAACATTACTGCCTTACAGCGCCAGAGACCCGGGTTTGATCCTGACTACGGGTGCTGCTGTACAGAGTTTGTACGTTCTCCCCTTGACCGCGTGGGTTTTCCCCGTGTGCTCCCACACGCCAAAGATGTGCAGGTTTGTAGGTTAATTGGCTTCGGTAATAGTTATAATTTGTCCCTTGGAACTACTATCTACCTCGTTGGTGACCTTCTGACTATCTTTGATCGGATTTTGCTGGCTTTACCTTGCACTAAACGTTATTCCCTTACCATGCAAGGGGCAGGGGGTATGGGGAGAAGGCAGGAACGGGGTACTGATTGTGGATGATCAGCCATGATCACATTGAATGGCGGTGCTGGGTCGAAGGGCTGAATGGCCTACTGAATGGCCAGTCTGAAGAAGGGTGTCGACCCGAAACGTCACCCATTCCTTCTCTCCTGAGATGCTGCCTGACCTGCTGAGTTACTCCAGCATTTTGTGAATAAATACCTTCGATTTGTTCCAGCATCTGCAGTTATTTTCTTATACTCCTGCACCTATTGTCTATTGTCTATATATCTACAGTATTCACTGGAAATGGCTCGATTGTAATCATGTATTGTCTTTCCGCTGACTGGTTAGCACGCAACAAAAGCTTTTCACTGTACCTCAGCACACGTGACAATAAACTAAACTGTAAACTAGTGTGTCGGATCGTGCTAGTGTACAGGGCGATCGCTGGTCGGTACATATCATCATATCATATCATATATATACAGCCGGAAACAGGCCTTTTCGGCCCTCCAAGTCCGTGCCGCCCAGCGATCCCCGTACGTTAACACTATCCTACACCCACTAGGGACAATTTTTTTTTACATTTACCCAGCCAATTAACCTACATACCTGCACGTCTTTGGAGTGTGGGAGGAAACCGAAGATCTCGGAGAAAACCCACGCAGGTCACGGGGAGAACGTACAAACTCCTTACAGTGCAGCACCCGTAGTCAGGATCGAACCTGAGTCTCCGGCGCTGCATTCGCTGTAAAGCAGCAACTCTACCGCTGCGCTACCGTGCCGCCCTACCGGTGGGCTGAAGGGCCTGTTTCCGAACTGTATCTCACTTATAAAACCGAAGTATTTCATGGACAACGTTAAATAATCTTTCACTTTCAAATGAAGTGGAAAAAAAAAAGAAAGTGATGCTTGGCCTGGTCGTGCATGCAGAGATTAGAAGCCTTCGGTTTGAACATTCATTCCCAGTACTCTGTCCTTCTCCAGTGAATATTCCAACGCTGATGAATAGTCAGCCAGATTTGATCTGCAAGGTGCGAAAAGGGAAGATTAAAAGCTTAGGCCCTGGCAGCTTACACCGAGAGAACATTGGAGAGGTGTCAGTCATCCTGGGAAGGTTAGATGAGATATTGCTGAGAAGAGTCGCTCGCAGCTGGAAATATCAAATCTGCTGTCACGAAGCAAAGCCACGGTTTGATTCTGCGTGTCCCGACCCGCAAGGGTAAAACAGCTACCCCCGGAAAAAACGCAAATGTTTTCGATTTTAGTTTTAATTTTAGAGATACAGCCGGAAACAGGCCCTTCGGCCCACCGAGTCCGCACCGATCAGCGATCCCTGCAACGGAACCGCAGGTAGACCCAAATGCAGCACACGGAACCAAGGAAGTAGTTTTAGGATGAGCTTTATTTCTACCTGCTCGTGGTCGGGGACTGAAGACTGAGGCGTTCACCAGGGCGACGACGAGGCATGAAGGCCGGGTCGGCAACAGGAAATCAGTCCGAGAGAGAATGCTGGAGAGTCTTGCATGAGGGCTAAAAACAATCTGGCAAACAGTGTGTGCGTGTGTGTGTGTAGCAAGGGTTTATATGCTGGTATGGCGAGTCCGAAACTTGTAAGTTGTAGACGAAGTTTATTGCAGCCGCAATACACGAATACAGAGATAAACAACAAGTTACAGGACAACCAATATAAACTTACTGTCTTCCTTGAAGACTTCGCCGAACTGGCTAAATCGGGCGCCAAACTCGCACCTGACATCGCTGGCCAATCAGCGATGTCGTTCCCTGGACCAATCCCCACGGTCGCGTTCCCACGTGACCTCGCTGGCCAATCCGAGGGTTCGACGACCTGGACCATTCTCTATAGTCGCTACATGACCCCCCCCAGAACCCGAGGTGCGGAACCTAGCAGGGAGCCGGATTTCGCGACCATAACGAGTACGGAGAGGGACAGCCTGAACCACAGGAGCCGGAGGTTCCGGACTTGGTGGAACAGCCGGCACGGGAGGTTCTGGAGGAACTACCGGCACAGGGGGTCCTAGAGGAACTGCCGAAACGGGGGGTCCTAGGGGAACTGCCGAAACGGGGGGCCCTGGAGGAACTGTCGGAACGGGGGTTTGTGGACTGGGCGGAACTAACGGAGGTCGGCCTCTTCTAGGGGTTTGACCGACCAGGACTGGTTGATCCGGGTCCAAATGGGCAGGTTTGAGCCGGGACACCGAGACGAGTTCACTCTTGCCGCCCATGTCTAAGGTGAAAGTAGCCGTTCCCTTACGTAAAACCCGGAACGGCCCTTGATAGACTCTCTGCAACGGGGCGCGATGGGCATCTTTACGCAAAAAAACAAACTCACAGTCCTTCAGGGAAGACGGTTCATGTACCATAGGACACCCATGACGTGAAGTTGGTACTGGAGCCAGGGAGCCCACCCGTTCCCGGAGAGATGCTAACGCTGCTGGGACTGTAGGGAGCAGGGCTGAAGGGTCCGGAAACAGATCTCCGGGTACTCGAAGGGTCGAGCCATATACCAGCTCTGCGGACGACGCACCGAGATCTGGCTTAGGAGCAGTCCGGATGCCCAAAAGAACCCAAGGGAGTTGGTCTACCCAGTCCGGGCCTTCAAGCCTTGCACTGAGGGACGCCTTAAGTTGGCGGTGGAACCTTTCTACGAGTCCATTTGCCTGGGGGTGATATGCAGTTGTGGGTTGTAATTTGGACCCGTACAGTTCTGCCAGCGCGGCCCAGAGGGACGAAGTGAACTGTGGCCCTCTGTCAGTTGTAATAACTGCCGGGACCCCGAAACGAGCTACCCAATGAAGGGCCAAAGCCCTAGCACAAGACGCGGACGAAATATCAAACAATGGGAAAGCCTCTGGCCACCGGGTGAACCGATCCACCACCGTGAGGAGGTGGGTGTAGCCCCGGGAGGAAGGCAAAGGCCCGACCAAATCCACGTGGATGTGGAAAAAACGAAAAGCCGGGACTTCGAAATCCTGTACGGGGGGCTGGACGTGGCGCTGGACTTTAGCGGTCTGACAGGGCACGCAGGAACGTGCCCACCCCGCTACCTGTTTCCGCAGGCCATGCCAGACAAACCTCGCTGCCACCAAGGCAGAGGTGGAGCGGATGGACGGGTGCGCCAGCCCATGAATGGCATCGAAAACCCGGCGCTGAAGGGAGGGCGGTACTACCGGCCTGGGGCGAGGAAGAGAAACATCGCACCAGACTTTCGTGCCCTCCGACCCACAAGCTACCTGGGCCAACTTCAATCCCGAAGTGGTGGACTGGTACGTCGAAACGGTATCCGCCAGGAGCTGTGCCTCCGCGAGCTCCTGGGGATCCACTTCGCAGTCCACCGCCGAAATAGGGGGAAAAGCAGGTCTAGACAGGGCGTCCGCAACGGCATTAAGCTTACCCGCGACATGACGGACATCTGTGGTAAATTCGGAGATAGCAGTCAGGTGCCGCTGCTGGCGGGCCGACCATGGGTCAGACAATTTCAAAAAAGCAAATGTTAATGGTTTGTGGTCCGTAAAGGCCACAAATGGGCGGCCCTCGAGGAAATACCTGAAATGACGGACAGCTAAATAGAGAGCTAGAAGCTCCCGGTCAAATGCGCTATATTTCAGCTCGGCCGAATTTAGTTGCCGGCTGAAAAACGCTAAAGGCTGCCAACGGCCACCAACCTGCTGCTCCAGAACCCCACCCACCGCCACGTCAGAGGCGTCAATCGTCAGGGCCGTGGGGGCGGAGGGGCTCGGATGGACCAACATGGTGGCGTCTGCCAAGGCTGCCTTAGCTGCCGTAAAAGCCGACTCTGCGGCCGGGGACCACAACAACTCTACCGGATTCCCTGCAAGGCATTGGAAAAGTGGGCGCAGGACTCGCGCCGCTGCCGGAACGAATCTATGGTAGAAATTAACCATGCCTACGAACTCCTGCAGCCCTTTTACTGTGGTAGGCCTGGGGAAAGCCCGGATAGCCTCCACCTTCTCGGGTAAAGGGACGGCGCCGGCAGGAGTAATTCTGTGCCCTAGAAAATCGAGAGCAGGCAGGCCGAATTGACATTTGGAGGGTTGGATAATGAGCCCGTGGTCTTGGAGCCGCTGGAACACGGTCCGCAAATGGGCCTGGTGTTCCTGCACTGAGGGGCTGGCTACCAGGATGTCGTCCAAATAAATAAACAAAAAGGGTAAACCCCGGCCCACGCGATCCATCAGTCGCTGGAAAGCCTGTGCCGCGTTCTTTAAACCGAAAGGCATACGCAACCATTCAAACAACCCGAACGGAGTAATAGTTGCAGTTTTTTGTATGTCCTCCGGTCGCACCGGAATCTGATGGTATCCTCGCACCAAATCGATTTTGGAAAACACCACCGCTCCTTCCAGGCCAGATGAAAAGTCCTGTAGGTGCGGTATGGGGTAGCGATCAGCCGTGGTGATAGCATTGAGACGCCGATAATCGCCACATGGCCTCCACCCCCCAGATGCCTTGGAGACCATGTGTAACGGCGAGGCCCACGGGCTGTCAGACTGACGAACAATTCCCATTTCCTCCATCTTCCGGAACTCCGCCCTTGCCACCACCAGTTTGTCTGGCGGTAGTCTCCTGGCCCGAGCGAAAACGGGAGGGCCTTCGGTGCGGATGTGATGGACCACACCGTGCTTAGCCGAAGGTGCGTCGAAACGTTGGACGAGCAGCTCTGGGAACTCTGCCAGAATCGCAGCATACGAGTTGGGGGCCGCGATGACGGCCTGGACAGTAGGGCTGGGCGAGGAGGCGATTGTCGGAGCGACGTGCTCATTTTCGGCAGAGGGTCGGAGGTCGTTACCGCGGACATCAGGAACCAGTGAAAAAGCCCAGAGAAAATCTGCGCCCAGGATCGCTTGTTTGACGTCAGCTATGATGAATGGCCATTCGTACGTGCGGAGGCCTAACCCAAGGGACATCTTCCGTGTACCGAAAGTGCGGATTGGGCTGCCATTAACCGCGATGAGGGTGGGACCTGTCTTACCCGATATGGTTTCGAGGTCGGTCGGCGGCACTATGCTGACGATGGCTCCTGTGTCGACCAAAAATTCTGTGTCCGTGAATCGATCATGGACATAGAGGCGCCGGTTCTGGCCAATCGTAACTGCCCCTATGTACGATCGGCCGAGGCATTTCCCGCGAAGGTACAAGGCAAACGACAGTTGCGGGATTTGTTACCCCATCGTAGGTGATAATAGCACCAGCCGCGCTTGTGCGGATCTTTTTGGCGGGCTTTCGGAGAATTGGCGGGAGACGTGGCGCCATCTTGCTGTCGCTGTGGCGTGGTCACCGATGTCGAGACTTTGTTGATCGAACCACTTGCCTTGTTTTTTGCCGCCATGAGCGCGTCCGCTTTCGCTGCATATGCTTCGGGGTCCTTAAAAGAACAATCCGTAAGCAGCAGTCGGACATCCTCGGGAAGTTTCTCGCGGAATGCCTGTTCAAACATCGGGCAATCCGTATGCTCACCGGCTAGCACCCTCATTTCGGCCATGAGGACGGAAGGCAGTTTGTCTCCAAGCTCCGGTAGGTGCAGAAGTTTTGCCGCACCACCATGCTTATTTAACCCGAAGGTTCGCAGTAATACCTTCTTCATGGTTTCATACTTGTCTTCCGCAGGTGAATTTACGATGAACAGACGCGCTTGGTTGTGTCCGGCGATAGAGCGCTGACGAGGTAGAAGTACTTCGTGGAATCGTCCGACACCTTCTTTATATGGAATTGGGCCTCGGCGTGGATAAACCAAGCTTGCGGTGCGTACGTCCAAAATAACGGAAGATGAACGCCTGCCGCGCTTGACTCCGGTGTGCCCTGCTCGGTCATCGTCAACGAGGCGTCGGGTTCCTGCTCAGTCGGTGATCGTCCAGATCACGTTCGGGGTCACCAATATGGCGAGTCCGAAACTTGTAAGTTGTAGACGAAGTTTATTGCAGCCGCAATACATGAATACAGAGATAAACAACAAGTTACAGGACAACCAATATAAACTTACTGTCTTCCTTGAAGACTTCGCCGAACTGGCTAAATCGGGCGCCAAACTCGCACCTGACATCGCTGGCCAATCAGCGATGTCGTTCCCTGGACCAATCCCCACGGTCGCGTTCCCACGTGACCTCGCTGGCCAATCCGAGGGTTCGACGACCTGGACCATTCTCTATGGTCGCTACACTGGCTTGATTGGTGATCTGGAGCAGGTGAGTGAAAAGGTGAGGGGAGTTGGCTTAACGTGATGGGCGTGGCTGGCAGGTGAGTGAACAGGACAGACTGTGGCAATCCCCGCACATTCAAGGGGGGACCTCACTGAAACGTACCGTATAGTGAAAGGTCTGCATAGAGTGGATGTGGAGAGGATGGTTCCACTAGTGGGAGAGTCTACGACCAGAGGCCACGGCCTCAGAATAAAAAGAACGTGCCTTTAGGAAGGAGATGAGGGGGAATTTCTTTAGTCAGAGGGTGGTGAATCTGTAGAATTCATGGCCTCAGAAGACTGTGGAGGCCAAGCCAATGGATATTTTTAAGGCAGAGATTGACAGATTCTTGATTAAAACAGGTGTTGGGGGTTATGGGGAGAAGGCGGGAGAATGAGGTTGAGAGGGAGAGATAGATCAGCCATGATTAAGTGGCGGAGTAGACTTGATGGGCCGAATGGCCTAATACTGCTCCTAGAACTTATAAACTTATGAAATGCATGAGAATCTAGGTGGGCCACAGGGAAGAGGAGGTGTGAGGGGAAAAAGGGGTTGTTTGTAGGTTAGCCATCTAAAATTGGAGAATTCAATAATCATACCAGAGATGCTGCCTGACCCTCTGAATGACTCCTGCACTTTGTGTCTTTTGTTTTGTAAACCAGAATCTGCAGCTCCCTGTGTCTACCTAAATCAGTGCAGTGCAGGAACAGGCCCTTCGGCCCACAATGCCTGTGCTGAACTTGATGCCAAGATCAACTAATATCATCTGCCTTCACATGGACTGGACCCCTCCAATCCCTGCATATGAATGAATGAACAAGGTTCACCAGATTGATTCCTGGGATGGCAGGACTTTCATATGAAGAAAGAGTGGATAGACTCGGCTTGTACTCGCTGGAATTTAGAAGATTGAGGGGGGATCTTATAGAAACTTACAAAATTCTTAAGGGGTTGGACAGGCCAGATGCAGGAAGATTGTTCCCGATGTTGGGGAAGTCCAGAACAAGGGGTCACAGTTTAAGGATAAGGGGGAAGTCTTTTAGGACATATAACATATAACATATAACAACTACAGCATGGAAACAGGCCTGTCCGGCCCTACCAGTCCACGCCGACCATTCTCCCTGACCTAGTCTCATCTACCTGCACTCAGACCATAACCCTCCAATCCCCTCCTATCCATATACCTATCCAATATACTCTTAAATAATAAAATCGAGCCAGCCTCCACCACTTCCACCGGAAGCCCATTCCAAACAGCCACCACCCTCTGAGTAAAGAAGTTCCCCCTCATGTTACCCCTAAACCTTTGTCCCTCAATTCTGAAGCTATGTCCCCTTGTTGGAATCTTCCCCACTCTCAAAGGGAAAAGCCTACCCACGTCAACTCTGTCCGTCCCTCTCAAAATTTTAAAAACCTCTATCAAGTCCCCCCTCAACCTTCTACGCTCCAAAGAATAAAGACCCAACCTGTTCAACCTCTCTCTGTAGCCTAAGTGCTGAAACCCAGGCAACATTCTAGTAAATCTCCTCTGTACCCTCTCCATTTTGTTAACATCCTTCCTATAATTTGGCGACCAGAACTGCACACCATATTCCAGATTCGGCCTCACCAATGCCCTGTACAATTTTAACATTACATCCCAACTTCTATACTCGATGCTCTGATTTATAAAGGCAAGCATACCAAACGCCTTCTTCACCACCCTATCCACATGAGATTCCACCTTCAGGGAACAATGCACAGTTATTCCCAGATCCCTCTGTTCCACTGCATTCCTCAATTCCCTACCATTTACCCTGTACGTCCTATTTTGATTTGTCCTACCAAAATGCAGCACCTCACACTTATCAGCATTAAACTCCATCTGCCATCTTTCAGCCCACCCTTCCAAAAGGCCCAAGTCTCTCTGTAGACTTTGAAAATCTACCTCACTATCAACTACTCCACCTATCTTAGTATCATCTGCATATTTACTAATCCAATTTGCCACACCATCATCCAGATCATTAATGTAAATGACAAACAACAGTGGACCCAACACAGATCCTTGGGGTACTCCACTAGACACTGGCCTCCAACCTGACATACAATTGTCAACCGTTACCCTCTGGTATCTCCCATTCAGCCATTGTTGAATCCATCTTGCAACCTCACTATTAATACCCAACGATTTAACCTTCTTAATCAACCTTCCATGTGGAACCTTGTCAAATGCCTTACTGAAGTCCATATAGACAACATCCACAGCCTTGCCCTTATCAATTTCCCTGGTAACCTCTTCAAAAAATTCAAGAAGATTAGTCAAACATGACCTTCCAGGCACAAATCCATGTTGACTGTTTCTAATCAGGCCTTGATTATCCAAATAATTATATACATTGTCCCTAAGTATCTTTTCCATTAATTTTCCCACCACAGACGTCAAACTAATAGGTCTATAATTGCTAGGTTTACTTTTAGAACCTTTTTTAAACAAGGGCACAACATGCGCAATGCGCCAATCTTCCGGCACCATCCCCGTTTCTAATGACGTTTGAAATATTTCCGTCATAGCCCCTGCTATTTCTGCACTAACTTCCCTCAATGTCCTAGGGAATATCCTATCAGGACCTGGAGACTTATCCACTTTTATATTTTTCAAAAGTGTCCGTACCTCCTCTTCTTTAATCCTCATAATTTCCATCACTACTCTACTTGTTTCGCTTACCTCACATAATTCAATATCCTTCTCCTCGGTAAATACCGAAGAAAAGAAATTGTTTAATATCTCCCCCATTTCTTCCGGCTCAGCACATAGCTGACCACTCTGACTCTCTAATGGACCAATTTTATCCCTCACTATCCTTTTGCTATTGACATATCTGTAGAACCCCTTGGGGTTTACTTTTACATTACTTGCCAAAGCAGCCTCATATCTTTTTTTCGCTTTTCTAATTTCCTTCTTAAGATTCCTTTTACATTCTTTATATTCCTCAAGAACCTCATTTACTCCCTGCCACTTATATTTATTGTATATCTCCCTCTTTTTCCGAACCAAGTGTCCAATTTCCCTGGAAAACCACGGCTCTTTCAAATTATTATTCTTTCCTTTCCACCGAACAGGGACATAAAGACTCTGTACTCTCAAAATTTCACCTTTAAATATCCTCCATTTCTCTATTATATCCTTTTCATAAAACAAAAAGTTCCATTTCACTCCTTTTAAATCCTTTCTCATCTCCTCAAAATTAGCCTTTCTCCAATCCAAAATCTCAACCCTTGGTCCAGATTTGACCTTCTCCATAATGATATTAAAACTAATGGCATTGTGATCACTAGACCCAAAGTGCTCCTCAACACATACCTCCGTCACCTGACCCATCTCATTTCATAACAGGAGGTCCAACACTGCCCCTTCTCTGGTAGGCACCTCTACGTATTGCTGCAAAAAACTATCCTGCACACATTTTACAAACTCCAAACCATCCAGCCCTTTAACAGAATGCGATTCCCAGTCTATATACGGAAAATTGAAATCACCCACAATCACCACTCTGTGCTTACTACTAATATCTGCTATCTCCTTACATATTTGCACTTCCAATTCTCGTTCCCTATTTGGCGGTCTATAATACACCCCTATAAGTGTTGCTAAACCTTTCTCATTTCTGAGTTCCACCCAAACAGCCTCCCTAATCGAGCCTTCTAGTCTGTCCTGCCAAAGCACTGCTGTGATATCCTCCCTGACAAGCAATGCAACACCCCCACCTCTTGCCCCTCCGATTCTATCACATCTGAAACAATGAAATCCTGGAATATTTAATTGCCAATTGCAACCCTCCTGCAACCATGTTTCACTGATCGCCACAACATCATACTTCCAGATGTCAATCCAGGCTCTAAGCTCATCCACCTTTCTTACAATGCTCCTAGCATTAAAATATACACATTTAAGGGACCCATTTAAGGGACCGAGATGAGAAAGTTTTTTTTCACACAGAGTGGTGAATCTGTGGAATTCTCTGCCATAGAAGGTAGTTGAGGCCAGTTCATTGGCTATATTTAAGAGGGAGTTAGATATGGCCCTTGTGGCTAAAGGGATCAGGAGGTATGGAGAGAAGGCAGGTACGGGATACTGAGTTGGATGATCAGCCATGGTCATATTGAATGGCGGTGCAGGCACGAAGGGCCGAATGGCCTACTCCTGCACCTATTTTCTATGTTTCTATGTTCCTATGTTTATTGGCCAAGTATGTGCATATACAAGGAATGTGCCTTGGTGCTCCGCTCACAAATGACAACACAAACATACAGTTAACAATTAAGAATAAAGCATAAACACATCAAATCAATAAGGATACAACATTACGGTCTAAACTTGTGGGTGAAAATAAACCAGAGCAAAAAAGAGACTACAGACTGGTTATTGAGTAGAACTACTACTCGTGGAAAAAAGCTGTTTTTATGTCTGACTGTGGCTGCTTTGACAGTCCGGAGTCGCCTTCCAGAGGGAAGTGCTTCGAAGAGTTTGTGGCCAGGGTGAGAGGGGTCAGAGATGATCTTGCCCGCTCGCTTCCTGGCCCTTGCAGTGTACAGTTCGTCAATGGGGGGAAGGTTGCAGCCAACAACCTTCTCAGCTGAGCGAACGATCCGTTGCAGCCTCCGGATGTCGTGCTTGGTGGCTGAGCCAAACCAGACCATGATGGAGAAGGTGAGGACGGACTCAATGATAGCAGTATAGAATTGGACCATCATTGCCTGTGGCAGATTGTGTTTCCTCAGTTGCCGGAAGGAAGTACATCCTCTGTTGGGCCTTTTTGACTGTGGATGAATCTACCTAAAAGCCTCTTAAATGGCCACTATCGTATCTGCCTCCACCACCACCCCTGGTAGCACCTTTCCGGGACCCAGCACCCTGTGTAAAAAAAAACCTGCCCCGCAGTTATCCTTTCATCTTTGCCCTTCTCTCTTTAAACCTCTGCCCTCTCGTTTTTGACATTCCCACCCAAAAATAAAATTTCAGCATGACAATCTTCGAATGTTTTCGTTAGTAGGGCAACTTACGTTATTCACACGATATACATTTTCGGCAATCTTCAGCAAGACAGCACCCAACAGAAAAACAGAAAATGCTGACAAAACTCAGCAGGTTAGTCAGTATCTGTGGAAAGAGAAACGGGGTTAATTTTTCAGGTTGAAGACCCTTGGTTCGATTGGAAGAACCAACCATCTCTCCTTCCCATGAATTGCATTGTTGTTGAGGTCTTCCCCCCAAACCATCAACATCCGTACAGACAGCACCCGTAGTCATGGTCGAACCCAGGTCTCCGGTGCTGTGAGGCAGAAACTCTACCGCTGCGGTTTCCTCCCACAATCCAAAGACATAAAGGTTTGTAGCTTAATTGACTATGTAAAATTGTAAAGTGTCCCTGGTGTGTGTGGAGCAGTGTTAATGTTTGGGGATCGCTGGTCGGCTTGGACTCGGCATGTTTTCATCGAAGGTAGACACAAAATGCTGGAGTAACTCAGCGGGTCAGGCAGCATCTCTGGAGAGAAGGAATGAGTGACGTTTCGGGTCGAGACCCCTCTTCAGACTGAAGAAGGGTCTCGAGCCGAAACGTCACCCATCCCTTCTCTCCAGAGATGCTGCCTGACTCGCTGAGTTACTCCAGCATTTTGTGTCTACCTTCGATTTAAACCAGCATCTGCAGTTTTTTCCCCCACAGCATGTCTTCATGCTGTATCTCTAAACTAAACTAAACTAAACTAAACTAAGGACTTTTCTCATTGGAGTTCAGAAGAATGAGAGGCGATCTTATTGAATCGTATAAGATCGTGAGAAGCCTTGATCGGGTGGATGCGCTAAAGATGTTTCCGATGATCGGGGAGACCAGAACTAGGGGGCATAGTCTTAGAATAAGAGGGGGCTCTTTTAAAACTGAGATGAGGAGAAACTTCTTCACTCAGAGGGTGGTTAGTCTGTGGAATTCGCTTCCTCAGGGAGCTGTGGATGCAGGATCGTTAAATAAATAGATTGTATTTTAATAGACAAGGGAATTAGGGGTTACGGGGAGCGGGCAGGGAAGTGGACATGAGCTATGGTTAGTATAGTAAGACCTGAGTGATCTCCTGGACAAGTTTCGATTGCCTAGCTTGGGGTCGGAGAGGAATTTCCCGGATTTCTTTCCCAAATTGGCCTTGGTTTTTATCTGGTTTTTCGCCTCTCCCAGGAGATCACACGGTTCTTTTGGGTGGGAAGAAGGGCGATAGTGGGAAGGGGGTTGGGGTGGGATCAGCCATGATCGTATTGAATGGCGGAGCGGGCTCGAGGGGCCGGTTGGCCTACTCCTGCTCCTATTTTCTTGTGTTCTTGTGCAAACTAAACTAAACTAAACTAAACTAAACTTTTGAGTTCATGCACATTGCACAGAAATCATTTCATCTGCAATGATAAACCTTTGAATTGCACTGTTACACTAGCTGATTTAATGTAGGTGCAGTCTCCAACAGGACTCTTTCTTCTGGTTCTCCCCAGAGACCACAAATTGTCGCTATGCTGGAACACAACGAGAAACACACAATTAGACACCAAGGTACAAAGGATAAAATGATTCACAAATACATTTCAGCCAGATGTTGGCTGGCAATTAATCAGCTGCAAGCATGTATTTAAGGAGCAGAATATTAATTCAGACTTAATTTTACCAGGATGTGGAAAAGTCACTCATTCAAAACTGAGTTGCTCATCAAAATGGTAATGGAATGTTAAAGGAGGCTCTGCTGTTAATTTTCTCTCTTCAAGTAACCCTTACATTCCCTCTCTCCCCATCCCTCCCCCACCCTTGTCATCCCTATTAGTTTCACTGTCGTCCTGGTGAGTTTCACTGTTTTGTATCTACTCTTCCACAGCAAACAATGGACCATTGTGGGCTCCACCTTCCCTTGATCATCGTTGGTGGCTATGATTTTTTCTTTCCATACCTTTCAATAGACAATAGACAATAGACAATAGGTGCAGGAGGAGGCCATTCGGCCCTTCGAGCCAGCACCACCATTCAATATGATCATGGCTGATCATTCTCAATCAGTACCCCGTTCCTGCCTTCCCCCCATACCCCCTGACTCCGCTATCCTTAAGAGCTCTATCTAGCTCTCTCTTTCATTCATTTGTTCTTTCTACCTTTTCACGCCTCTCGTTTCTCTCTCCCCTGACTCTCAGTCTGAAGAAGGGTCTCGACCCGAAGCATTACCCATTCCTTCTCTCTCCAGTGATGCTGCCTGAACCGCTGAGTTACTCCAGCATTTTGTGGCCACCTTCGGTTTAAATTAGCATCTGAGTTTATAGGTTTAGTTTATTGTCACGTGTACAGTGAAAAGCTTTTGTTGCGTGCTAACCAGTCAGCGGAAAGACAATACATGATTACAATCGATACACAGTTTCCACAGTGTACAGATACATGATAAAGGGATTAACGGGAATAACGTTTAATGCAAGGTAAAGCCGGAAAAGTCCAATCAAAGATAGTCCGAGGGTCTCCAATGAGGTAGATAGTAGTTCAAGACAACTGTCTAGTTGTGGTAGGATGGTTCAGTTGTCTGATAACGGGACTGTCGTATGTTGAAAGATTGGAGCGACTAGGCTTGTATACACTGGAATTTAGAAGGATGAGAGGAGATCTTATCGAAACATATAAGATTATTAAGGGGTTGGACACGTTAGAGGCAGGAAACATGTTCCCAATGTTGGGGGAGTCCAGAACCAGGGACCACAGTTTTAAGAATATGGGGTATGCCATTTAGAACGGAGATGAGGAAAAACTATTTCAGTCAGAGAGTTGTAAATCTGTGGAATTCTCTGCCTCAGAAGGCAGTGGAGGCCAATTCTCTGAATGCATTCAAGAGAGAGCTAGATAGAGCTCTTAAGGATAGCGGAGTCAGGGGGTATGGGGAGAAGGCAGGAACGGGGTACTGATTGAGAATGATCAGCCATGATCACATTAAATGTTGATGCTGGCTCGAAGGGCCGAATGGCCTACTCCTGCGCTTATTGTCTGTTGTCTATTGTCTATTAACATCTGCAGTTCCTTTTTACACATTATTATTACAATTTTCCTTTTAGCAAATATGGTTATCTCGTTGAATATAAATATGGAATCATGATTGTGGAAGGAATGTTCTCCGTACACTCGGTCGGTACACGTGACATTAATACACCAAACTAAAACTAAACGGTGGCGCAGCGGTAGAGTTGCTGCCTTAGAGTGAATGCAGCGCCGGAGACTCAGGTTCGATCCTGACTACGGGCGCCGTCTGTACGGAGTTTGTACGTTCTCCCCGTGACCTGCGTGGGTTTTCTCCGAGATCTTCAGTTTCCTCCCACACTCCAAAGACATACAGGTATGTAGGTTAATTGACTGGGTAAAATGTAAAAAATAGTTCCCAGTGGGTGTAGGATAGTGTTAGTGTGTGGGGATCGCTGGGCAGCGCGGACCCGGTGGGCCGAAGGGCCTGTTTCCGCGCCGTATCTCTAAATCTAAATCTAAACTAAATTAAATTTCCCTCTGCACCCTGCATGCCCATGTGCATAATAAAAAGCCTCTACGGTTGTTTCTTCATGTATTTGGAAAAAAAAATTTGGTTACTCTGTCGTCATTCTGAAAAACGGGTCTCGACCCAGAACGTCACCCGTTCCTTCTCTCCGGAGATGCTGCCTGGTCCCGCTGAGTTACTCCAGCATTTTGTGTCTAACTTACATTGTCTCTTGTCAGGGCTGTGCAGCCCATAAGTGTAATTACAGAGTCGCTTGGCATGGAATTGGCGCTGCCACATAGGGAGAACATCTGCGGAAAATAAACCAGAAAATAAAAACCAATAATGTGTCACTTTCAGTCCAGGAGTCCTATTATTTATTCACCCTCCAGGAAAATGCAATCTTCTGTCTTTACCGCTGTGACTTGGAAGAGGGGTGAAGACGGGAATATTCGCCGGCAGCGATCTGTTTGTTTCCCGCATTGATTGGCCAGATGTGAGTTTGAAGCACCTCGCAGCACTGCAGACAGATAGTTGCCTCGTGCAGCTGCCTAGAGCACCGTCTTTCACTGTTACGTGCGGGAAGGAATATGCAGATGCTGGTTCAAACCGAGGATAGGCACAGCAAGCTGGAGTAACTCGGCGGCTCAGGCAGCACCTCTGGAGAAAAGGGAACAGGTGACGTTTTGGCTGAAGAAGTGTCTCGGCCCGAAACATCGCCTGTTCCCTTTCTCCAGACGATGCTGCCTGACCCGCTGAGTTACTCCGGCTGTTCGCGTCTTCCCTCACTGCTACAGGGAACGTCTTCAGTCGAAATAGACTCGGCCCCGGCACTGAGGGCGTGCAGCGTAGGTTCACTAGGTCAATTCCCGGAATGGCGGGACTGTCATATGTTGAAAGACTGGAGCGACTGGGCTTGTATACACTGGAATTTAGAAGGATGAGAGGAGGTCTTATCGAAACGTATAAGATCATTAAGGGGTTGGACACGTTAGAGGCAGGAAACATGTTCGCCAATGTTGGGGGAGTCCAGAACCAGGGGCCACAGTTTAAGAATAAGGGGTAGGCCATTTAGAACGGAGATGAGCAAAAACTTTTCAGTCAGAGAGTTGTGAATCTGTGGAATTCTCTGCCTCAGAAGGCAGTGGAGGTCAATTCTCTGAATGCATTTAAGAGAGAGCTAGATAGAGCTCTTAAGGATAGCGGAGTCAGGGGGTATGGGGAGAAGGCAGGAATGGGGTACTGATTGAGAATGATCAGCCATGATCACATTGAATGGTGGTGCTGGCTCGAAGGGCCGAATGGCCTCCTCCTGCACCTATTGTCTATTGTCTATTGTCTATTGTCTATTTAGTGCTGAATTGTCAGTTGAATGGTGCAAGGCCTGGATAGAGTGGATGCGGAGAGGGTGTTTCCACTAGTGGGAGAGTCTAGAACCGGAGGTTTATAGCCTCAAATTAAAAGGACGTTCGTTTAGGAAGGAGATGAGGAGGAATTTCTTTAGTCAGAGGGTGGCAAATCTGTGGAACTCATTGCCACAGAAGGCTGTGGTGGCCAAGTCAATGGATATATTGTCCCACAGCCATACTGAGTGAAAAGCAACAAGACACACAGCCACATAAAATAAAATTTACCATAAACATCCACCACAGCGGATTCCACATTCCTCACTGTGATGGAAGGTAATAAAATTCAACCAGCTTCCTCTTTGTTCACCCGCGGTCGGGGCTGTTGAACCGTCCGCAGTCGCCGCTGCCGACTGTCCGAGTCCCTCGCGTCGGGATGATCGAAACTCCCCGCGTCGGGATGGTTGAATCTCTCCGCGGCATGGAGCTCCCGAGTCGGCCTCTTCTTACCAGAGACCGCGGGCTTCACGGTGTTAAAGCCCACCCGGTTCAGAGATGGGACGACTTTGCTCTCTTTCCAGCAGTGCGTGCAACCATTGACCAGACTCGTGCTCATAAGACCTCACCTCAATAGAACACAGAACAGTCCCACCTGCCTGCGTTTGACCCACCTCCCTCTGAACCTGTCCTATCCGTGTGCCTGTCTAAATGTTTCTTAACCGTTGCAATAGAACCTGCCTCAACTACCTCCTCTGGCAGCTCGTTCCGTACACCCACCACCCTTCGTGTAAGAAAGTTGCCCCTTGGGTTCTTAGTGAATCTTTCCCCTGCTCAACTTAAACCGATTTTCTCTGATTCTCGATTCCCCTATTCTGGATAAAACATACTTTGTGCATCTGCCCTATCCTTTTGTCTCATGATATTGTAAACTTCTATAAGATCACCCCTCATCATCTTGTGCTCCAAGAAATAAAGCCCTAGCCTGCTCAACCTCTCCACATAGCTCTGGGCCCCCAGTCCTGGTAACATCCTAGTCAGTCTTTTCTGCAGCCTTTCCAGCTTAAGAATATAAGGACAACAACCAGTGTAGTGTTTTCCTTTGATGCCCATTGACCTTACATTGCCTCGGCAAAGCCAGCAGCATAACCCAGGACAAGTCTCACCCCGGTCACTCCCTCTTCTCCTCCCCTCTCCCATCAGGTAAGAAGTGCGGAAGTGTGAAAACGCACACCTCCAGATTCAGGAGCAGTTTCTTCCCAGCTGTTATCAGGCAACTGTACCATCCTATCATCAACTAGAGAGCAGTCGTGAGCTGCCATCCACCTCATTGGAGACCCTCGTTACTCAGACTTTACTCAGACTTCACTGGACTTTATCTTGCACTAAACGTTATCCCCTTCCTTGCGTATCTGTACCCTGTTATTTGGAGCAAAGCTGTGAAGAAATCTGGACCTGAGTCCTCATGGCAGATTCCAGTGTGGGCGTTAGTGAACAGGGTACTCTGGAGTAAGTGATGCTTGATTGATGTTGACCTTCCATCATAGCTTAATTAATGAGATTGACATTTCATTATTCTTACTCGAAATAACAATAAACAATTAGGGCGGCACGGTGGCGCAACGGTAGAGTTGCTGCCTTCCACCTCTTAGACAATAGACAATAGACAATAGGTGCAGGAGGAGGCCATTCGGCCCTTCGAGCCATCGCCGCCATTCAACGTGATCATGGCTGATCTTTCTCAATCAGTACCCCGTTCCTGCCTTCTCCCCATACCCCCTGACCCCGCTATCCTTAAGAGCGCTATCTAGCTCTCTCTTGAATGCATTCAGAGAATTGGCCTCCACTGCCTTCTGAGGCAGAGAATTCCACAGATTCACAACTCTCTGACTGAAAAAGATTTTCCTCATCTCCGTTCTAAATGGCCTACCCCTTATTCTTAAACTGTGGCCCCTTGATCTGGCACATACAGTGCCACAGACCCGGGTTCGATCCCGACTACGGGCGCTGTCCGTGCGGAGTTTGTACCTTCTCCCCGTGACCTGCGTGGGTTTTCTCCGAGATCTTCGGTTTCCTCCCACACTCCAAAGACGTGCAGGGTTGTAGGTTAATTGGCTTGGTATAAATGTAAATTGTCCCTGGTGTGTGTAGGATAGTGTTAGTGTGCGGGGATCGCTGGTCGGTGCGGACTCGGTGGGCCGAATGGGCCTGCTTCTGCACTGTATCTCTCAACTAAACTAAACTAAATTAACAAAGCAAATGCGACTCCTTCGATAAGATGGAAATGCTTATTCAGAGCAAAGCTGCATTATTGAAAAAGAAGCAGTCTGTCATTCTGAAATCCCTTGGAAATATATTATTCAGAAAGGCAGTGAGATCTTATTTATCCAATGAAGAAACACACTGTTTACATTTTCCCTCATACTGCACGTTACCGAGACCAATCCCATTTTGTATTAGTGAGCGTATAAGTCACCCCGCTGAAGTCAGCTCTGGGTATAATTAAGCATGAGACAGACACAAACAGCTGGAGTAACTCAGCGGGCCGTGCTCATATTTCTGGAGGACAGGAATAGGTGACATTTCGGGTTGAGACCCTTCATCAGACACGAAACGTCACACATTCCTTCTCTCCAGAGATTTGCTGTCTGACCCGTTGAGTTACTCCGGCTTTTTGTGTCTATCTTCGGGTTTAAACCAGCACCTGCAGTTCCTCCCTGCGCATAATTAAGCACACATTTGGCAGCCAGCATCGGTTTTCTGCAGGTGTATTTTCTTTCATTATGATCACGGGGGCTCAGTTTATGCCAAGAATGAGAAGCATCCCCCAATCTTGATCACTTGCCAACTCCCATTCAGGTTGAACATGCAGCAATAAAGATTTGGAGCAAACATACGACAGGGCAGCACGGTGGCGCAGCGGTAGAGTTGCTGCCTTACAGCGCCAGAGACCCGGGTTCCATCCTGACCACAGATGCTGTCCGTACGGAGTTTGTACATTCTCCCCGTGACCCCGAAGGTTTTCTCCGGGTGCTCCGGTTTCCTCCGACACTCCAAAGACGTACAGGTTTGTAGATGAATTAGCTTCGGTGAAAATTGTAAATTGTCTTTATTGTGTAGGGTCGTGTTAGTGTACGGGGATCGCTGGTCGGTGCGGACTCGGTGGGCAAAAGGGCCTGTTTCCGTGTTGTATGTCTAAACTAAACTAAATTAAATATTTTGAGCATCGAGCACACATTCAAAGCCAACATCTTCTAACTGTTATACTGCTGAATGGGTCATTAATAGAGTTTATCCACTTAGCTTTGATGTTTTCACCAGGACCAGAGGGCTTAGTCTCTGAGTAAAAGGACGTACCATCTGGAAAGGAGATGAGGAGGAATTTCTTTAGTCAGAGGTTGGTGTAACTGTGGAATTCATTGCCACAGAGGGCTGTGGAGGCCAAGACATCAGGTATATTTAAGACAAGGATGGTTACGTTCTTGATTAGTAAAGGTGTCAAAGGTTACAGGGAGAAGGCAGAAGAATGGAATTGAGAGGGTAAGATAGATCAGCCATGATTGAATGGCGTAGTAGACTAGATGGGCCGAATGGCCTAATTCTGCTCCTAATTCAGGTACAGCAGGCAGTGAAGGAAGCGAATGGCATGTTGGCCTTCATAACGAGAGGATTTCAGTGTAGGAGTAAAGAGGCTCTTCTGCAGTTGTAAGACCATGGGGCCCTGGTAAGACCACATCTGGAGTATTGTGTACAGTTTTGGTCTCCTAATTTGAGGAAGGACATCCTTGTAATTGAGGCAGTGCAGCGCAGGTTCACGAGATTGATCCCTGGGATGGCGGGACTGTCATATGAGGAAAGATTGAATAGACTAGGCTTGTATTCACTGGAGTTTAGAAGGATGAGAGGGGATCTTATAGAGACATATAAAATTATAAAAGGACTGGACAAGCTAGATGCAGGAAAAATGTTCCCAATTTAGAGCGAGTCCAGAACCAGGGGCCACAGTCTTAGAATAAAGGGGAGGCCATTTAAAACTGAGGTGAGAAGGAACTTTTTCACCCAGAGAGTTGTGAATTTGTGGAATTCTCTGCCACAGAGGGCAGCGGAAGCCAAATTCACTGGATGAATTTAAGAAAGAGTTAGATAGAGCTCTAGGGGCTAGTGGAATCAAGGGGATATGGGGAGAAATTGGGCACGGGTTACTGATTGCGGGTGATCAGCCATGATCACAAAGAATGGCGGTTCTGGCTCGAGGGGCCGAATGGCCTCCTCCTGCACCTATTTTCTATGGTTCTATGTTTCTATGACTTATGAACATGAATTTCTCCTTGCATGAGGGAAGACATTGAAGAAACCTGAAACGCCACCCATTCCTTTTCTCCAGAGATGCTGCCTGTCCCGCTGAGTTACACCAGCATTTTGTGACTATCTTCGGTTTAAACCGGCATCTGCAGTTCCTTCTTACACACTGATATTCTCACTGGATTAAAAGAGACACAAAGTGCTGGAGTACCTCAGAGGGTCTGGGTGCATCCCTGGAGAACATGGATCGGTGACGTCTCGAGTTGGGACCTCTCCACCGACTGAAGAAGGTGGCCATCATTCCGAACACAATGGCAATTTAAACTATTGCCCTCCATCTCCATCTGCGGCACGGTAGCTCAGCGGTAGAGTTGCTGCTTTACAGCGAATGCAGCGCCGGAGACTCAGGTTCGATCCTGACTACGGGTGCTGCACTGTAAGGAGTTTGTACGTTCTCCCCGTGACCTGCGTGGGTTTTCTCCGAGATCTTCGGTTTCCTCCCACACTCCAAAGACGTACAGGTATGTAGGTTAATTGGCTGGGTAAATGTAAAAAAATAAAAAATTAAAAAAAAATTAAAAAAAAGAATTGTCCCTAGTGGGTGTAGGATAGTGTTAATGTGCGGGGATCGCTGGGCGGCACGGACTTGGTGGGCCGAAAAGGCCTGTTTCCGGCTGTATATATATGATATGATATGATATGATGATGCACATGATCCATATCCTTCCATTCCATGAATATTCACATGCCTCTTATCTAAAAACCTCTTAGAAACCACTGCCTGCCTTCACCACCAGCCCTAGGCACCCACCACCCACTGTGTAAACAGACCTGCCCCACAAATCTCATTTAAACTTTGTGTGTAGGAAGGAACTGCAGATGCTGGTTTAGACCGAAGATAGACACAAAAAGCTGAAGTAACTCAGCGGGACAGGCAGCATCTCTGGAGAGAAGGAATGGGTGACGTTTCAGGTCAAGACCCTTCTTTCTCGACCCGAAACATCACCCATTCCTTCTCTCCAGAGATACTGTCTGAGTTACTCCAACTTTTTGTGCCTATCTTCGTTTAAACTTTACCCCTCTCACTTAAAGCTGTGCCCGCAACTCATTCATATTGGATAACAGTCAGCTGTTGGCAGGGATCCTACAAGTAGACCAACTGGAAAATAAGGTCTTACTCGTCTGCATCCAAGACATGAATTTGCACAATGTTCATAGAGTCATAGTCATTCAACATTGAAATGCATTGAATATTAAGCACATGTACAGTCTTTCCACTGACTGGATAGCACGCAGCAAAAAAAGCTTTTCACCGTACAGGGCAAGACCCTTCCAGCTCCAGAGACCCGGGTTCGATCCTGACTATGGCTGCTGTCTGCATGGAGTTTGTACGTTCTCCCAGTGACCCTGTGGGTTTTTCTCCGGGTTCTCCGGTTTCACCCCACATCCCAAAGACGTGCTGGTTTGCTGCTTAATTGGCTTCAGTAAAAAGTGTCCCCAGTGTGTAATATCGAACTAGTGCACGGGTGGGTGGTCAGCATGGACTCGGTGGGCCGAAGGGCCTGTTTCCACATTGTATCACTGAACCAAACTAATCTGAACGTGGCAATGAACTAAACGGCGGGCGGAAGACAAAATGGCCGATAAACTAAACTCAACAAACCCTTATTTATGTTAATCTTGCACTAATCTCATTTCATTGCCCCCCACATGCCTCTTCACACAACCCCCTCTAGTCCTGGTAGCATCCTCATAAATCTTCTATGAACCCTTTTCAACTTGACAACATCTGGAGTACCTCAAGATCAAGATCAAGATCAAGATAGCTTTATTTGTCATCCAATATTGGACGAAATTCAGTCACCCACAGTCCAACAATAAAAGCATTAAATAGGCATTAAAATTACACAACCCCCAAAACACACAAAAAAAGAAACATCCATCACAGTGAGTCTCCTCCAGTCCTCTCCTCACTGTGATGGAAGGCCACAATGTCTTTCCCTTCTCCTGCCGTCTTCTCCCGCGGTCAGGTTGTTGTGGTTGCAGGCCGCGCCGGACGGTCCGCAGCGGCCCGAGCCCAAGGCGAGTCGCAGCCGCTCCCGCAGCCTCCGAAGATGGCCGGCTCCGCTGATGATAAGTCCGATCCGGGCGGGCGAACACGTTGCTGCTGTTGCTGCACGTCGGGGCGGTCGTAGCTCCCGACATTGAAGCCCCCGCCCAGCAGAGAAAAATCCTGCGGCATATTTTAGGCTGTGCAGCACCTGGAGTACTGTGTGCAGTTTTGGTCTCCAAATTTGAGGAAGGATATTCTTGCTATTGAGGGCATGCAGTGTAGGTTTACTAGGTTAATTCCCGGAATGGCGGGACTGTCATATGTTGAAAGACTGGAGCGACTAGGCTTGTATACACTGGAATTTAGAAGGATGAGAGGGGATCTTATCGAAACGTATAAGATTATTAAGGGTTTGGACACGTTAGAGGCAGGAAACATGTTCCCAATGTTGGTGGAGTCCAGAACAAGGGGCCACAGTTTAAGAATTAGGGGTAGGCCATTTAGAACTGAGATGAGGAAAAACTTTTTCAGTCAGAGAGTTGTGAATCTGTGGAATTCTCTGCCTCAGAAGGCAGTGGAGGCCAATTCCCTGAATGCATTCAAGAGAGAGCTAGATCGAGCTCTTAAGGATAGCGGAGTCAGGGGGTATGGGGAGAAGGCAGGAACGGGGTACTGATTGAGAATGATCACCCATGATCACATTGAATGGCGGTGCTTGCTCGAAGGACCGAATGGCCTCCTCCTGCACCTGTTGTCTATTGTCTATTGTCTATTATCTTTCCTATAACATGGTGCCCAGAACTGGACACAATACGCAAAATGCGGCCTCACCAACGTCTTATACAACTGCAACTTGACCTCCCACCTTCGATACTCCATACTCTGTCTGATGAAGGCTAATGTGCCAAAAGCCTTTTTGACCACCCCATCTACCTGTGACACCACTTTCAAGGGGCCATGCACCTGCACTCCTAGATCCCTCTGCTCTACAGAGCCCCACCATTCACTGTGGACTGTTTCCTTTCAAGAGTCAAGAGTGTGTTATTTATTGTCTTATGTCCCAAAACAGAACAATGAAATTCACACTTGCAGCAGCACAGTAGATACGTAAGCATTGTAGAAAGACACAAAATGCTAGAGTAACTCAGCGGGACAGGCAGTATAAGAAAATAACTGCAGATGCTGGTACAAATCGATTTATTCACAAAATGCTGGAGTAACTCGGCAGGTCAGGCAGCATCTCGGGAGAGAAGGAATGGGTTGAGACCCTTCTTCAGTATCTCTGGATACAAGGAATGGGTGATGTTTCAGGTTGAGACCCTTCTTCAGACTTAGGGGAGAGAGAGACGGAGATATGGAAGGGTAAGGTGTGAAAATGAGAGATCAAGGGGGATGCAGTTCGAGAAAAATGTTAAATAGATCATTGTTAGCTAAGGGAAGGAGACAACGAGGCATACAAAGATAAAATTTAATCAGGACAGTCAGACTGGTCGGAAAACTAGGATGGGGGAGGGATGGAGAGAGAGAGGAAGCAAGGGTTACTTGAAGTTAGAGAAGTCAATATCGATACCGTAGGGTTGTAAAGCTGCCCAAGCGAAATATAAGGTGCTGTTCCTTCAATTTGTGTTGGGCCTCACTCTGACAGTGCAAGAGGCCCTGGACAGAGAGGTCAGTGTGGAAATGGGAAGGGTCCACCAGGTAAGCATAGTACTCTGTTCTCCGTGGACTGTCGCCTTGTCGTGGTGGAGAGGCTCGTGCGGTCCTGAGATCCTGAGAGCGATGCCGTCTGGAGCTACGCTCCTGGTAGGGTCACCCGTGGCGGTGAGGTCGAGGGGGAGGTCCCTGACAAAGAGCGATCCGACCAAGACCTCAACGGTGGAACAGGCGGAGGATGACGGCTGACTTCAGTGGAGCGTCACAACGGCTGGGAAGGTGGATGAAGGCCGCAGCAGAAATGGGTCCCCGGTCGTCTTGGACTCCGCGCCAATCGATCCTGACCCAGACCGGTCGAGGACCGTGTGGGGGCTGTCTGTGCACCAGTCTCCCCACACGTTAAACAAAGTCACGCACAGACGTCCTCTATGGAGAGGACAGGCATGCTCGCTTCGAGTGACCGCCGATCATGATGACTGTGTAAAACCCATCATAAACAACAACAAAAAAGCTCATTATATAAAATAAAACAAATAGACAAATAAATAAATAGTAGCGCAAAGTCAAAAACATTGCCCCACGTCTAAATTGTTTCGAGCCTCTTTGGAGGTTGCAGTGTATAATAGCCTGCGTAGGAAAATAACTGCAGATGCTGGTACAAATCGAAGGTATCACAAAATGCTGGAGTAACTCAGCGGGTCAGGCAGCATCTCTGGAGAGAAGGAATGGGTGACGTTTCGGGTCGAGACGTGCATCAGTCTGAAGAAGGGTCTCAACCCGAAACGTCACCCATTCCTTCTCTCCAGAGATGCTGCCTGACCCGCTGAGTTACTCCAGCATTTTGTGATACCAGTGTATAATATCCTGATGGCTGTGGCGAGGAAGCTTCTCCTGAACCTGGACGTTACAGTTTTCAGGCTTTTTTGTCACATGGATTTGATTCTGAGGGGAAAAAAAAAAAACCCAACACAAATTTCATTGACTTGCACAGTTAGTAATTCTCCCATTACACAGAATGAAAATGTTAGTCCCGCATGTCAGCATTCAGATGAATAGTGATGATTCCACTATCTTCTCGGTGTTAGCAATAAGGAAAGCAATTTGTACTTATGAGCAGCCAACTAGCTATTAGCAAGGAAGAACAAAGAGAAACATGACTCTAGGAGCTGCATACTTACCTCCGCCATTCCTGAGATTGAGTGGCCTGTCAGTACACCTCCCCACGCATTTGAATAAATATAATTGTAGATGCCTAATGGTTACAAGTGATGGCTGGTTGGAACAATGACACCACTTACCCGAAGCATAATAGGTCGAGGTGCCCTCTCGGTCTTGCGCATCAGTTGTGGCAAGAACGATAGCTTTTGAGGTGATAATTGAGTTCAGTTGAGTCGACAAAATGTGTAGGAAAGAACTGCAGATGCTGGTTTAAGTTGACAGTTGACGCAAAATGCTGGAGTCAATAGACAATAGGTGCAGGAGGAGGCCATTCAGCCCTTCGAGCCAGCACCGCCATTCAATGTGATCATGGCTGATCATTCTCAATCAGTACCCCGTTCCTGCCTTCTCCCCATACCCCCTGACTCCGCTATCCTTATGAGCTCTATCTAGCTCTCTCTTGAATGCATTCAGAGAATTGGCCTCCACTGCCTTCTGAGGCAGAGAATTCCACAGATTCACAACTCTCTGACTGAAAAAGTTTTTCCTCATCTCAGTTCTAAATGGCCTACCCCATATTCTTAAACTGTGGTCCCTTGTTCTGGACTCCCCCAACATTGGGAACATGTTTCCTGCCTCTAACGTGTCCAACCCCTTAATAATCTTATACGTTTCGATAAGATCCCCTCTCATCCTTCTAAATTCCAGTGTATACAAGCCTAGTCGCTCCAGTCTTTCAACATATGACAGTCCCGCCATTCCGGGAATTAACCTAGTAAACCTACGCTGCACGCCCTCAATAGCATGAATATCCTTCCTCAAATTTGGAGACCAAAATTGCACACAGTACTCCAGGTGCGGTCTCACTAGAGCCCTGTACAACTGCAGAAGGACCTCTTTGCTCCTATACTCAACTCCTCTTGTTATGAAGGCCAACATTCCATTGGCTTTCTTCACTGCCTGCTGTACCTGCATGCTTCCTTTCAGTGATTGATGCACTAGGACACCCAGATCTCGTTGTACATCGAGACAGGCAGTTTCTCTGGAGAGAAGGGATGGGTGACGTTTCGGGTCGAGATGTCTACCTTCGGTTGAGTTGAGTTGAGTTCAGTTTATTGTCACGTGTGCTGTGGCACATGATTACATTCGAGCCATTTACAGTGTGTGGATAGATACATGTTAAGGGAATAGATAATTAGAAGCCTGAAAATGTCACGCTCATGCAGAAACCCAGATTCTGCTGTCTTTGATGTCCGCTGGACACAAAGGTTTGTGAAGAAGGGTCCCGACCCGCAAAGTCACTTATCCATGTTTAGACACGCAGCGCGGAAACAGGCCCTTCGGCCCACCGAGTCCGCACCGACCAGCGATCCACGCGCACTAACGCCACTCTACATTCACTAGGGACAATTTTACATTTATTCCAAGCCAATTAACCTACGTACCTGTACCCCTTTGGAGTGTGGGAGGAAACCGAAGATCTCGGTGAAAAGCTACGCAGGTCATGGGGAGAACGTACAAACTCCGTACAGACAGCACCCGCAGTCGGGATTGAACCCGGGAGTTTGGCGCTGTGAGGCAGCAACTCTACCGCTGCGTCACCGTGCCACCCACGGTGTTGCAAGAACAATGAGGTGGTAAATGGACTCCGGAGCATGTCATACTCACGTAGAAACACAGATTCTGCTGTTCAAAGAAGAGTCCCGACCCGAAACATCGCCTTCTTTGTTCTCCAGGGGCCCGATGTTAAGATGGAGGGGGCTGGATTGAAAATGGACTCACATCCAAATCTTTGGGTTCGATGCTCAAACAAACCGGTGAAATCAGTCTTTTAACCCGCAGAGAGAAAGATTTGTTACCAAGGCAATGCAGAAAAAATTAAATAAGTTGTGTCAGAAGTTTAAGAAAGAGGAATCTGAGGGGTAACCTTTTCACACCAAGGGTGGTGGGTGCGTGGAAGGAGCTGCCAGAGGAGGCAGTTGAGGCAGGGATTATTCCGACGTTTAAGAAACAGTTAGACAGGAACATGGATAGGACAGGCTTGGAGGCATATGAGCCAAACGCAGGCAGGTGGGACTAGTGTGGCTGGGACATGTGCAGGTGGGACTAGTGTAGCTGGGACATGTGTGAGCACGTTGGGCTGAAAGGCCTGTTTCCATGCTGTATGACTGCATGACTCTTGGTTTAGTTTAGAGATACAGTGTGGTCCACACCGATCAATATTCACCCGTACACTAGTTCCATCCTACACAGTAGGAGCAATTTACCGAATACAGAATACAGAATACAGAGCTTTATTTGTCATTCTGTACCGAGGTACCAAACGAAATTACATTTCCAGCAGTCACACAAAAAAAGAACACAAGACACACGACCCCAACATAAACATCCATCACAGTGACTCCATACACCCCCTCACTGTGATGGACGAAACAAAACTTCCGCTCTCTTCCCCACGCCCACGGACAGACAGCTCGTCCCCGACCGACCCGCACAGTCCCCGCAAGGGGATGGAAGTCCCCGCGGCCGAGCCGCACCGGGCGCTGAAACATCCCGCGGCCGAGCCGGGTGATGGAAGGCCCCACGGCCGTACCGTGCGCAGCTAAGTCCCGCGGCCGAGCCGCGCCGGGCGATGGAAGGCCCCTCGGCCGAGCCGCACCAGCGATGTAAAGCCCCGCGGCCGAGCCGCACCAGCGATGTAAAGTCCCGCGGCAGAGCCGCGCCGGGCGATGGAAGGCCCCGCGGCCGAGCCGCGCCGGGCGATGGAAGGCCCCGCGGCCGAGCCGCACCTGGCGCTGAACCGTCACGCGGCCGTACCGGGCGATGGAAGGCCCCTCGGCCGAGCCGCACCGGGCACTCTTAAGCCAATTAACCTACAAATGTGTAAGAAAATAACTGCAGATGCTGGTACAAATCGATTTATTTACAAAATGCTGGAGTAACTCAGCAGGTCAGGCAGCATCTCGGGACTGAAGAAGGGTCTCGACCCGAAACGTCACCCATTCCTTCTCTCCCGAGATGCTGCCTGACCTGCTGAGTTACTCCAGCATTTTGTGCATAAACCTACAAATGTGCACGTCTTTGAAATGTGGGAGGAAACCGGAGCACCTGGAGAAAACCTGCAGTCACAGGGAGAACTTGCAAACTCCATGCAGAGAGCACCCGTAGTCAGGATTGAACCCGGGTCTCTGGCGCTGTGAGGCAGCAACTCTACCTCTGCGCCACCGTGCCGCCCAAGTGCCCTTTTCTCTATCTAGTCAGCTAGCTGAACTTAAACCTGTTTGATTCTGTTGCCGCGCCACCGTGCTGCCCTTTGGTGATCCATGCCGGCCCATCAGTAAACTGTGCGCCACCATTCACCCCAGAAACAAGAGGGTTTTAGAAACATAGAAACATGGAAAATAGGTGCAGGAGGAGGCCATTTGGCCCATCGAGCCAGCACCGCCATTCATTGTGATCATGGCTGATCATCTACAATCTGTAACCAGTGCCTGCCTTCTCCCCATATCCCTTGATTCCACTAGCCCCTAGAGTTCTATCTAACTCTCTTTTAAATTCATCCAGTGAATTGGCCTCCACTGCCTTCTATGGCAGAGAATTCCACAAATTCACAACTCTCGGTGAAAAAGTTCCTTCTCACCTCAGTTTTAAATGGCCTCCCCTTTTGTCCCCTGGTTCTGGACTCCGCCAACATTTGAACATTTTTCCTGCATCTAGCTTGTCTAGACCTTTTATAATTTTATACGTCTCTATAAGATCCCCTCTCATCCATCTAAACCCCAGTGAATACAAGCCTTGTCTTTCCATCTTTCCTCATATGACAGTCTCTCCATCCCAGGGATTAACCTCGTTTTGATTAGGAAAAGCTTTGCTGCCTTCAAGAACAGGTCTGTCATTAA
The DNA here is from genome assembly GCF_053455715.1 of Rhinoraja longicauda. Taxonomy (NCBI): domain Eukaryota; kingdom Metazoa; phylum Chordata; class Chondrichthyes; order Rajiformes; family Arhynchobatidae; genus Rhinoraja; species Rhinoraja longicauda. The sequence continues at coordinate 80,097,305 of NC_135957.1, forward strand.
AGAGAAGATCTGCAGAGATGATAACTGCACCTGGCAGGTATGTTAAATGTTAAAACCTTTTATAGGTTCCACATTCGGCAGCAGGGGACTGGTGCAATTTCCTATTTGAAACACGCTGCATAGATTACTCAGTGAGGTTCGTCAAGCAGTGCAGTTGCAAGCATCAGAAAAAAAAGAGGATTTTGTTTAAATAGTTGATTTATGGGGAGAGGGTGCTTGGGGACTGTGCTTAGTGCTACTATTTTTGGTCCCTGTTTATCACGTAAACATTTCTTCAAGCGGTTAGTAAGTAAAACTGTTGGGCGGCACGGTGGCGCAGCGGTAGAGTTGCTGCCTTACAGCGCCGGAGACCCGGGTTCGATCCCGACTACGGTTGCTGTCTTTACGGAGTTTGTACGTCTCCCCGTGACCGTGTAGGTTTTCTCCGAGATTTTTAGTTTAGTTTAGTTTAGTTTAGTTTAGTTTAGAGATACAGCGCGGAAACAGGCCCTCTCGGCCCACCGAGTCGGCGCCGACCAGCGATCCCCGCACATTAACACTATCCTATACCAACTAGGAACATTTTATACACTTATCAAGCCAATTAACCGACAAACCTATACGTCTTTGGAGTGTGGGACGAAACTGGAGCCCCCGGGGAAACTGGAGCCCCCGGGGAAACTGGAGCCCCCGGGGAAACTGGAGCCCCCGGGGAAACTGGAGCCCCCGGGGAAACTGGAGCCCCCGGGGAAACTGGAGCCCCCGGGGAAACTGGAGCCCCTGTACGGACAGCACCTGTAGTCAGGATCGAACCTGGGTCTCCAGCGCTGCATTCGCTGTAAGGCAGCAACTCTACCGCTATGCACTGAGACGTCCGGTTTCCTCCCACACCTCCAAAGGTGTACTGGTTTGCAGGTTAATTGGCTTGGTATAAATGTAAAACTGTCCCTAGTGGGAGTAGGATAACGTTAATGTGCGGGGAGGGCTGGTCGGCGCCGACTCAGTGGGTTGAAGGGCCTGTTTCTGCGCTGTATCTCTAAACTAAACTAAACTAAACTAAACTAATAGTCATTTACAAATAGTTTTCTGGTTGTTTGTAAACTTCCTGAGAATTCTGTCTCTCTATGTCCACTTATGATTTATCAGACCATTTAGATACGTTATTTTTCAGTTCACTATCATGGGTTTGCCAAATCTTCAACTCAAAATTGTCTTTCCAAGGAAATGTCCAGAGTTAGATTTCTATCATTCTATCTGTGTCATTCTATCGACACGGTGGCGCAGCGGTAGAGTTGCTGCCTTGCAGCATTGGAGTCCCGTGTGGTATCTGTATGGAGTTTGTACGTTCTCCCCGTGACCTGCGTGGGTTTTCTCTGGGATCTCCAGTTTCCTCCCACACTCCAAAGATGTACAGGTTTGTTGGGTAATTGGTTTCTATACATGGTAAATTGTCCCTAGTGTGTGTAGGATAGTGTGAGTGTACGGGGATTGCTGGTTGGCATTGGCATGAAGGAATTTCTTTAGTCAGAGGATGGTGTATCTGTGGAATTTATTGCCACAGACTGTCATTGGGTGTGTTTAAGACACATGTTGACAGATTCTTGATTAGTAAGGGCCTCTGAAGTTATGGGGAGAAGGCATGAGAATGGGGTTGAGAGGGAAAGATAGATCAGCCATTAGTTTAGTTTAGTTGAGTGTTTAGTGGACAGAAGGGCCTGTTTCCATGCTGTATCTCTAAGTTTAGTTTAGAGATACAGTGCGGAATCAGGCCCTTCAGCCCGCGCTGACCAGCGATGCCCGCACACTAACACTATCCTACACACACTAGGGACAGTTTACAATTATACCAGGTCAATGAAGCCTGCACGTCTTTGGAGTGTGGGAGGAAACCAGAGCACCCGGAGAAAACCCACGCAGGTCTCGGGGAGAACGTACAAACTCCGTACGGACGCCGCCCGTAGTCGGGATCGAGCCCGGGTCCCTGGCGCTGTAAACGCTGTATAAGGCAGCAACTCTACCGCTGCGCCACCGCGCCGCCTTTCACTCTGACAGTCTTCAGCAATTTATTTTTGCTTCTGCTTTTTAATCACTTCATGCTCTCAGCAATTTGTCCTCCCGGATGAATCGACATCATATCAATATCAAGATGACGGATCAGAAAAAGGGTTTGAAGCACAGAGGATGTTTCTTACAGTCAGGGATGAATGATAAGCAGTAGTGTTTGACAAGTGTACTTCTGGATTGAGAATGAAGGATGAACTAGGGACTGCGATTCCCAGGGGAGCAACCAAGACATTAAAACTATGAAAACAGATTAATAGATCTTAAAACTGTCACCACGCCACGGGGCTATGTTCCAGATGACTGGGAGTTGCCGGTGCAAAAGCAGATAGAAAAACATCGTTTCACAATTTCGCAGTTTTTGTTAATTCATAGAAGTTATATGTGACATAGAAACATAAAAACGTAGAAAATAGGTGCAGGAGGAGGCCATTCGGCCCTTCGAGCCAGCACCGCCATTCTATACTGCTATCATTGAATCCGTCCTCACCTTCTCCATCACGGTCTGGTTTGGCTCAGCCACCAAGCACGACATCCAGAGGCTGCAACGGATCATTCGCACAGCTGAGAAGGTTGTCGGCTGCAACCTTCCCCCCCATTGACGAACCGTACACTGCAAGGGCCAGGAAGCGAGCGGGCAAGATCACCTCTGACCCCTCTCATCCTGGCCACAAACTCTGGGGTTGAGGGGGATGGTGCGGGGGAGGGGAAGGGGGAGAGGGAGGGGTGGTGGGGAGGGAGGGGGGGAGGGGTGTGGAGGGAGGGGAGAGAGGGGAGGGGAGAGGGGGTGTGGAGGGAGGGGAGAGAGGGGGAGAGGGGGAGAGGGGGAGAGAGGAGAGAGGAGGGAGGAGGGAGGAGGGAGGAGGGAGGAGGGAGGAGGGAGGAGGGAGGAGGGAGGAGGGAGGAGGGAGGAGGGAGGAGGGAGGAGGGAGGAGGGAGGAGGGAGGAGGGCGGAGGGAGGAGGGAGGAGGGAGGAGGGAGGAGGGAGGAGGGAGGAGGGAGGAGGGAGGAGGGAGGAGGGAGGAGGGAGGAGGGAGGAGGGAGGAGGGAGGGAGGAGGAGGTTCTGCACCAATGCAGGAGAGGTTTGGGCCCAACGGGTCCATTTGGTCTAGTAGAGTTATAGATTCATACAGCATAGAAACAGGCCCTTTAGCCCAACTTGCCCACAATGGCCAACGTGTCTGATCTACACTTGTCCCACCTGCCTAACTTTGGCCCCTAAACCTCTAAACCTGTCCTATCCATGCGCCTGTCCAAATGTGTTTTAAATGTTGCGATTGTACATGCCTCAACTACCTCCTCCGGCAGCTCGTTCCTTACACCCACCACCCTCTGCGTGAAATCATAATCAGTTTTGATATTTCCAGCCATGGTAAAAACAAATAATCACCACCATTAAACTGAACATTTCATAAGTGATAGGAGCAGAATTAGGCCATTCGGCCCATCAAGTCTACTCTGCCTTTCAATCGTGGCTGATCTATCTCTCCCTCCTAACCCCATTCTCCTGCCTTCTCCCCATAACCCCCTGACACCTGTGATCATTAAGAATCTTTCTATCTCTGCCTTAAGAAATATTCATTGACTTGGCCTCCACAGCCTTCTGTGGCAATGAATTCCACAGACTCACCACCCTCTGACGAACTAAATTCCTCCCCGTCTCCTTCCTAAAGGTACGTCCTTTAATACTGAGGCTACGACCTCTAGTCTTAGACTTTCCCAGACTTTCTGCTTGCATTTCTCTTTCTTGTCCATTCATAAAATAACCCGGCCTTTTGTTTTGAAACTGGTGCTTTATAAAAATTTCCTTGGAGTTATGTTATAACCCACTTCTCACTGTATCATTATGACTGGTTGAGTTAATTGAGTGGCTCATACTTTAAACGGTTGGTTTATTTCTGCTGTTGCCCATGCATTTATTAGGAGACTTTGGGCCGTAGAGGTGCAATTTAGCGCTTCTAGTGTGAAGGTGGCTTATATGATTCACTGCATCTTTGATTTAGTGGATGTTAAAGTCAATGCCATAAAGATTGCAAGCTGTATCAATGGAGCACACTCCCCATGCAAACCAGATTTTCCAATGCATAAGAGAAGGAGCAGTCTCTCAGAACGACTTTGACGTATTAATTTAGTATAGAGTCATAGAGTCACAGAGTGGTACAGCGCAGAAACAGGGCCTTTTGCGCAACTTGCCCACACCGGCCAGTATGTCCCATCTACTCTAGTCCCACCTGGCTGTGTTTGGCCCATATCTCTCTAAACCTGTTCAATTCAAGATTCAAGATTCAATTTATTGTCACATGTACCAATTAAGGTACAGTGAAATTTGAGTTACCATAGAGCCATACTAAGTAAAAAGCTACAAGACACGCAGCCACATCAAATAAAATTTAACATAAACACCCACCACAGCGGATTCCACATTCCTCACTGTGATGGAAGGTAATAAAGGTCAATCAGCTTCCTCTTTGTTCACCCGCGGTCGGTCGGGGGTGTTGAACCGACCACAGTCGCCGCTGCCGACTGTCCGAGTCCCTCACGTCGGAAAAATAACTTGCCCCGATTGTCGCCTTTACACTTTAATAGACAGTTCCGGTTCTGGATATTGCAGTGTTCTCCAGGAGAAGATTGCAAGTTAGACTAATCAGCAGATGGTGAATCTGTGGAATCCATTGCCACAGAAGGCTGTGGAGGCCAAGTCAATAGATATTCCCAAGGCAGAAATTGACAGATTCTTGATTAGTACGGGTGTCAGGGGTTATGGGGAGAAGGCAGGAGAATGGGGTTGAGAGGGAGAGACAGATCAGCCATGATGGAATGGCAGAGTTGGCTTGATGGGCCAAATGGCCTAATTCTGCTCCAAGAACTTATGAATTTATGAACATGAATTAACGTGCAATTATTGTCTTAAAATCACTGAGCAGAATATTTCCTGAAAAGTTGAAACGGCGGCAGATTGGCGCAGCGGTAGAGTTGCTGCCTTACAGCGCCAGAGACCCGGGTTCAATCCTGACCATGGGTGCTGTCTGTACGGAGTTTGTACGTTCTCCCCATGACCTGTGCGGGTTTTCTCCGGGAAGCTCCGGTTTCCTCCCACTCTCCAAAGACGTACAGGTTTGTAGGTTAATAGGCTTGGTATAATTGTAAATTGTCCCTCGTGTGGGATAGCGTTAGTGTGCGGGGATCGCTGGTTCAACGCGGACTAGGCAGGAGGAAGGCCCTGTTTCTGCGCTGTATCTCTAAACTGAATTAAAAACTAAACTAAACAAATGTGTTTCCTACCCATGATATCGGTGTTTCGTTTTGAATAGTCTTAGCACTGAGAGTGCTGCACTCTAAGATGTCCTTGGGGTTCATATGTGGTTGTAGTCCAATTGATTGGAATGAAAACAATCCTCATACGCTGTTGAAATTTATATTCAGAAGGATCCATTGAAATTGATGTGTTGTTGTTCCTTTATTCTCCAAGGTAAGTCACTGCCCTTCTGCCACGGGTAATGCAGTCGCTAAATTTACTTGTGAAACAACTTGAAAAATCTCAGATTGAAAAAAACGTAATGCATTTTGGAAAGTGGGCTGTAGGATAGACGATACGATACGATAGAACTTTATTTATCCCAGGAGGGAAATTGATTTAGTTTTCAGTGACACAGCGCAGAAACAGGCCCTTCGGCCCACCGGGTCCACGCCGACCAGCGATCCCCGCACACATTAACACTATCCTACACCCACTAGGGACAAATTTTCATTTACCAAGCCAATTAACCCTACAAACCTGTACGCCTTCGGAGTGTGTGAGGAAATCGAAGATCCCGGAGAAAAGGCATGTTGGCTTTTATGACAAGAGGAGTTGAGTATAGGAGCAAAGAGGTCCTTCTGCAGTTGTACAGGGCCCTAGTGATACCGCACCTGGAGTACTGTGTGCAGTTTTGGTCTCCAAATTTGAGGAAGGGTATTCTTGCTGTTGAGGGCGTGCAGCGTAGGTTTAATAGGTTAATTCCCGGAATGGCGGGACTGTCATATGTTGAAAGACTGGAGCGACTAGGCTTGTATACACTGGAATTTAGAAGGATGAGAGGGGATCTTATCAAAACGTATAACATTATTAAGGGGTTGGACACGTTAGAGGCAGGAAACATGTTCCCAATGTTGGGGGAGTCCAGAACCAGGGGCCACAGTTTAAGAATAAGGGGTAGGCCATTTAGAACGGAGATGAGGAAAAACTTTTTCAGTCAGAGAGTTGTGAATCTGTGGAATTCTCTGCCTCAGAAGGCAGTGGAGGCCAATTCTCTGAATGCATTCAAGAGAGAGCTGGATAGAGCTCTTAAGGATAGCGGAGTCAGGGGATACGGGAAGAAGGCAGGAACGGGGTACTGAATGTGGATGATCAGCCATGATCACGGTGAATGGCGGTGCTGGCTCGAAGGGCCGAATGGCCTACTCCTGCACCTATTGTCTATTGTCTATTGTCTATAACTGGCAAAGCTCTGTGCAGTGAGCCAAGAGTATCCATCAGTAGATATCCCCGTGCCAGTAGGTTTTCCCCCGGTGCTCTGGTTTCCTCCCACACTCCAAGGACGTACAGGTTTGTAGATTAATTGGCTTTGGTAAAATTATAAATTGTCTCTGCTGTGCAGGATAGTGCTAATGTGATCGCTGAACAACACGGACTCAGTGGGCCAATGAGCCTTTTTCCACACTGCATCTCTAAAGTCTAGATTCCAAAGTCTAAAATCAGGTTCAGATCGTACTTGCCTTTTAATTTATGGTCCACTTTCATCGTGGATGCACAGCAGGGGTGCAATGGTTCAGCCAAGAATCACATGGTGGACCTGCAAATCTTTGGAGCTGCAGAACCTTCATTCTTCTCACCTTGTGAAGAAGTAGCCGAGAGATTGTCCAGCAGCGACATGATAATACATTTAGGGGACAGCATGCACGCAGAATAAATTAAGATGCAAATGCCAGGGAAGGACAAAGGGGTATAGGTTCAAACCAGAGACACAAGGAACTGCAGATGCTGGTTCGCAACAAAAAAAAGACACAACGTGCTGGAGTAACTCAGCACGTCTGGCAGCATCTCTGGAGAATACGGATAGTAAAAGCCCTTCTTCAGACCTAACGCGGATAGGTGATAAGTTCATAAGCGATTGGAGCAGAATTAGGCCATTTGGCCCGTCAAGTCTACTCCACCATTCAATCATGGAGTATCTATCAGCCATGATCACATTGAATGGCGGTGCTGCCTCGAAGGGCCGAATGGCCTACTCCTGCACCTATTGTCTATTGTCTATTGTCTATTATCTTTCCCCATCTTAACCCCATTCTCCTGCCTTCTCCCCATAACCCCTGGCACCCTTACTAATGAAGAATCGATCTATCTCTACCTTAAAAAAAATCCATTGATGGCCTCCTCAGCCTTCTGTGGCAATGAAGTAAATGAAAATAATATAAAATACTTTGAAAAAATATTTTTCATTGGACTGGCTATTATTGCAAAATAGTTGTGCTGTGGACTTGCCTAACTTGTAATGACACCATTGCTATTCCAGTAACATCGGTCTCGAGAAACATACGGTTTGAATACTAACTCATTTGTTTGCATAGCTCTGAAAGCTGACTTCATTGAAAGCTGATGCACTTGATTACTAGTTCAATTAACATTCGACCTCAAGCAGAAGTGCTGGTCTGAATACCAAAAATGGGTGCTCGGGGCAGTTAATGTAGTTAGTTTGGAAGACTGCCATGTCTATACCTGCCAAACGAGGACTGATAGCTAATTTATAGACTCAGGGTAACACATGCCTAACAGTCCAGGAAGCTGACGAGAAAAGAGGAATATAAAACAAAAATGGAGTTGTTAACCTGACTTGCACAATTATAAGACACCATCATTCACTTACATTTCATCCTGACATTCTTTACCTGTTAAGTGAAATTCTGAGGGCTTTATAGTCTCTTTGATAGATTCCATCAATGGTGGACTGGTGTCATTGTTCTCGACTGAGTATTACTGTTCAGTACTCCTTTCTGCTACGAGAGGGAATCTCTTTAGTCAGAGGAATTCTTTGCCACAGAAGGCTGTGGAGGCCAAGTCAATGGATATTTCTAAGGCAGAGATAGATATATTCTTGATTAGTACCGGTGTCAGAGGTTTATGGGGAGAAGGCAGGAGAATGGGTTTGAGAGGGAGAGATAGATCAGCCATGATTGAATGGTGGAGTAGACTTGATGGGCTGAATGGCCTAATTCTGCTCCTATTACTTATGACCTTATGAGAGAGTCAGGACTCTCCCAACATTGGGAACATTTTTCCTGCTTCTCGCTTGTCCAGTCCTTTTATAATTTTATATGTTTCTATAAGATCCCCTCTCATCCTTCTAAATTCCAGTGAAGTACAAGCCCAGTCTTTCCAATCTTTCCTCGCATGACAGTCATCTCGGGGATTAACCTCGTGAACCTACGCTGCACTGCCTCAATAGCAAGGATGTCCTTCCTCAAATTAGGACACCAAAACTGCACACAATACTCCAGATATGGTCTCACCAGGGCCCTGTACAACTGTACTCCTGTACTCAAATCCTCTCGTTATGAAGGCCAACATGCCATTAGCTTTCCTCACTGCCTGCTTGTGTAGGACACAGGTTTAAGGTGAGGGGAAAAGGTTTTATAGGAACTTTTTAACAATCATACCAAGCCAATTAACCTACAAACCTGTACGTCTTCGGAGTTTCGGAGGATCTCGGAGAAACCCCATGTGATCACGGGGAGAACATACAAACAGACAGCACCCGTAGTCGGGATCGAACCCGGGTCCCTGGCACGATAAGTGCTGTAAGGCAGCAACTCTGCTGCTGCGCCACCGTGTCACCCTTTTCCTCCAGGGATGCTGCCTGACCTGCTGAGTTACTCCAGCACTTTGTGTCTATCTTCGAAAGAAGAACAAGATCGCTTGCATTTACAAATGCCTTTCATTAGCTCAGGATATCCCAAGGCACTTAGAAACCAACAAAGTGCAGCTAATTAAACGAAGCCTATGATAAAGCAAACCAGACAACGAGTTCCCTAATAACTATATATTTTTATTAATCATAGAAACATAGAAACATGGAAAATAGGTGCAGGAGTAGGCCATTCGGCCCTTCGAGCCTGCACCGCCATTCAATATGATCATGGCTGATCATCCAACTCAGTATCCCGTACCTGCCTTCTCTCCATACCCCCTGATCCCTTTAACCACAAGGGCCACATCTAACTCCCTTTTAAATATAGTCAATGAACTGGCCTCAACTACCTTCTGTGGCAGAGAATTCCACAGATTCACCACTCTCTGTGTGAAAAAAAACTTTCTCATCTCGGTCCTAAAAGACTTCCCCCTTATCCTTAAACTGTGACCCCTTGTTCTGGACTTCCCCAACATCATGAGTCATTCAAACTACTCAAATATTCACTGCGTAGTTCAAACAATTTCTTAGCTCGTGGTTTCACAATTCTTATAGTCACAAGCTGGGCGGCACGGTGGCGCAGCGGTAGAGTTGCTGCCTCACAGCGCCAGAGACCCGGGTTCGATCCCGATTCCGGGCGCCGTCTGTATAGAGTTTGTACGTTCTCCCCGTGACCTGCGTGGGTTTTCTCCGCGATCTCTAGTTTCCTTCCGCACTCGAAAGAGGTACAGGTTAATTGGCTTGGTATAAATGTAAATTGTCCCCAGTGTGTTGTAGGTTAGTGTTAGTGTGCGGGGATCGCTTTATGTAACTGAAGAAACTCTTGCTATCCACTTTTATATTATTAGCTAGATGACCTTCATTTTTAAAATCTTTTCTCCCCTTGTTGCCTTGTTAGTTACTTCGCTTTATTATTACTGACTCAGGATCCAGCTAAAAGACAAGACATTACACAGAATAAATTACATACCAAAGCACAATAAATTACATGCAAAAGCACAATACATGATTTAAAACCAAGAATTAAAAAAAATCAGTGTCCTACAATGAGACAGCTATACCAACATCTCCACAGCTGGGATTGGTAGCGTGTGGTGCTAAACCTTATGTTTGACAAGGCCAGGATGATTTCATATTCAGAGCCATTAACCTGGCAAATAAATTTATACATAAGATTTCTTCAGACAGTTTGTAATGTATTGACTGCTGCAGCCACAAACATTTCACTTGCACTACACCATCCAGGTCTCTTAAGTAAGGCACTTAAAAAAACCATTTTGTTATTCTTTGAAAGCTTCCTAATCCTCTGGCTTCCCACTGATCTTTGCAATGTTATACGCCTTCTCTTTTCAGTTTTATACCGTCCTTGACTTTTCTTGTCAGCCACGGTCGCCTCTTTCTCCCCCTGGAATCTTTCTTCCTCTTTGGAATGAAAAGATCCCGCATCTTCCGAATTATTCCCAGAAATTCCTGCCGTTGCTGTTCCACCGTCATCCCTGCTGGGGTCTCTTTCCAGTCAACTTTGGCCAGCTCCTCCCTCATGCCTCTGTAGTCACCTTTGCCCCGCTGCAATACCGACACATCCGATTTCGAGATGCTGCCTGGCCTGCTGAGTTGTTCGACCATGTTGTGTACTCCCAGTGTAAAGCAGCATCTGCAGTTTCTTCCCACACACTCTTGTGCAGCCAATAATGCAGCAATCAGTCATAGAGTCATAGAGTGATACAGTGTGGAAACAGGCCCTTCGGCCCAACTCGCCCACACCGGCCAACAATGTCTCACCTTGTCCCACTTGCCTGACAATAGACAATAGACAATAGACAATAGGTGCAGGAGGAGGCCATTCGGCCCTTTGAGCCAGCACCTCCATTCAATGTGATCATGGCTGATCATTCTCAATCAGTACCCCGTTCCTGCCTTCTCCCCATATCCCCTGACTCCGCTATCCTTAAGAGCTCTATCTAGCTCTCTCTTGAATGCATTCAGAGAATTGGCCTCCACTGCCTTCTGAGGCAGAGAATTCCACCGATTCACAACTCTCTGACTGAAAAGATTTTCCTCATCTCCGTTCTAAATGGCATACCCCTTATTCTTAAAACTGTGGTCCCTGGTTCTGGACTCCCCCAACATTGGGAACATGTTTCCTGCCTCTAACGTGTCCAACCCCTTAATAATCTTATATGTTTCGATAAGATCTCCTCTCATCCTTATTCTTAAACTGTGGCCCCTTGTTCTGGCGCTTGGTCCATAATCCTCCAAACCTGTCCTATCCATATACCTGTCCAAATGATGGGATAGTCCCAACCCTCAACTACCTCCTCTGACAGCTTGTTCCATACACCCACCACCCTCCTCATCTGTGTGGAAAATTTACCCCTCGGATTCCTATTAAATCTTTTCACCTTCACCTTGAACCTATGTCCTCTGGTTCTCGATTCCCCTACTCTGGGTAAAAGACTCTGCGCATCTACCCGATCTATTCCTCTCATGATTTTATACACCTCTATAAGCTCTCCCCTCATCCTCAGTCTGAAGAAGGGTCTCGACTCAAAACATCACCCATTCCTTCTCTCCTAGATGCTGCCGATCTGCTGAGTTACTCCAACATTTTGTGATACCTTCGCCAGCATCTGCAGTTATTTTTCTTTCTTTCTATCTGTCTGTCTGTCTGTCTGTCTGTCTGTCTGTCTGTCTGTCTGTCTGTCTGTCTGTCTGTCTGTCTGTCTGTCTGTCTGTCTGTCTGTCTGTCTGTCTGTCTATCTGTCTGTCTGTCTGTCTGTCTGTCTCTCTCTCTCTCTCTCTCTCTCTCTCTGTCTCTGTCCCTGTCTCTCTCTCTCTCTCTCTCTCTCTCTCTCTCTCTCTCTCTCTCTCTCTCTCTCTCTCTCTCTCTCTCTCTCTCTCTCTCTCTCTCTCTCTCTCTCTGTCTGTCTGTCTGTCTGTCTGTCTGTCTGTCTCTCTCTCTCTCTCTCTCTCTCTCTCTCTCTCTCTCTCTCTCTCTCTCTCTCTCTCTCTCTCTCAACGGGCAAATCCTTAGGCCCAACCTGCCCACATCGGCCAACATGCTCCATCTACATTAATCCCACCTGCCTATGTTTGGCCCATATCTCTCCAAACCTGTCCTATCCATGTACCTGTCTAAATGTTTGTTAAACATTGCGATACTACCTGCCTCAACTACCTCTTCCGGCAGCTCGTTCCATACACCCACCACCCACTGTGTGAAAAAGGTACCCCTCAGGTTCCCACCAAATCTTTTCCCCCTCACCTTCAACCTATGTCCTTTGGTTTTTGATTCCCCTACTCTGGTCTACCCGATCCATTCCTCTCATGTTTTTAATACACCTCCATAAGATCACCCCTCATCCTCCTGCGCTCCGAGGAATAGAGTCCTGGCCTGCTCAACCTCTCCCAAGAGCTCAGACCCTCGAGTCCTGGCAACAGCTTTGTAAATCTTTCCTGCATCTCAAAACCTTGCCTAGGTAAACATTAGCCAAGGTTAATTTTATTTTCCTATTTCCTCTGTTAATGAAGTGCTGGCTTGATCCCTCAATGATGTTTTAGCTGTGTTTATGAACCCAATTCCCAGAGTTGTTCTGAACCAACAACTTTATAATGTAGAAGCAACATTACTACTTATTAACCAAGATAGGAAAATAAAGACTGTCATCATTTCTGACATTTAAAGCTTACTTGAACAGCTGTGTCCTCTGAAAAAAAAAACATTGGCAAGTTCTTGGACGGAGGGTATAATTTTGTTTGAAACGAATTAGGTTTAGTTTGGCTTAGTTTTGTTTAGATATACAGAGTGGAAACAGGCCCTTCGGCCCACCAAGTCCGTGCCGACCAGCGATCCCCGCACACTAACACCATCCTACACACACTAGGGACAATCTACATTTATACCGAGCCAATTAACCTACAAACCTGTACATCTTTGGCGTGTGGGAGGAAACCGGGAAAAACCCACGCTGGTCATGGGAGAACGTAAAGACTTTGACCAGATGTCCTGTATGGTCAGGATCGAACCAGGGTCTCTGGCGCTGTAAGGCAGCAACTCTACCGCTGCGCCACCGTGCTGCCCAAAGTTCTTCAGAGTTACTAGCATGGCGGGATAGAATCGTTGCATGTCGGAGAGAAAGCTTGGCCCAATGTGCCAGCGTTTCCATATTGAAAGAGTTGTCCAATTACAATGTTTTCTCCTGCTGTCAACCTGGATCTTTTCCCTTGGTTGGTATTTACCCAAATCCCTTTTGAAAGTTACGATTAAATCCACAGCAATCGCCTTCCAGTTCAAAAGAGCTTTCAACTTAACACAAATCTCACCTTAACTCCGTTTCTTTAGCCAATTGCCTCTTTGTATCCAAGAGTTTAGTTCAGTTCAGTTTAGAGATGGAAACTATTTCTGAGTTTTGGAGTTCTGCAATGGTCGGTGCTTCTCTTCACGTTGTATGTTAATGATATAAGATTATTAAGGGGTTGAACACGTTAGAGGCAGGAAACATGTTCCCAATGTTGGGGGAGTCCAGAACCAGGGACCACAGTTTAAGAATAAGGGGTAGGCCATTTAGAACTGAGATGAGGAAAAACTTTTTCAGTCAGAAAGTTGTGAATCTGTGGAATTCTCTGCCTCAGAAGGCAGTGGAGGCCAATTCTCTGATTGCTTTCAAGAGAGAGCTAGATAGAGCTCTTAAGGATAGCGGAGTCAGGGGGTATGGGGAGAAGGCAGGAACGGGGTTCTGGGCCTGTACTCGCTGGAGATTAGAAGGTTGAGGGGGGAACCTCATTGAAACTTACAGAATAAATGAATGGCATAGATTCTGTTGCTTTTAATTGGTATGACTGTATGGCAATCAAACTTCTCATATGTTGCAAAACATACTTGGCTAATAAAGTATGATAATGATTATTATGGTTATGATTTTATTCTATGAATTTTTTTGTTGTTCGCTCTTTACCCCGTTTACAACTGTACATAATCAACGCGTAGATAGGGTAGAACCTTCTAGGTGTTTACTTCTAATTATCCCTCCTTTTAACACAGCTTCACAGTTATAAAACGTCAGCGTGACATTCATTTCACAGAACACCATTCCAAGATGAAACAATCAATGCGGTTTGATTGTTATTTTTTTTCCAATTATGCTCACTGCTCTTGTGATCTTCAAAGCCTTAATTTAGCTCAGGTTTAGAAAAACTGAAATCGCGCACAGTTGAAATTATTACACAAGCCCTCCACCAAACTAACAAACTGGTTGTCCCAGGAAGCCATATCCTTTAATGTATTTGTTTTATATCTGGGCGGCACGGTGGCGCAGCGGTAGAGTTGCTGCCTTACAGCGCTTACAGCGCCAGAGTCCCGGGTTCGATCCTGACTACGGGTGCTGTACTGTACGGAGTTTGTACGTTCTCCCCGTGACCTGCGTGGGTTTTCTCCGAGATCTTCGGTTTCCTCCCACACTCCAAAGACGTGCAGGTTTGTAGGTGAATTGGCTTGGTATTAATGTAAATTGTCCCTAGTGTGCGCAGGATAGTGTTAGTGTGCGGGGATCGCTGGTCGGTGCGGACTCGATGGGCCTGTTTCCTCACTGCATCACTAAACAAAACAAAGTTATTTATCACATTTATTTATGAAAGCCATGGGTAGAACGGATGTGGCGAGGATGTTTCCACTAGTGGGAGAGTCTAGGAACAGAGGCCACAGCCTCAGATTAAAGGGACGTACCGTTAGAAAGGAGATGAAGAGGAATTTCTTTAGTCAGAGGGTGGTGAATCTGTGGAATTCATGGCCACAGCGGCTGTCAGTGGGTATTTTTAAGGCGGAGATTGACAGTTTCTTGATTAGTACGCGTGTCAGGGGTTAAGGCAGGAGAATGGGGTTGAGCGGGAAAGATAGATCAGCCATGATTGAATGGTGGAGTAGACTTGATGGGACAAATGGCCTAATTCTGTACCTTGAACTTACTTTACCTAGATTTGTCAACACATCAGAAAGAGGGAAAAATAAAGGAACTTGGTCAGATGAGGTGTTGCATTACAATGAAGATCAAACTAGAAAAAAGGTTGGCTCTCTACCTAATCTAAGCTTCACATCAATTTATATACTTCATTTCAACTTCTGATGTGCCAGAAAAAACGATCTAGTTTTGTCCATCGTCTTCCTGTAGCTAATACCCTCTAATGCAGGCATCATCCCACTATAGCAAAAATATTCTGACCATCTACCTTATCTCTGCCTCTCATAATTTTATACTGTTCTATCAGTTCTCCTCACAACATCCGGCGATCCTGCACAGTGGCGCAGTGGTAGAGTTGCCACCTTACAGCGAATGCAGCGCCGGAGACTCAGATTCGATCCTGACTACGGGTGCTGTACTGTACGGAGTTTGTACGTTCTCCCCGCGACCTGCGTGGGTTTTCTCCGAGATCTTCGGTTTCCTCCCACACTCCAAAGACGTACAGGTTTGTAGGTTAATTGGCTGGGCAAATGTTTTTTAAAAAATAGTCCCTAGTGGGTGTAGGATAGTATTACTGTGCAGTGATCGCTGGTCAGCACGGACTCAGTGGGCCGAAGGGCCTGTTTCTGCGCTGTGTCTCTAAACTAAACTAAACTAAATTCGTTATCTCCCTTGCCATGATATTTTAATATATGAACTATCTGTTGGCACGGCGACAGACCTGAAGTCAGTGGCAGACAAAAATAATATCCCAGAATATTTGGAGAAAAATGGAATAATGAAGCAGGTGAACCATTCGTAGGCAAACCTCCAAGAAGACAAACAACAGTGAATTTTCTTTGCGATCTTAAGAGCCAATTAAAAAAACCACTTCATATTATTAATTCACTTCCATATTTACAACTCTGCCCTGTTACATTGCACAGATGGTTTACTCCTGATTGAAAAAGCACAAGAACTAAGATATCCCATTTAATATTTGATCAACTGTGTTTATCTATACTCTTATAACTGTCATTTGAAAAATACTTCTTGAGTATTTTAATAGGAATTAATCGTCATGAATTACTCTTTTCTTAAAGGCTCAGTTCTACGCCTTCGGACTTTAATTGGACTGAATGTTGTACCCTTTATCCATTATCTGTACACTGTGGAAGGCTTGATTACGTATCTTTTATTTAGAAGGATGAGAGGAGATCTTATCGAAACGTATAAGATTATTAAGGGGTTGGACACGTTAGAGGCAGGAAACATGTTCCCAATGTTGGGGGAGTCCAGAACAAGGGGCCACGGTTTGAGAATAAGGGGTAGGCCATTTAGAACTGAGATGAGGAAAAACTTTTTCATTCAGAGAGTTGTGACTCTGTGGAATTCTCTGCCTCAGAAGGCAGTGGAGGCCAATTCTCTGAATGCATTCAAGAGAGAGCTGGATAGAGCTCTTAAGGATAGCGGAGTCAGGGGGTATGGGGAGAAGGCAGGAACAGGGTACTGATTGAGAATGATCAGCCATGATCACATTGAATGGCGGTGCTGGCTCGAAGGGCCGAATGGCCTCCTCCTGCACCTATTGTCTATTGTCTAGTCTTTATGCATAGTCTTTTCATTTTTGTTATTTAATCTTTATGTATCGTCTTTTCATGATTCATGTCTAGTCATTTCCTTGGCTGGATGGCACACAAGCAAAAACTTTTTACTGTACCTCAGTACAGCTGATAATAATTAACTAAACTAAATTGAACTGAACTAAACTTAACTCAGCTAAACTCAATGGAACTGAACTGAACTGAACTGAACTGCAGGAAAGACAACAAACACCTCATGTGGGAAGCCAAAATGTGTAAGAAGTATAATGAACTAAACTCCACAGACCCACTCCAACCCGTGCCCTCCGCTCTGCTGCTGCAAACCTCCTGACCAAACTCAGATCCTGGGGGGACAGGGCTTTCTCCATCGCTGCTCCCACACTCTGGAACTCACTACCCCAAACCGTCAGAGACTCCTCCTCACTCACCACATTCAAAACATCACTGAAGTCTCACCTGTTCAGCACTGCCTTCAACCACTGACCGTCACCTCACCTTATTTTTCCTTTTCTCTTCGTTTACTTATTTATCTATTTATTTTCTTTTATGTTTTAGTAAACCTTGTAAAGCGTCTTTGAGTGTTTAGAAAAGCGCTATATAAATGTAATGCATTATTATTATTATTATTATTATTATTATTAAACTAAACTGAACTGAACTGAACTGAACTGAACTAAGCTAAATTGGCGGCACGGTGGCGCAGCGGTAGAGTTGCTGCCTTACAGCGAATGCAGCGCCGGAGAATCAGGTTCAATCCTGACTACGGGCGCCATCTGTACGGAGTTTGTACGTTCTCCCCGTGACCTGCGTGGGTTTTCTCCGAGATCTTCGGTTTCCTCCCACACTCCAAAGACGTACAGGTTTGTCGGTTAATTGACTGGGTAAATGTAAAAAGTGTCCCTAGTGTGTGTAGGATAGTGATAGTGTGCGGGGATCGCTGGGCGGCGCGGACTGGGTGGGCCGAAGGGCCTGTTTCCGCGCTGTATCTCTAAATCTAAAAAAAAATCTAAACTACAGGAAAGACAACAAGCACCTCATGTGGGAAGCCAACATGTGCAAACTGCAGATATTGGTTTACTCACCATTTGGATTCCTTCGATATCCTTCATCCCCAGCCAACAATGGACCATTGTAGGCTCCACCTGTCCGGAGTCATCGATGCAGGCTCTGGATTTGTTCTGTACCTTCCCATACCTATCGAAACATAGAAACATAGAAAATAGGTGCAGGAGGAGGCCATTCGGCCCTTCAAGCCAGCACCGCCATTCATTGTGATCATGGCTGATCGTCCCCAATCAATAACCCGTGCCTGCCTTCTCCCCATATCCCTTTATTCCACTAGCCCCTAGAGCTCTATCTAACTCTCTCTTAAATCCATCCAGTGATTTGGCTTCCACTGCCCTCTGTGGCAGAGAATTCCACAAATTCGCAACTCTCTGGGTGAAAAAGTTTCTTCTCACCTCCAGTTTTAAATGGCCTCCCATTTATTCTTAAACTGTGGCCCCTGGTTCTGGACTCCCCCAATATTGAGAACTTTTTCCTGCATCTAGATTGTCCAGTCCTTTTATGATTTTCTACGTCTCTATAAGATCCCCTCTCATCGTTCTAAACTCCAGTGAATACAAGCCTAGTTTTTTCAACCTTTCCTCATAAGAAAAGTCCCGTCATCCCAGGGATCAATCTCGTGAACCTGCGCTGCACTGCCTCAATTAGTGCCGCGTAGGTTCCCCAAGTGCAACTAGTGTCCCCCAATCCCTGACTCTCAGTCCGATGAAGAGTCTCGACCGGACTCTCAGTCTGATGAGGAAACTCTACCCGATTCCTTCTCTCCAGAGATGGTTTGTCTGGCCCGCTGAGTTACTCCAGCATTTTGCATCTGGCCCCATGTGGGAACTCAAGTGGAAATTGTGAACAATCCTTCTCACAAGATTCACACTGGGTAAACTGCTCCTATTGATGAGCACTCATTTCAAATCTCAGCATAAGGAATAAGGAAGTTGATAAGGAAAATATCTATTGCATGCAGACAGAAGTTGTGATGTTGTAAGCAGAGCCTTTTAGGAGTCTGCAATATGGAAAATGCTTTTAATTTTATTATACTTGCATTTGGGTGCGTTAAAGAAATTTACATTAATAACAGTCAGGGGTGCTTCGTTATCATATGTACTGACAATGGAAGAATTAAATTCTTACTTGCAGCGGCATAATAGGCCTGTAAGCATCATACTCCAGATAACATGTAATACACTAAAATAATTCAATACATGAATGGCCTCAATGCTAGTGCAAAAAAGAACACAGTTCTTAGTGCAACCAAGAGAGTCCATAGTTCACAGTTTACATAGTTCACATAGTTTCACTGTTTTGTGGTGTTTAACAACCTGATGGTTGCGGGGAAGAAGTTGTTCCTGAACCTGAACGTTACACTTTTCAGGCTCCTGTACCTTCTTCCCGATGGCAGGGGTGAAACGAGAGCGTGGCCAGGGTGGTGTGGGTCTCTGATGATGCTGGCTGCCTTTTTGAGGCAGCGACTCCTGTAGATCCCTTTGATGGTGGGGAGGTCGGAACCCGTGATAACAATAGACAATAGACAATAGACAATAGGTGCAGGAGTAGGCCATTCAGCCCTTCGAGCCAGCACCACCATTCAATGCGATCATGGCTGATCACTCTCGATCAGTACCCCGTTCCTGCCTTCTCCCCATACCCCCTCACTCCGCTATCCTTAAGAGCTCTATCTAGCTCTCTCTTGAAAGCATCCAACGAACTGGCCTCCACTGCCTTCTGAGGCAGAGAATTCCACACCTTCACCACTCTCTGACTGAAAAAGTTCTTCCTCATCTCCGTTCTAAATGGCCTACCCCTTATTCTTAAACTGTGGCCCCTTGTTCTGGACTCCCCCAACATTGGGAACATGTTTCCTGCCTCTAATGTGTCCAATCCCCTAATTATCTTATATGTTTCAATAAGATCCCCCCTCATGCTTCTAAATTCCAGTGTATACAAGCCTAATTGCTCCAGCCTTTCAACATACGACAGTCCCGCCATTCCGGGAATTAACCTAGTGAACCTACGCTGCACGCCCTCAATAGCAAGAATATCCTTCCTCAAATTTGGAGACCAAAACTGCACACAGTACTCCAGGTGCGGTCTCACCAGGGCCCGGTACAACTGTAGAAGGACCTCTTTGCTCCTATACTCAACTCCTCTTGTTATGAAGGCCAACATTCCATTGGCTTTCTTCACTGCCTGCTGTACCTGCATGCTTCCTTTCAGTGACTGATGCACTAGGACACCCAGATCTCGTTGAACATCCCCTCTTCCTAACTTGACACCATTCAGATAATAATCTGCCTTTCTATTCTTACTTCCAAAGTGAATAACCTCACACTTATCTACATTAAACTGCATCTGCCATGTATCCGCCCACTCACACAACCTGTCCAAGTCACCCTGCAGCCTTATTGCATCTTCCTCACAATTCACACTACCCCCCAGCTTATTATCATCTGTAAATTTGCTAATGGTACTTTTAATCCCTTCATCTAAGTCATTAATGTATATCGTAAATAGCTGGGGTCCCAGCACCGAACCTTGCGGTACCCCACTGGTCACTGCCTGCCATTCCGAAAGGGACCCATTTATCCCCACTCTTTGCTTTCTGTCTGTCAACCAATTTTCTATCCATGTCAGTACCCTACCCCCAATACCATGTGCTCTAATTTTGCCCACTAATCTCCTATGTGGGACCTTGTCGAAGGCTTTCTGAAAGTCGAGGTACACCACATCCACTGACTCTCCCCTGTCAATTTTCCTAGTTACATCCTCAAAAAATTCCAGTAGATTTGTCAAGCATAATTTCCCCTTCGTAAATCCATGCTGACTCGGAATGGTCCTGTTACTGCTATCCAAATGCTCAGCAATTTCGTCTTTTATAATTGACTCCAGCATCTTCCCCACCACTGATGTCAGACTAACTGGTCTATAATTACCCATTTTCTCTCTCCCTCCTTTCTTAAAAAGTGGGATAACATTTGCTATCCTCCAATCCACAGGAACTGATCCTGAATTTATAGAACATTGAAAAATGATCTCCAATGCTTCCACTATTTCTAGAGCCACCTCCTTAAGTACCCTGGGATGCAGACCATCAGGCCCTGATGGACTGGCCAGTTCTTTTTGTAAACTTCTTCAAAACTCAGGGGGTAATTATATATTTGAAAAAATTAGGGTAAGAACAAATGTAAAAAATAGATGTGTGAATGTTAAAGGGGTCAATTTATGGAATAGTTGCAACAATGAATTAAATGAATTAATTCAACAATTAATTCATTGTTGAATGAATTAAAATTCATTCAACAATGAATTAAAAGAGAAATATATATATATTTTGTATATTTAAAATATACATATAAATATATATTTATAAAATATATTATAAATATATGAATTATAATTAATATATTTAGTATATTAATAAATATACTATTTATACATAGTAATATGTGTGAATTCAAGAAAATGTTCAAAATCATTATATTTGAAAGACACAAAATATGTGATCATAATAATAATAATAATAATATATTTATTTTATATAGCGCCTTAACACATGCACAAAGCGCTTTACAAATACAATTAACATAGAAACAAACAGACAAACAGACAAACTATCCTGACGGAAAAGTGGCGAATAATCAACGCCAGCGTCCTCTCACGTCAGGGTCCGGCAGTAGACATTAAAGAACACAAGACACACAGATACAATTTTTTACACAAAACAGCCATCACAGTGATTGCTCTAGGCATACCCTCACTGTGATGGAAGGCAAAGTCTTATCTCCTCCTCGTTCTTCTCCCGTGGCGCCACGAGGCGATCGAGGCTCCCAACCCCTTGAAGCCCCCACCGGGCGATGGAAAGTCCCAGGGCCGAGCCGAGCAGGCCGATGAAAGTCCCGAGCCCCCACCGGGCGATGGAAAGTCCCAGGGTCGAGCCGAGCAGGCCGATGAAAGTCCTGAGCCCCCACCGGGCGATGGAAAATGCCGCGGCCGGGCCACGCAGGGCGATGAGAGTCCTGAGCCCCCACCGGGCGATGTAAAGTGCTGCGGCCGGGCCACGCAGGGTGATGAAGGGCCTGCGGGCGGGTTGATTGTGCCTCGTGCTTCGGGGCGGTCGAAGCTGCTACGGCTGGAGCTCCCAAAAGCCGGTCGCCAGCCAGGGACCTGCGAACTCCCGATGTTGCGGTCTGCAGGGCCCAACGGCCGAAGCCTCCGAGATGGTAAGTCCAGGCCCTGCGACCGGAGTCTTCGAGGTCGATCCCAGCTGGAGGCCGCCGACTCCACGATGTTAGGCCGTAGCGCGAACGGAGATACGACACGGTAAAGGTCGCATCTCCGTTGAGGAGGAGATTTAAAAAAAGGTTTCCCCCACCCCCCCCACCACCCCCCACATACACAGAGTTAAAAATAGAACAAAACGTACATTTAACATCAACAATGACAAAAAAAACACAAAAAAAAACCGGAGACTGCCGGTGAGCCGCAGCTGCAGAACACAGCCACGCCCCATCACTGAGAAATGACTGACATGACAGAAAGGATGGTTCTTGATTATATTTTGTGTTTCTTTCTATGTTTTGTTTATCTGCTTCTGACTTATGACGTTGTGTTTTTTAAAAATTATATTTTGTTCAGTATTAAGGGTCGGAACAATAAGTTTTGTCTTCTGCCCACACCTTTTTTTCGGTCAGGGAATATCATGTGTGATTAAATTGTCTTATTTTTGTTATAATGATTTTGCACTATTTAACTTTCACAACTGTATGGTCAATCTGCTGTATTGTAGTGACCGAAAAAATAAATAAATAAATAAACAGATAGACAAATAGATTGACAAATAAATAAATAAATTAATAAATAAATAGATGAATAAATAGATGAATAAATAAATAAATAAACAAATAGTCAAATAGATAAATAAATAAATAGATAAATAAATAAATAAATAGATGAATAGACAAATAAGGAAGTAAATAAATAAATAAATAAATAAATAAATGGATAAATAGATAAATAAATAAATAAAAGATAAAGAAGATGGATAAATAAATAAATATATAGATAAATAAATAAATAAACGAACAGACAGTTAAATAAATAAATAAACAAACAAATAGACAGGTAAATAAATAAATAAATAAATAAAATAAAAAGACAAATAAATAAATAAATAAACACAAATGAAAATAAATAAATCAATAAACAGACAGATAAATAGATAAATTAATAAATAAATAAACAGATAGATAAATAAATAAATAAACAAATAAATGAATAGATAAACAAATAGATATATAAGTAGATAAATAAGTAGATAAATAAATAAATAGATGAATAAATGGATAAATAAATAAATAAATAAACTAAATGAGTTCCTGTGTCCTTTGCGTTTGCCACTTTACTGTGCACTTATGCACAGCCCATGAGTGTCTCAATCTCAGTTTTTAGTTTTAGTTTTTGTCATAGTTTTAGAGATGCAGCGCGGAAACAGGCTCTTTCGGCCCACCGGGTCCGCATCGACCAGCGATCCCCGAACTTTAAGACAATGTTTACATTTACCGACCCAATTAACCGACAAACCTGTATGTCTTTGGAGTGTGGGAGGAAACCGAAGATCTCAGAGAAAACCCACGCAGATCATGATGGGGAATGTTCAAACTCCGTACAGACAGCACCCGTAGTCGGGATCGAACCCGGGACTCCGGCGCTGCATTCACTGTAAGGCAGCAACTCTACCGCTGCGCCACCCTGATCTTCTAAGGAAGTGAAGGCATTGATGGGCTTTCTTTATGATTGGATCGATGTGCTGGGACCAGGACAGATCTTCAGAGGTTTGTACTCGTAGGAACTTGATGCTATCGTCTCTCTCCTTCTCCAACCCATCGATGAGGCCAGGTTTATCGATCCCCGGCTTCTAAAGTCACCAATCAGCTCCTTGGTCTTGCTGATGCTGAGAGCAAAGCTGTTGTTCTGCACCGTTCAATCAGATTATCAATGAGATATCAAGGAGATATCAAGGATGGAGCCGGCGATGAAGATGGACGGATGCAACGGGCGAGGACCGAGGCTGGTGGGAAAGGACAGGGAACCGTGGTCTGGTCCACAGCGCCCTCGAGGAATGAGCGGGTTAACCCATGATGAGCGTTTGTCGGCACTGGGCCTGTACTCAATTATAAAAGAAGAAATTGCGGAACATTTGGATAGCAGTAACAGGATCGTTCCGAGTCAGCATGGATTTACGAAGGGGAAATCATGCTTGACTAATCTTCTGGAATTTTTTAGGATGTAACTAGGAAAATGGACATGGGAGAGCCAGTGGATGTAGTTTACCTGGACTTTCAGAAAGCCTTTGATAATGTTCCACACGGGAGATTAGTGGGCAAAATTAGAGCACATGGTATTGGGGGTAGGGTACTGACATGGATAGAAAATTGGTTGGCAGACAGGAAACAAAAAGTAGGGATTAACGGGTCCCTTTCAGAATGGCAGGCAGTGACTAGTGGGGTACCGCAAGGCTCGATGCTGGGACCGCAGCAATTTACAATATACATTAACGACTTAGATGAACGGATTAAAAGTAACATTAGCAAATTTGCAGATGATACAAAACTGGGTGGCAGTGTGAAGTGTGAGGAGGATGCTATGAGGATGCAGGGTGACTTGGACAGGTTGTGTGAGTGGGCGGATGCATGGCAGATGCAGTTTAATGTGGATAAATGCGAGGTTATCCACTTTGGTGGTAAGAACAGGAAGGCAGGTTATTATCTGAATGGCGTCAAGTTCAGGGCCAGTCCCACTTAGGCAATCTTTTTGGCGACTGCCTGCGACTGTCAAAGTCGTAGCAGATCACCAAACTTTTCTTTTACCCGACGACAATGACCACGACAATGACCACGACAATGCTGAGTCAGGTTGAGATTACAGCGTCTTCGGAAACATCGTGAAATTCCCACGCTGTCAATGCTTCTCCGGCGTCCTAATTTTTGCTGAAATCATTGACAAGTCGGTAAGTACTTGAGAGTTTTGAACTATAACATCTTGTATGCGTTACTTAAAAACCAAGCTTCACTGTAACAAGGCATAAACTGGATTTACTTCCAGTTTACTAATAGCTGTGTGGGCATTCTTTGAAAATGTATGGGAGATGCATATCTGGTTTCTGGGTTGCGTATCTGGGTTGGGAGCCTACTTTAAATGTAATGGCTGAGGCCAAAAATATCGCAAAAATTCCCACACTTACCTGACCGTCAAACTGTCGCCTCCAATCTACCTGTCAAATGTCCTGACGGTAAATAAATTGGTTAAACACAAGTATTTTATGGTATTTTGAAATGACTTTAATTATTTTAATATTATGTGCATCTAAATGCATCTAAGATAACCTATCAAACCTGGGGACAGCAGGCGACAGCGCCCACAATAAGCAACGATACCTGGCGACAAGCCAGCTGTCGCCGAGAAATTTCACTCCGGATGATTTCTCAGCGACGCGCCGAGATCCACTACGATTTTTGGAAGACTCCTCACGATCATGCCCACGACACCCGGCGAACTGTCGGCGACTCCCCCAACATTGGGAACATGTTTCCTGCCTCTAACGTGTCCAACCCCTTAATAATCTTATACGTTTCGATAAGATCTCCTCTCATCCTTCTAAATTCCAGTGTTTACAAGTGGATCAGTGGCCTAATGCAAGATTCATCCATTGCTTCAACCCATCGCTCATGTTCTATGAAGTCATCTTGAGTCTCCCGAGCAAATTGCCGTCCCTTTAATCATTCTCACCTACTATTAATTTCGCTCGGTGAGTCAATCATTTCTTTGCTGATTAAGTACCGCGGTGCATCCATGACTAATGACTAATAAATTAGGAGATGGGAAGCAAATAATCGTTCACATTTATAACCGATGAAATTTTCTGAAAGAAGACGATTTAAAAAAAAATTTGTGGGTTGTGACATTGACTGCAAGGACAGCTGTACGATAAATTTTCTATTGCAAGATGAGGTGAGACCATGGTCATAGAGTCAATAGACAATAGACAATAGGTGCAGGAGGAGGCCATTCCACCCTTCGAGCCAGCACCACCATTCAATGTGATCATGGCTGATCATCCTGCCCTCTCCCCATACCCCCTGACTCCGCTATCATTAAGAGCTCTATCTAACTCACTTGAAAGCATCCAGAGAATTGGCCTCCCAATTCCCAAGTCATAGAGTCCATACAGTGTGGAAACAGGCCCTTCGGCCCAACTTTGCCCACACCGGCCAACATGCCCCATCTACACTAGTCCCACCTTCCTGTGATTGGCCCATGTCCCTCTAAACCTATTCTATCCATGTACTTGCCTAAATGTTTTTTTACATGTTGCACTAGTCCCTGCCTCAACTACTTCCTCTGGCAGTTCGTTCTATACACCCACCACCCTTTGTGTAAAAAGGTTACCCTTCAGGTTCCTATTAAATCTTTCCCCCTTCACCTTAGAGGGTCATCACGACGGCCCAGAAGATCATCGGCTGCTCACTGCCCTCCCTGGAGCACCTGTTCAGACTACGCTGCCTCAGTAGAGCAGGCAAAATAATAAAAGATCCATCCCACCCCGGCCACCGTCTGTTTGTTCATCTGCCCTCTGGTCGACGTTTCAGGTCGATCAAATCCCGAACAAACAGACTTAAGAACAGTTTTTACCCCAGGGCCATACGAGAACTGAACACTACCTTTGCACTAGGCAACACCGTTAAAAAATCTTGTACTTAATATAATTGTATTTAATTGTATTTATGTATTTATTTGTTTTTGCATTTATTGCATATATGTTTGTACGCACCTTCAGGATTGGCTATTTTTTAATTTCGTTGTACTCGTTGCAATGACAATAAATGAATATTATAATATTAAACCTATGTCCTCTGGTTCTTGATTCCCCTCGTCTGGGCAAGAGACTGTGCACCTCTATAAGATCGCCCCTCTCAAACTGTAACTGCAAACCTTTATACAAATTACAGTTATATAATTTGCTTCTTGAACAATTGGGATGATATCGTACCATAAAGTCTTGTATTACTGCTCATTGACTTTTACAATACAAACTCCATAGTCAGGCGCCCGTAGACGGCGCCCGTAGTCAGGATCGAACCTGAATCTCCGGCGCTGCATTCGCTGTAAGGCAGCAACTCTACCGCTGCGCCACCGTGACCGCCCCACGGTGTTTAGTTTAGAGACACAACATGGAAGTAGGCCCTTCGGTCCACCAAGTCCGCGCCGACCAGCGATCACCCTGTGCACTAGTTCTATACACTTTACAGAAGCCAATTAACCGACAAACCAGCGCGTCTTTGGGATGTGGGAGGAAACCGGAGCGTCCGGAGCAAAGCCCACACGGTCAAGGGGAGAATGCACAAACGCTTATGAGAGTTTGGGACAAAACTGAAGATCTTGGAGGAAAAAACCACGCAGGTCACGGGATCGAACCCGGGACTCTGGCGCTGTGAGGCAGCAGCTCTACCGCTGTGCCACCGTGCCGCCCTTGACGTAGCCTGTGCTAAACTCAGATTATTATGAGGCCGTCCCCAAGCACGTTATGCTTCATTTTCTCATCCCCACCACATTTTTCCTTTGCCATCCTCTTGAGCAAAGTTACATTGAGAAAAGCAATTAAATCTCTCTGATGTTTTGATAAACATTAAAGAAATGAAATGGTTGCAGTTGATTGAGACTGACATAGCTCATCAATCTCATTAACCCCCGAGTGGCAGATTCACACTGCTCACTGTATCTCTCCGGAATATGTACATCTTCTGCCTGCTGAGTTTTTATGCTTGATTGTCCCAGTTTTTCAATTACAATGCCTTGTTAATGATCATGACTTCACTCTCAATTCCCTGTACACCACCACCTCTGCCTGTTCTATTTCGCCTCTCGTCGGGCAAAGGGCATCACCAAAACTCAGCTGCAGATTCTTCCCCTCTTCATAAGTGATAGGTGCAGAATTAGGCCATTGAGCCCGTCATTCAATCGTGGCTGATATATTTCTCCCTCTCGAGCCCCATTCTCCTGCCTTCTCCCCATAACCCCTGACACCCGTACCAACGAACCGAGAATATATCTATCTCTGCAAATATCCATTGGCTTGGCCATGCGCAGCGTCTCTTGGAGTGCAGGTGGATGAGGGGTGATCTTAAAGTCATCAAAACCGCCCAGAAAGTCATCGGCTGCCCTCTGCCTTCCCTGGAAGACATCTCCAGCTCTCGGTTCCTCTGCAGAGCCAGGAAAATAATCAAAGACCCATCCCATCCAGGACAGCTCCTGTTCAACCTCCTGCCCCTCTGGTAGGTGGTACAGGTGCAATAAAAGCCAGACAAACAGACTCAAGAACAGTTTCTTTCCCTGGGTCATCAGAACTCTAAATTCCTCAAATATTCCCATACCATGAGGAATGCTGTCATCCATTCCCACTATGAACACAGAGCACTCAGCAAATATTTCTTTTTTAAATTTCTTTCAAAGCATTTATTACATTTTAAAGTGCAATATTCTCCCAAATGCAATATTCTACCTAGGTGAGATTAATATATATTCATTTACTATTTTAAGCATTTAAATGACATATTGGATGTGTTTTTAACTTGTTTTAACTTGTTTTGATTGCACTGATCAGGACTTGCTCTCCTAATTTTGTTGTATTTCTAAGTACAATGACAATAAAGGCTTAAATAAATAAATAAATAAATAGATGAACGAATGAATGAATAAATAAATAGATAGATAGATAGATAGATAGATAGATAGATAGATAGATAGATAGATAGATAGATAGATAGATAGATAGATAGATAGATAGATAGATAGATAGATAGATAGATAGATAGATAGATAGATAGATAGATAGATAGATAGATAGATAGATAGATAGATAGATAGATAGATAGATAGATAGATAGATAGATAGATAGATAGATAGATAGATAGATAGATAGATAGATAGTTAGATAGATAAATAAATAAATAAAGAGGTGCACGAAATTGGGTAGACAAACAGAGTCTCTTGCCCAGAGCAGGGGATTCAAGAACCAGAGGACATAGGTTTAAGGTGAGGGAGGCAAAGATTTAATAGGAACCTGAGGGGTAAATGTTTCACACAAAGGGTGGTGGATGCATGGAACAAGCTGCCAGAGGAGGTAGTTGAGGCAGGGACTATCTCAACATTTAAGAAACATTTAGACAGGTACATGGATGGGACAGGTTTAGCGGGACATGGGCCAAATGCAGGCTGGTGAGACTAGTGTAGATGGGGCATGTTGGTCAGTGTGGGGAAGTTGGGCTGAAAGGCCTGTTTCCACGCTGACTCTATGACTCTATCACTCTACTCTGTTATCAGGCATCTGAACGGTCTTTCCATAAGTTAGGCTACTGTCCGTTTCACCTCTACCCCATCGCGTACAATGGATTTCATCCACGGAACAACATTATAACAATTTTCAAAAGACACTTGGACAGATACATGAGCAGGAAAGGTTTAGAGGGATATGGGCCAAATGCAGGCAGGTGGGGCTAGTGGAGATGGTGCAGCTTGGTTGGCATTGGCAAGTTGGGCTGCAGGGCCTGTTTCTGTGCTGTGTGACTATGACTTTATAACTGATGCGCTACAATGCTGAGAACTATAACCTGCACTTTGCATCTTCCTCTTTGCTCTACCTATTGTACTTGAATGTGATTTGATTGTATTTATGCATACTATTATCTAATCGGTTTTGGATAGCATGCACAACAAAGCGTTTCACTGTGTCTTGGTACATGTGGCAATACTAGGCCTAAACCTAAACCTAATTCTTAATACATATCTGCCCCACTCCTCAAACCCCTCTTCCTACAGAAGACCAAAAGGAAAACTGCTATTTTAGCATGTTTAGGAAGGATGCTGGTTTAAACCGAAAATAGGCACAAAATGCTGGAGCAACTCAGCGGGACAGGCAGCATCTCTGGAGAGAAGGAATGGGTGAGGTTTCGGGTCGAGACACTTCTTCATACTTCTTCAGTCTGAAGAACGGTCTTGACCCGAAATGCCACCCATTCCTTCTCTCCAGAAGTGCTGCCTGTCCCGCTGAGTTATGCCAGCATTTTGTGTCCACCATGTTAACGTGCTTGGGGACATAGTGAGAGGAGGCAAATCCAGCCAGAATATTTCAATATTTTGGCATCTTTATGTATTTGAATGAAATTTGCAATAAGAGCTGTGGATTTCTTTTTTGAAGTCAGTCACCTAAAAACTATTTGAAGTAACTACAGCTGAAACAAGATTAAAGCAGGGAAATTACTCTCTCTGGTGCTATTTTATTTATGTCTCATGTGCAGTATTTAACAGAAGCCGTAACCTATTTACTTCATAATAGATTTGTAAAGTAGTGACAAGAAACAGAAATCTAGATTGCGTGTTGAATGCTTTTGCAATGAAACACCTCGCAGTTACTTGCATGCACAGAGTTCTGTGGACCCTCAGTCACTGGGGACATACAAGGCTGAGACGAACAGGAGATTAGATGGCTGGGAGCCACTGAATCAGCAATGGTTTTGTTCGTTTTCGAAATACAGCACAAAAACGAGCTTTTCGGTCCACCAAGTCCACGCTGATCATCGAGTCAAGTCAAGAGTGTTTTTCATTGCCATATGTCATAAGGTCATAAGTCAGGGGTGGCCAAACTTGCTTAATGTAAGAGCCACATACGATAAAGTTCAGATGTTTGAGAGCCGCAAGACATGAACAAAATTTACACATACGTTTTTATTGTTACATACACATTTTGTTACAAAAATTTTATATAAATATTGAGAAATGCATGTATGCAATAATATTTATTCATGTATGCAGCTTTTTAAACTGTTAATTTGTATTAGTTTCAATAATCACAAAGTACACATATATACCAAATGTTTTCAAAATCTTGACTGGTGATTGTTTTAACTATATTGAGCGTATTTAAAACGGTAATGAACTATGGGAACTTCTAAGAAAAATGTGCGAATTTCATGAGTTCATGAGTGATAGGAGAAGAATTAGGCCATTCGGCCCATCAAGTCTACTCCAGCATTCAATCATGGCTGGTCTATAGAAACATAGAAACATAGAAAATAAGTGCAGGAGGAGGCCATTTGGTCCTTCGAGCTCAAAACCGCCATTCATTGTGATCATGGCTTATCATCCACAATCAGTAACCCGTGCCTGCCTTCTCCTCATATCCCTTGATTCCACTAGCCCTGAGAGCTCTATCTAACTCTCTTTTAAATTCATCCACTGAATTGGCCTCCACTGCCCTCTGTGTCAGAGAATTCCACAAATCCACAAGGTCAGTTTTAAATGGCCTCCCATTTATTCTTAGACTGTGGCCCCTGATTCTGGACTCCCCCAACATTGAGAACATTTTTCCTGCATCTAGCTTGTCTAGTCCTTTTATGATTTTCTACGTCTCTTTAAGATCCCCTCTCATCCTTCTAAACTCCAGTGAATACAAGCCCAGTCTTTCCAATCTTTCCTCATATGACAGTCCCGCCATCCCTGGGATTAACCTCGTGAACCTACGCTGCACTGACTCAATAGCAAGGACGTCCTTCCTCAAATGAGGAGACCAAAACTGTATACAATATTCCAGATGTGGTCTCTCCCTCCTCACCATATTCTCCTGCCTTCTCCACATAACTCCTGACACTCCTGACATATGTCCCGAAACGGAACAATGAAATCCTTACTTGCAGCAGCACAACAGGTATAAAGTCATAGAGGTATAGAATTATACGGTCTGGAAACAGGCCCTTTGGCCCAACGTATCCACACCAACCAACATGTCCCATCTACGCCAGTCCCACCTACCGGCATTTGGTCCATCTATATACTAAAACTCTCGTTTGTTATCTTGTTTGTGACTGAACGTCAGCCAAAACGGTGCACGATAGAGCAACAATTTTAGGCCCACCTTACTCACCGTCGTCACTTTAATGGTGAAAATGATAGTTTTTTATTGAAATTGGTGTTACATTTTTAAAGTTATTCATATTTTAAAGGTTTTAAAATATGCGCAGTTGGGGGCTGGTCCTCATCTAAGATGGCCACCAGACCAGCGCCTACACTTACGTAAGATGGCCGCCGGGTGACTGCAGTTGGGGGGGAAGGTCGTCATTTTCGTCATCCCACTTCCCGCCAGACGCCCGTTTGGTTCCGTGGCCCAAGTGGATGGAGCGCCACCGCCGCTTCCGCTCCAAACCCCGGGCGTCTCCATCATGGCCGCCGCTCTAAACCCCGGGCATCTCCATCACTGCCGCCTCGCTGAGCCCCAGAACCCTCGCCCAGCCATCACCGCCGGAGAGCCCTTAAGAATGGAGTGGGGGGGGGATGGAATGGGTGACTGGAGGGTGGGAGGGGAGGGGGAAGTGGGTGGGGAAGAAGGGGGGTTGAGGGGATGGAGGGGAGGGGAGGTTGTTAGACCAATGCAGAAAAAAACACAATTTTAAAGAAAAATCGCTATTTTCATTGAGATGTTTTTAAAAAAAAAGCCATTTATTTGATAGAAAAAAGCACCATTTTCCCACGTCACAATGACAACCCAAAAGGTTGTGAGCCCAACGGGTCCACTTGGTCTAGTTTGTAATAAAAAGTAATCACTTAAATTTGTACTTAAACATGTTTAGCACTTTTAAGTGCTTTTATTAAGCTTGTTCAACAATACTGGATTACTATGGCAAATAGAAATGTAAAGAGGTGCCTCAGGTTATTCAATTGATTCTGCTGAAACAATTTAAACCTTAGTTTATTTTAATAAAATTCAATACTTCCTGATTCTGAATCCATATTGCAGCCATAATTGGTATTCTGAGCACCACCTTGTGTGAGAAGGAATACAAATGCTGGTTTACACCAAAGATGGCAGATGTGTGGCTGATGCAATAGACAATAGACAATAGGTGCAGGAGGAGGCCATTCGGTCCTTCGAGCCAGCACCGCCATTCAATGTGATCATGGCTGATCATTCTCAATCAGTACCCCGTTCCTGCCTTCTCCCCATACCCCCTGACTCCGCTATCCTTAATAATAATAATAATAATATTCATTTATTGTCATTGCAACGAGTACAACGAAATTAAAAAATAGCCAATCCTGACGGTGCGTACAAACATATATGCAATAAATGCAAAAACAAATAAATACATAAATACAATTAAATACAATTATATTAAGTACAAGATTTTTTAACGGTGTTGCCTAGTGCAAAGGTAGTGTTCAGTTCTCGTATGGCCCTGGGGTAAAAACTGTTCTTAAGTCTGTTTGTTCGGGATTTGATCGACCTGAAACGTCGACCAGAGGGCAGATGAACAAACAGACGGTGGCCGGGGTGGGATGGATCTTTTATTATTTTGCCTGCTCTACTGAGGCAGCGTAGTCTGAACAGGTGCTCCAGGGAGGGCAGTGAGCAGCCGATGATCTTCTGGGCTGTCGTGATGACCCTCTGAAGGGCCTTCCTGTCCTTTTCTGAGCAGCTGGCATACCATGTGGTTATACAGTATGCCAGCACACTCTCGATGGAGCAGCGATAGAAGGACAACATGAGCTTCTCCTGCAGGTTGGTTTTCCTGAGGATCCTCAGGAAGTGGAGTCTCTGCTGTGCCTTCTTTACTGTGGTGATGGTGTTGGTAGACCAGGTAAGATCCTCTATCCAGCTCTCTCTTGAATGCATTCAGAGAATTGGCCTCCACTGCCTTCTGAGGCTGAGAATTCCACAGATTCACAACTCTCTGACTGAAAATGTTTTTCCTATCTCAGTTCTAAATGGCCTACCCCTTATTCTTAAACTGTGGCCCCTTGTTCTGGACTCCCCCAACATTGGGAACATGTTTCCTTCCTCTTAATAATCCAGCCCCTTAATAATCTTATACGTTTCGATAAGATCTCCTCTCATCCTTCTAAATTCCAGTGTATACAAGCCTAGTACATGCAGTATAATATATATAAATGTGAGGTTATCCACTTTGGCGGCAAAAACATGGAGGCAGATTATTTTCTCAATGGTGTTAAGTTAGGTAAGGGGGAGGTGCAGCGAGACCTGGGTGTCCTTGTACACCAGTCACTGAAAGTTGGCATGCAGGTACAGCAGGCAGTGAAGAAAGCCAATGGAATGTTGGCCTTCATAACGAGAGGATTTCAGTATAGGAGTAAAGAGGTACTTCTGCAGTTGTATAGGGCCCAGGTAAGACCACATCTGGAGTATTGTGTACAGTTGTGGTCTCCTAATTTGATGAAGGACATCCTTGTAATTGAGGCAGTGCAGCGTAGGTTCACGAGATTGATCCCTGGGATGGCGGGACTGTCATATGAGGAAAGATTGAAAAGACTCGGCTTGTATTCACTGGAGTTTAGAAGGATGAGAGGGGATCTTATAGAAACATATAAAATTATAAAAGGACTGGACAAGCTAGATGCAGGAAAAATGTTCCCAATGTTGGGCAAGTCCAGAACCAGGGGACACAGAATAAAGGGGAGGCCATTTAAAACTGATGTGAGAAAAAACTTTTTCACTCAGAGAGGTGTGAATTTGTGGAATTCTCTGCCACAGAGGGCAGTGGAAGCCAAATCACTGGATGGATTTAAGAGAGAGTTAGATAGAGCTCTGGGGGCTAATGGAATCGAGGCGTATGGGGAGAAGGCAGGCACGGGTTATTGATTGGCGGACGATCAGCCATGATCACAATGAATAGCGGTGCTGGCTTGGAGGGCCGAATGGCCTCCTCCTGCACCTATTTTCTATGTTTCTATGTTTCCAAATAGCTGGAGCAACTCTGTGGGACAGGCAGCATCTCTGGAGAGAAGGAAAGGGTGACGTTTTGGGTCGAGATGCTTCTTCAGAGTCTCATATTTTGCTTGGGCAGCTTACATCCTAGCAGTATGAATATTGATTCTCTAACTTCAAGTAACCTTTGCTTCCCCTCTCTCTCTCCGTCCCTCCCTATCCTAGTTCTCCGACTAGTTTCAATGTCTTCCTGCTTAAATTTTACTGACTGTCTGCCGCATGGTCACTTTCCCCTCAGCTAACAATGTACCATTCTACATTTCGTCATGTAGAATGGTTCATTGTTCATCATCGTCCCCATCCATCTGTGCTTTCACGCCTTATCCTTCCATATCTTTGTGTTCCGCAGATTCACCACCCTCTGACTAAAGAAATTCCTCCTCGTCTCCTTCCTAAAAGAACGTCCTTTAATGCTGAAGTTATGACCTCGAGTCCTAGACTCCCCCACTGGTGGAAACATACAAACGTAGAAACATAGAAAATAGGTGCAGGAGTAGGCCATTCGGCCCTTCGAGCCTGCACCGCCATTCAATATGATCATGGCTGATCATCCAGCTCAGTATCCCGTACCTGCCTTCTCTCCATACCCCCTGATCTCTTTAGCCACAAGGGCCACATCTAATTCCCTCTTAAATATAGCCAATGAACTGGCCTCAACTACCTTCTGTGGCAGAGAATTCCACAGATTCACCACTCTCTGTGTGAAAAAAAACGTTCTCATCTCGGTCCTAAAAGACTTCCCCCTTATCCTTAATTCACAGAATGCAGGAGTAACTCAGCAGGTCAGGCAGCATCTCGGGAGAGAAGGAATGGGTGACGTTTCGGGTCGAGACCCTTCTTCAGACTGATGTCGGGGGTGGGACAAAGGAAGGATATAGGTGGAGACAGGAAGATAGAGGGAGATCTGGGAAGGAGGAGGGAAAGGGAGGGACAGAGGAGCTCTCTGAAGTTGGAGAAGTCGACGTCCATACCACCGGGCTGCAAACTGCCCAGGCGAAATATGAGGTGCTGCTCCTCCAATTTCCGGCGGGCCTCACTATGGCACTGGAGGAGGCCCATGACAGAGAGGTCAGACTGGGAATGGGAGGGGGAGTTAAAGTGCTGGGCCACCGGGAGATCAGTTGCATTAATGCGGACCGAGCGCAGGTGTTCAGAGATCAGTTGCGTTAATCCTTATCCTTAAACTGTGACCCCTTGTTCTGGACTTCCCCAACATCGGGAACAATCTTCCTGCATCTAGCCTGTCCAACCCCTTAAGAATTTTGTAAGTTTCTATAAGATGTTTCTATAAACATCCTCTCCACATTCGAATTGTTGTGTTTGTTGTAATTTTTGACAACCTTCATTGCTGTCTGTGATACCACCCATTTTCGCCTCACGTGCCAACGTACAAACCACGGTCTCTTACGCTGCGAGGCAGCAACTCTACCGCTACGCCACCGTGCTGCCCTGTTCACCGTGACTTCCATGGGATGTAGCACAGAGTTGCCAATCTAGAAACTGCGGGAATTCTACTTGATAGCGGTCCGGGCGCCAAATGGCTGCTGGTCGTGGAAACCAGACATTATAATTTCTGAACAATTTGCTTTTCCATCAAAATTAAAATGTAATCCCTCCAAGGCAAGTTGTGAGATTCAGTTCAATGAAGCCGGTCCTGCGTGAGGTGCAGTCAGGAATAAATGACTGTGGAATAAGGCAGTTGCTGCAACTTTAGTTCTGCTACTCTTTCGCTCACACTGGAAGCAAAATATTATATCGTTCACTTGTTATTGAAATGAGGACATCATCGGTTCATAAGTGGGTCTCGACCCGACACGTCCCCCATTCCTTCTCTCCCGAGATGCTGCCTGCCCCGCTGAGATACTCCAGCATTTTATGTGTCTATCTTCGATTTAAACCAGCATCTGCAGTTCCTTCCTGCACATAGGTTCATAAGTCACATGAAGAGAATTAGGCCATTCGGACCATCAAGTCTACTCCGCCATTCAATCATGGCTGACCTATCTTTCCCTCCCAACCCCCATTCTCCTGCCTTGCTCCCCATATCCCCTGACACCCGTACTAATCAAGAATCAGTCTATTTCTGTCTTAAAAATACATCCATTGACTTGGCCATCTGTGGCAAAGAATTCCACAGATTCGCCACCCTCTGACTAAAGAAATTCCTCCTCATCTCCTTTCCAAAGGTACGTTCTTTTGTTCTGAGGCTGTGCCCTCTGGTCCTAGACTCTCCCACGAATGGAAACGTCCTCTCCACATCCACTCTGTCCAGGTAGGGTCCACATTCTCTCTACATTGGGTTCTCCAAGCAATGGTCAAAAACCATAGTCTTGCTGTCACCCCAATGAACAAATCTAACTCTTCCCCCCCCCTCTTTTTAACTGGTGCGAATTGGAAGATACTTTTGGCAGCTGTACTAGACATAGCATTTTAAAAGGTAGATCTTCGTACCATAAAATGCTGGAAAAGTCAAAGTGTCATGGAGTCTTACAGCGTGGAAACAGGCCCTTCAGCCCAACTTGCCCACACTGACCAACATGTCCCGTCTACTCCTGCCTGCATTTTGCCCAAATTCCGTTCAACCTGTCAATAGACAATAGACAATAGACAATAGGTGCAGGAGGAGGCCATTCGGCCCTTCGAGCCAGCACCGCCATTCAATGTGATCATGGCTGATCATTCCCAAACAGTACCCCGTTCCTGCCTTCTCCCCATACCCCTGGCTCCGCTATCCTTAAGAGCTCTATCCAGCTCTCTCTTGAATGTCCTATCCATATACGTGTGTAATTGTTTCTTAAACATAGCAATAGTCTCTGCCTCAACTACCCCCTCCAGCAGCACGATCTATACACCCACCACCCTTTGTGTGAAAAAGTTACCCTTTAGGTTCCTTTTAAATCTTTTCTCCTTCACCTTAAACCTATGTTCTCCACTCACCTGCTCTGTGCAAGAGACGCTGTGTGTCTACCTGATCTATTCCTCTCATGATTTTGTACACCTCTATGAGATCACCCCTCATCCTCCTGCGCTCCAAGGAATAGAGTCCCAGCCTGCTCAACCTCGCCCTACAGCTCAGCTAACTAAAGCTCAGCAAAGTAGGACAACTCATGTGTAAGGCATACGTAAATGGAGTCAGAGTCATGCAGCGTGGAAATGGGGCTTTAAGTCCAACTAGTCCATACTACTTGGATGTCCCGTAGAAGTCGATCCCATTTGTCCACCTTTGGCCCATATCCTGCTGAACATTTCCTATTCATGTACTTAACCAAGTGTCTTTTAAATGCCATGTATTTTAAATCCAGCCTCAACTACTAGCACAGTTCATGAGTTCATGTTATCAGAACAGAATTAGGCCATTCGGCCCATCAAGTCACCTCCGCCATTCAATCATGGCCGATCTATCTTTCCCTCTCAATCCCATTCTCCTGCCTTCTCCCCATAACCACTGACACAGTGGCGCAGCTGGTAGACCTGCTGCCCCACAGCCCCGGGTTCGATCCTAATCTCGGGTGCTGTCTGTGCGGAGTTTGCACGCTCTCTTTGTGACCACATGGGTTACCTCTGCATGCTCTGGTTTCCTCCCACGTCCCTAAGACGTGCAAGTTAGTGGGCTAATTGGCCTCTGTAAATTGTCCTTGGTGTGTAGGGAGTGCATGAGAAAGTGGGATAACATAGAACTAGTGTGAATGGGTAATCATGGACTCGTTGGGCCAAAGGGCCTGTTTCTGTGCTGTAACTTTAAACTAAACTAATCCTCTTCTGGCAGCTCGTTCCATATATCCACTGAGTGAAAAAGTTGCTCATTAAAGTTCCTATGCAATCTTCCCTCTTTCATCTTATACCTATGTCCTCCGTTTCTTGATTTCCCTACTCTGAGTAAAAGACTCTGTGCATTCACGCTATCGATTCCCCTCATGATTTTGTACACATCGATAACATCACGCCTTCTCAGCCTTCTGTCATCCAGGGAATAAAGCCATAGGCTCTCCTGAGAGCTCAGGTCCCATAGTTCTACAGCATCAAGTTTCAGAGCACATTTGATCTTTGTCTTGTAACACTTTGGACAAGTTCAGGAGAATAACTCAAAGGCGGCATGGTGGCGCAGCGGTAGAGTTGCTGCCTCACAGCGCCAGAGACCCGGGTTCGAGCCTGGCTACGTGTGCTGTCTGTACGGAGTTTGTACCTTCTCCCCCTGTACCTTCTCCCTGTGGCCTGCGTGGGTTTTCTCAAAGATCTTCGGTTTCCTCCCACACTCCAAACACGTAGACGTTTGTAGGTGAATTGGCTTGGTATAAGTGCAAATTGCCCCTAGTGTGTGTAGGATAGTGTAAGTGTGCGGGGATCGCTGGTCGACGCGGACTCGGTGGGCCGAAGGGCCTGTTTCCGCGCTGCATCTCTAAACTAAACCTAAAACTAAACGTTTCTGGATGTACTGAATCTGTTGATTATTCAGCTTGAAATACACCAATGAAGATTGAAATGCAATGAAAACAGCACCTCATATCCCAGTGGGAGGAAACCGAAGATCTCGGAGAAAACCCACGCAGGTCACGGGGAGAACGTACAAACTCCGTACAGACGGCACCCGTTGTCGGGATCGAACCCGAGTCTCCGGCGCTGCATTCGCTGTAAGGCAGCAACTCTACCGCTGCGCCCCCGTGCTGCACAATAAACTAAACTCAGAACTCAATCGCTCCACTCTTTTAAATCTCTACTCCAACGGCAGCAGTTCTTTCTCCAACTATGCTATCTCTACACTGTGGACGGCTCGATTGTAATCATGTATGGTCTTTCCGCTGGCTGGATAGCACGCAACAAAAAGCTTTGCAAACTAAACTAAACTGATTAGACTCTGAAGGTAGACGCAAAGTGCTGGAGTAACTCAGTGGGTCAGGCAGCATCTCTGGAGCAAAAGAATGGGTGGTGTTCCGTGTCAGAACCCTTCTTCAGGCTAAGCTGAAGTTTTAAAAGGGGTGAGTTGAAAAGGAGTGTAAGAAACTGGGTCTTGATGAGTTTAAATAGCGAACAGGATATGTGTCTTCAATGAGCCAGATGCTGAATCAATGGGGTATTTGAACAGTCAGATAGTGAATTAAAGTTTTACTATCATTTGTTTAACAGTCGTAGTGTCTTACAGGCCCTTCGGCCCAACTTGCCCACACTGACCAACATGTCCTATCTATTCTAGTCTGCGTTTGGCCCATATCCCTCCAAACCTGTCTTATCCATGTACCTGTCGAAATGGTTCTTGAATGTTGCGATAGTCCCTGCCTCAACTACCTCCTCTGGCAGCTTGCTCTGTACACCCACCACCCTTTGTGTAAAAAAGTTGCCCCTCAGGTTCCCATTAAATCTTTCCCCCCTCACCTTAAACCTTAGTATAAGAAAATAACTGCAGATGCTGGAACAAATTGAAGGTGTTTATTCACAAAATGCTGGAGTAACTCAGCAGGTCAGGCAGCATCTCAGGAGAGAAGGAATGGGTGACGTTTCGGGTCGAGACCCTTCTTCAGACCCTTCTTCACCTTAAACCTTTGTCCGCTGGTTCTCGATTCCCTTCCTCTGGACAAGAGACTCTGTGCACCTACCCGATCTATTCCTCTCATACATTTTGTACGGCTCTGTAAGGTCACCCCTCATCCGCCCGGCACTCCGAGGAATGGAGTCCCAGCCTGCTCAACCTCTCCCTCCAGCTCAGACCCTGGCAACATCCTGGCCACATCCAAGTTGTACCATTTAAAAGGAAGCATTTTCGTTAAAGATCTTCGACACGGGGAAAAAAAAAATCAGTATCTAAGGAGTGCAGTTCACCTCATTAATGGAATTGCTAATAAAGAGTGTCGGCCACGTGAGCTTAAACGTAAAATCTGTCAAGTAAAAAAGGTAAAGGGCAGTGAGAGGTGTTGGCTGGTTGGGTTACGCCAACGCTGGTTCAAAGTGTCAAAAAAGGTGATGATTTCTAGGACCCAGTGGAAGCCAAGTTGTAAGGCTGCTTCTTGAGCAACTAATTAACTTTTATTGCCCTCCACAATCTATGCCTTTTGAGTTTTAAAGCCTCTATTCACAGCTTAAATTAACAACTCCATCTACTTTAGATAAGCCATTCTCCACATCTCACTGCCGTAGATGCCGGCTCCCATTGACAACACAGAGCAGGCTTGCCTGTTGTGGAGGGGAGAATGGCTGAATACTAAACAGGTCTCCTCAGTTGCCAAAGGACTCTGCTTGGTCCCAGTTACCTGCTCACTATAAACATAGAAACAGAGCACCCCGAGAAAACCGGACACGTTAGAGGCAGGAAACATGTTCCCAATGTTGGGGGAGTCCAGAACAAGGGGCCACAGTTTAAGAATAAGGGGTAGGCCATTTAGAACTGAGATGAGGAAAAACGTTTTCAGTCAGAGAGTTGTGAATCTGTGGAATTCTCTGCCTCAGAAGGCAGTGGAGGCCAATTCTCTGAATGCATTCAAGAGAGAGCTAGATAGAGCTCTTAAGGATAGCGGAGTCAGGGAGTATGGGGAGAAGGCAGGAATGGGGTACTGATTGAGAATGATCAGCCATGATCACATTGAATGGCGGTGCTGGCTCGAAGGGGCCGAATGGCTTCCTCCTGCTCCTACTGTCTATTGTCTATTGTCTAAAACCCATGGGGTGAAATACAGAAACATGGAAAATAGATGCAGGAGGAGGCCGTTTGGCCTTCGAGCCAGGACCGCTGGTTCGAAGGGCCAAATGGGTGGTCACGGGGAGAACGTACAAACCAAAGATAATGGAGCAGAGCAGGATAGACCACTCGATCCTAAAAACCGTAGTACGTCACGGCGCCATTTTAGTAGGCAGAAACTTGCAGAAACATTTAAAAAGAAAAATAACAAAAATCTGTGAATTGATAGATGAGATATATTCTGCATTTTAATGGTATCATCACACATACTGTTCCCCCAATACACTGATTACACTGCGAGAGGCATTGCGAACGGCGGGTTTTGCTTACTAAAATGGCCAACGTTACGCTCCTTTGCGTACTACACTTCAGTAGAGGTGATTTTGACGGAGTGGTTCATCTTACTCCTCTAGTATCTTTGGTACAAACTCCGTACAGACAGCACCCGTAGACAGGATCGGACCCAGGTCTCCGGGTGTGTAAACAGCAACTCTACCGCTGCGCCACCGTGCCGCATAGGGTGTCCTTTTCTCTATCTAGTCAGCGAGCTGAACCTAAACCTGTCCGATTCTTTTCCTTTAACTGTCCCTTCAACCCTTCAGGGTGGCACGGTGGCGCAGCGGTAGAGTTGCTGCCTCATAGGGCCAAAGACCCGGGCTATGGGTGCTTATCTGTACGGAGTTTGTACGTTCTCCCTGTGACCTGGGTGGGTTTTCTCCAAGATCTTCAGTAACGGGCGGCGCGGACACGATGGGCCGAAGGGCCTCTTTCTGTGCTGTAGGACTCTATGACTCTATCTATGACTCTATGACCCACAGTCATATAAAACATGGAAACATAGAAAATAGGTGCAGGAGTAGGCCGTTCGGCCCTTCGAGCCAGCACCGCCATTCAATATGATCATGCGGAT
The DNA here is from genome assembly GCF_053455715.1 of Rhinoraja longicauda. Lineage (NCBI taxonomy): Eukaryota > Metazoa > Chordata > Chondrichthyes > Rajiformes > Arhynchobatidae > Rhinoraja > Rhinoraja longicauda. The sequence goes on from NC_135957.1 coordinate 80,139,289, forward strand.
CATCCAGAAACAGTACCCCGTTCCTGCTTTCTCCCCATAATCCCTTGATTTCTTTAGCCCCAAGAGCTAAACCTAACTCTCTCTTCAAAATATCCAGTGAATTGGCCTCCACTGCCTTCTGTGGCAGAGAAATCCACAGATGAACAATTCTCAGGGTGAAAAAGTTTTTCCTCATCGAACCATCAAACGAATAGGTGGAATCTCTTTTGCCAACCATTACAGCAATATAAAAAGTGCGCATTAAAGTCAGAAATGGCGCAGCGGTAGAGTTGCCGCCTTTCAGCGCCAGAGACCTGGGTACGATCCTGACCATGGGTGCTGTCTGTATGGAGTTCGCAAGTTCTCCCTGTGACCTGCGTGGGTTTTCTCCGAGGACTTCGGTTTCCTCCCACACTCCAAAGACGTACAGGTTTGTCGGTTAATTGACTGGGTAAATGTAAAAATTGGCCCTAGTGTGTGTAGGATAGTGATAGTGTGCGGGGATCGCTGGGCGGCGTGGACTGGGTGGGCCGAAGGGCCTGTTTCCGCACTGTATCTCTAAATCTAAAAAAAAATCTGTAGATTAATCGGCTTTGCTGTAAATGTAAAATTGTCCCTAGTGTGTGTTGGATTGTGTTAATGTGTGGGGATCACTGATTAGCATGGACTCGATGGGCCGAAGGGCCTGTTTCCATGGTAGAAACATAAAAACATGGAAAATAGGTGCAGGAGAAGGCCATTCGGCCCTTCGAGCCTGCACCGCCATTCAATATGATCATGGCTGATCATCCAGCTCAGTAGCCTGTACCTGCCTTCTCTCCATACCCCCTGATCCCTTTAGCAAAAAGGGCCACATCTAACTCCCTCTTAAATATAGCCAATGAACTGGCCTCAACTACCTTCTGTGGCAGAGAATTCCACAGACTCACCACTCTCTGTGTGAAGAAATGTTTTCTCATCTCGGTCCTAAAAGACTTCCCCCTTATCCTTAAGCTGTGACCCCTGGTTCTGGACTCCCCCAACATCGGGAACAATCTTCCCGCATCTAGCCTCTCCAACCCCTTAAGAATTTTATATGTTTCTATAAGATCCCCCCTCAGTCTTCTAAATTCCAGCGAGTAAAAGCCCAGTCTATCCAGTCTTTCCTCATATGTAAGTCCCGCCATCCCAGGGATCAATCTGGTGAACCTTCTCTGTACTCCCTCTAAGGCAAGAACGTCTTTCCTCAGGTTAGGAGACCAAAACTGCACACAATACTACAGGTGCGGTCTCACCAAGGCCCTGTACAACTGCAGCAGAACCTCCCTGCTCCTAAACTCAAATCCTCTTGCTATGAATGCCAGCATACCATTCACTTTCTTCACTGCCTGCTGCACCTGCATGCTTGCTTTCAATGACTGGTGCACCATGACACCCAGGTCACGTTGCATCTCCCCTTCTCCCAATCGGTCACCATTCAAGTAATACTCTGCTTTCCTGTTCTTGCCGCCAAAGTGGATAACCAAGATTCAAGATTCAAGATAGCTTTATTTGTCATCCAAATTGGACGAAATTCAGTCACCCACAGTCCAACAATAAAAGCATTAAATAGGCATTAAAATTGCACAACCCCAAAAACACACAAAAAAAGAAACATCCATCAAAGAAACATCCATCACAGTGAGTCTCCTCCAGTCCTCTCCTCACTGTGATGGAAGGCCACAATGTCTTTCCCTTCCCCTGCCGTCTTCTCCCGCAGTCAGGCTGTTGTGGTTGCAGGCCGCGCCGGACGGTCCGCAGCGGGCCAAGCCCAAGGCGAGTTGCAGCCGCTCCCGCAGCCTCCGAAGAAGGCCGGCTCCGCTGATGGTTAGTCCGGTCTGCGGGCTCTGCGAACCGGAGCCCTGGAGGCCGCCAGCTCCAGGAGTTGGGCCAATGGTAGGCCGCAGCAGGAACGGAGACCCGACCCAGAACACAAAGGTCGGGTCTCCGTTCGGAAGGGACACATTTACAATTTTACAGTCCCCCCCTCCCCCCCACATACACACATAGTACACAAACACAAAAACACCACATCACAACTACAATTAAGACAAAAAAACAACAAAAACACAAAGACAAATGGTCCGCAGGTAAGCCGCAGCTGCTATGGCAGCGCCGCCATTTTGCATAAACCTCACATTTATCCACATTATATTGCATCTGCCATGCATTTGCCCACTCGCCTAATCTATCCAAGTCACTCTGCAGCCTCCTAGCATCCTCCTCGCAGCTAACACTGCCACCCAGCTTCGTGTCATCCGCAAACTTAGAGATGTTGCATTCAATTCCCTCGTCCAAATCATTAATATACACTGTAAATAACTGGGGTCCCAGCACTGAGCCTTGCGGTACCCCACTAGTCACTGCCTGCCATTCCGAAAAGGACCCGTTTATTCCTACTCTTTGCTTCCTATCCGCCAACCAATTTTCTATCCACCTCAACACTGAACCCTCAATACCGTGTGCTTTAAGTTTGTACACCAATCTCCTATGTGGGACCTTGTCGAAGGCCTTCTGAAAGTCCAGATATAACACATCGACTGGTTCTCCCTTATCCACTCTACTAGTTACATCCTCGAAAAATTCTATAAGATTCCTCAGACATGATTTGCCTTTGGTAAATCCATGCTGACTTTGTCCGATGATTTCACCACTTTCCAAATGTGATGCTATCACATCTTTAATAACTGACTCTAGCATTTTCCCCACTACCGATGTTAGGCTAACTGGTCTATAATTCCCCGTTTTCTCTCTCCCTCCCTTTTTAAAAAGTGGGGTTACATTAGTTACCCTCCAGTCCTCAGGAACTACTCCAGAATCTAAAGAGTTTTGAAAAATTATCACTAATGCATCCACTATTTCTGAGGCTGCTTCCTTAAGCACTCTGGGATGCAGCCTATCTGGCCCTGGGGATTTATCTGCCTTTAATCCATTTAATTTACCTAACACCACTTCCCGACTAACCTGGATTTCCCTCAGTTCCTCCATCTCATTAGACCCCCGGTCCCCCGCTATTTCCGGCAGACGGTTTATGTCTTCCTTAGTGAAGACAGAACCAAAGTATTTGTTCAATTGGTCTGCCATCTCCTTGTTCCCTATGATCAATTCACCTGTTTCCGACTGCAAGGGACCTACATTTGCCTTAACTAATCTTTTTCTCTTGACATATCTATAAAAGCTTTTGCAGTCTGTTTTTATGTTCCTTGCCAGTTTTCCCTCATAATCTATTTTCCCTTTCCTAATTAAGCCCTTTGTCCTCCTCTGCTGGACTCTGAATTTCTCCCAGTCCTCTGGTATGCTACTTTTTCTGGCTAATCTGTATGCTTCATCTTTTGTTTTAATACTATCCTTGATTTCCCTTGTTAATCCCTTGTTAATCACGGATGCACTACCTTTCCTGGTTTGTTCTTTTGCCAAAGTGGGATGAACACTTGTTGTGGTTCATCCATGCGACCTTTAAATGCCTTCCACCGTCAACCCTTTCAGCATCAATCGCCAGTCTATCTTGGACAATTCACGCCTCATACCCTCAAAGTTACCTTTCTTTAAGTTCAGAACACTTGTTTCTGTATCGACTTTGTCACTCTCCATCCTAATGAAGAACTCTACCATATTATGATCACTCTTGCCCAAGGGGCCTCGCACAACAAGACTGCTAACTAACCCTTCCTCATTACTCAATACCCAGTCTAGAATGGCCTGTTCTCTCGTTGGTTCCTCGACATGTTGGTTTAGAAAACCATCTCTCAAACATTCCAAGAAATCCTCTTCCTCAGCACCCCTGCCAGTTTGGTTCACCCAATCTATATGTAGATTGAAGTCACCCATTATAACTGCTGCACCTTTAGTGCATGCATTTCTAATTTCCTGCTTGATGCCATCCCCAACCTCCCTACTGCTGTTAGGTGGCCTGTACACAACTCCCACTAGCGTTTTCTGCCCCAAAGTGTTTCGTAGCTCTACCCATATCGATTCCACTTCCTCCAAGCTAATGTCCTTCCTTTCCACTGCTTTAATCTCCTCTCCAACCAGTAACGCTACCCCACCTCCTTTTCCTTTCTGTCTATCCCGCCTGAATATAGAATATCCCTGGATGTTGAGCTCCCAGCCTTGGTCACCCTGGAGCCATGTCTCCGTAATCCCAACTATATCATAATCATTAATAACTATCTCCACATTTAATTCATCCACCTTATTACGTATACTCCTTGCATTGAGACACAAAGCCTTCAGGCTTGTTTTTACAACTCTCTTACCCCTTATACGATTATGTTGAAAAGTGGCCCTTTTTGATTTTTGCCCTGGATTTGTCTGCCTGCCACTTTTACTTTTCACCTTGCACCTGTTGCTTCTACCCTCATTTTACACCCCTCTGTCTCTCTGCTCCTGCTCCCATCCCCCTGCCACATTAGTTTAAATCCTCCCCAACAGCACTAGCAAACACTCCCCCTAGGACATTGGCTCCATTCCAGCTCAGGTGCAGACCGTCCTGTTTGTACTGGTCCCACCTCTCCCAGAACTGGTTCCAATGTCCTAAAATTTTGAATCCCTCCCCCTTGCACCATTTTTCAAGCCACGTATTCATCTGAAATATCCTCCTATTCCTACTCTGACTAGCACGTGGCACTGGTAGTAATCCAGAGATTATTACCTTTGAAGTCCTACTTTTTAGTTTATCTCCTAGCTCTCTAAATTCACCTTGTAGGACCTCATCCCGTTTTTTACCTAAATCGTTGGTGCCAACGTGCACCACGACAACTGGCTGCTCACCCTCCCCCTTCAGAATGTCCTGCAGCCGCTCAGAGATATCCCTGACCCTTGCACCAGGGAGGCAACATACCATCCTGGAGTCTCGTTTGCGGCCGCAGAAACGCCTATCTATTCCCCTTACAATTGAATCCCCTATCACTATAGCCCTTCCACTCTTTTTCCTCCCCTCTTTTGCCGCAGAGCCACCCATGGTGCCATGAACGGCTGCCTTCCCCTGATGAGCCATCTCCCCCAACAGTATCCAAAATGGCATATCTGTTTAGGAGGGAGATGACCGCAGGGGACTCCTGCACCACCTGCCTACTGCTACGCTGGCTAGTGGCCACCCGTTTCCTTTCTGTCCGCTTATCTTTTACCTGTGGTGTGGCCAACTCGCTATACGTGCTATCCACGACATTCTCAGCATCGTGGATGCTCCAGAATGAGTCCAACCGCAGCTCCAACCGTTCAATGCGGTTTGCCAGGAGCTGCAGCTGGACACACTTCCTGCACATGTAGTCATCAGGGACACCGACAATATCCCTGATCTCCCACATGTTGCAGGATGAGCACTCCACGGGGCCGATCTCATCTGACATGTCTTACCCCCAAATTAAATCAAATCCCTCTTAATCCTTTAAACTGTACCTTTACTAAAAAACACTGAACCCTTAACTTACTGAACCCTTAACTCACTGAACCCTGAACTCACTGAACCCTGAACCCTGAACTCACCGAACCCTTAACTAAAAGTACGAACAAAAAGCAGAAATACAACCCTGGGGTTACGCCCAATCAGCTGCTTCCTCTAGTCCGCTTCCACCAATCAGCGGCTTCCTTCAGAACACTTCTTTTGAAGTGTGTGGGAACGTTTTTACACCAATGCTCCAACCGCCTCCAACCGCCTCCAACCGCCTCCAACCGCCTCCAACCGCCTCCAACCGCCTCCAACCGCCTCCAACCGCCTCCAACCGCCTCCAACCGCCTCCAACCGCCTCCAACCGCTTCTGGGCCTCCGGGTGAACAAAGCCCCACAAAGCTGGGTTTTTAAACCTACCGCCCGGACGCTGCTCCAACCGCCTCCAACCGCTTCTGGGCCTCTGGGTGAACAAAGCCCCACGCTGGGTTTTTAAACCTACCGCCCGGACGCTGCTCCAACCGCCTCCAACCGCTTCTGGGCCTCTCGAAATTAAGAAACAAAACTAAACTGAATCCCAAAGAGGTGAAGGTTTGTAGGGTTGTGTAAGAAGGAACTTCAGATGCCGGTTAACACTAAAGATAGGCACACAATGCTGGAGTAACTCAGCGGGACAGGCAGCATCTCTGGAGAGAAGGAATGGGTGACGTTTCGGGTCGAAACCCTTCTTATCTTGGCCTAAAAGACTAAATTTCACCTGCAGGGACATCAAATTAAAATATACAAGTACTTAACGTGTAAGAAAATACTGAAGGAAAGAATAGGATTTGGACAATAGACAATAGACAATAGGTGCAGGAAGAGGCCATTCGGCCCTTCGAGACAGCACCGCCATTCAATGTGATCATGGCTGATCATTCTCAGTCAGTACCCCGTTCCTGCCTTCTCCCCATACCCCCTGACTCCGCTATCCTTAAGAGCTCTATCTAGCTCTCTCTTGAATGCATTCAGAGAATTGGCCTCCACTGCCTTCTGAGGCAGAGAATTCCACATTTGAGAATTTGGGATTTGAGAATGACCAAAAGGTTAACGTGACGGCAGGCAAGGGATGTGAGTAAGGTTCTTGTGCTTCCGTTCACAAGAGGGCAAGGCATGGAGAATGTTGCTGGTTGTTTAATGAAAGCTAACGAGCCTGAATTATTGGATTGCTCAACATATCAAAAATATTAAGGGCTTTATCATCTTTGAAAATGGATAAACGGTGGCGTAACTTGGATATGTGGCACGGCGGCGCAGCGGTAGAGTTGCTGCCTTACTGCAACTGGGACCCGGGTTCGATCCTGACTACGGGCGCCGTCTGTACGGAGTTTGTACGTTCTCCCCGTGACCTGCGTGGTTTTTCTCCGAGATCTTTGGATTCCGCCCCCCCCACACTCCAAAGACGTACATGTCTGTAGGTCAATTGGCTTTGCTGTAATGTAAAAAATTGTCCCTAGTGTGTGTTTGGTAGTGTTAATTTGCAGGGATCACTGGTCGGCGCGGACTCGGTGGGCAATTCTCTGAATGCATTCAAGAGAGAGCTGGATAGAGCTCTTAAGGATAGCGTAGTCAGGGGGTATGGGGAGAAGGCAGGAACGGGGTACTGATTGAGAATGATCAGCCATGATCACATTGAATGGCGGTGCCGGCTCGAAGGGCCGAATGGCTTCCTCTTGCACCTATTGTCTATTGTCTATTGGCTGAAGGGCTGATTCCATGCTGTCTCTCTAAACTAAACTAAACTCAACCCATCAGACATCAATGAAACACATTACAGGAACGAGAGGACATTTCACAGGCTCTCCCTACAATTATCCCTTGCCAACAGAAGCTGTACCAAAGGATTGAAAGCTCTACCTAACTTGCAGCCTCAAATAAATTGGGGAAGAGAGTTCTACTGTGGTGGGATCGAGATTGGACTCAATTCTGTGGAATATTGTGGTATAAATCTTAATTTACAAAGCCACAGATTAATCAGGGGCAGTCAGCTTGGTTTATGAAGAGAGTGTTGTGATTTATTAAAGGAAGGTAGTATCTGACCAACTTCATTATATTTTTATAAAGAATGAGGTAGCAGGGAGGCGATGAGCAAAGTGCATTTGTCATAATTAGGTGATACATCGGACTTTAGTCCCTGTTACTCCCGGTCACCAATGCACCAATGCATAACTGTCTGGGCTCCAGTTAAGGACATCCAGTTCAATCCTTCGTTTACGTTTAGGTTTCAGAATAAAGGGCAGGCCCATTTAAAACTGAGATGAGAAAAAACTTTTTCGCCCAGAGAGTTGTGAATTTGTGGAATTCTCTGCCACAGAAGGCAGTGGTGGGAGGCCAATTCACTGGATGAATTTAAGAGAGAGTTAGATAGAGCTCTAGGGGCTGGCGGAATCAAGGGATATGGGGAGAAGGCAGGCACAGGTTGCTGATTGTGGATGATCAGCCATGATCACAATGAATGGCGGTGCTGGCTCGTTCCTGCCTTCTCCACATACCCCCTAACTCCGCTATCCTTAAGAGCTCTATCTAGCTCTCTCTTGAATGCATTCAGAGAATTGGCCTCCACTGCCTTCTGAGGCAGAGAATTCCACAGATTTACAACTCTCTGACTGAAACAGTTTTTCCTCATCTCAGTTCTAAATGGCCTACCCCTTATTCTTAAACTGTGGCCCCTGGTTCTGGACTCCCTCAACATTGGGAACATGTTTCCTGCCTCTAACGTGTCCAACCCCTTAATAATCTTATATGTTTTGATAAGATCCCCTCTCATCCTTCTAAATTCCAGTGTATACAAGCCTAGTCGCTCCAGTCTTTCAACATATGACAGTCCCGCCATTCCGGGAATTAACCTAGTAAACCTACGCTGCACGCCCTCAATAGCAAGAATGTCCTTCCTTAAATTTGGAGACCAAAACTGCACACAGTACTCCAGGTGCGGTCTCACTAGGGCCCTGTACAACTGCAGAAGGACCTCTTTGCTCCTATACTCAACATCCGAAGGTAGACACAAAATGCTCAGCGGGACAGGCAGGATCTCTGGAGAGAACATTCCTTCTCTCCCAAGATGCTGCCTGTCCCGCTGAGTTACTCCAGCATTTTGTGTCTACCTTCTTTTTTTTAATGATGATCCTGAACTGCAGATTATTTAACTTCTAGAGTCATACTCATAATCATAGTGGAAACAGGCCTTTCGACCCAACTTACCCACACTGACTACCCTTTGTGTGTAAAAAAAAATTACCCCTCAGGTTCCTGTTCAGTCTTTCCCCCACCCCCTCACCTTAATCTCAGTTCCTCTGGCTCTCACTTCCCCTAATCTGGGCAATAGACTGTATTCCTCTCACAACTTTGTACACCTCTATAAGATCACCCCTCGTCCTCTTGCGCTCCAAGGAATAGAGTCCCAGCCTACTCAACCTCTTCCTATGGCTTAAGCCCTCGAGTCCTGGCAACATCCTCGTAAAACTTCTCTGCACCTTTTCCAGCTTGACAACATCTGTCCTATAACATGGTGCCCAGAACTGAACACAATACTCTAAAAAAAAAATTACCCCTCAGGTTCCTGATAAATCATGGCGGCACGGTGGCACAGCGGTAGAGTTGCTGCCTTACAGTGAATGCAGCGCCGGAGACTCAGGTTCGATCCTGACTACGGGCGCCGTCTGTACGGAGTTTGTACGTTCTCCCCATGACCTGCGTGGGTTTTCTCCGAGATCTTCGGTTTCCTCCCACACTCCAAAGACGTACAGGTATGTAGGTTAATTGACTGGGTAAATGTAAAAATTGTGCCTAGTGGGTGTAGGATAGTGTTAGTGTGCGGGGATCGCTGGGCGGCGCGGACTCGGTGGGCCGAAGGGCCTGTTTCCGCGCTGTATCTCTAAAAAAAAAATGCTGCCTCACCAATGTCTAATATATCTGCAAATGACCTCCTAACTTCTACACTCAATATGTGTAGGAAAAAAACTGCAGATGCTGGTTAAAATCGAAGGTTGATATGCAATGCTGGAGTAACTCAGCGGGTCAGGCAGCATCTCTGGAGAGAAGGAATGGGTGACGTTGAAGGGTCTCGACCCGAAACGTCACCCATTCCTTCTCTCCAGAGAAGCTGCCTGACCCGCTGAGTTACTCCAGCATTGTGTGTCTGTCTTCTATTCTTAATACTCTGACTGATGACTGTAATCAAAGAAATTCCACACGATCATAGTTAGGCCTTGTACTTCTAGAATACCTTGTCAATTATCATTGAGTTGAGGTACAAATTTGCACTGACCACATCAAGGATTTTAATTTCGTCCCAAGGGAATTCTTAGCATTAGAGTTACATTTAGACTCATTTCCATCAGTCAGTGCAGCTTAGCGTCATGCAGTAATACAACAATAACTAAAATTGATCTCGGCAGTTTTAATATGGTAAAGAGTCTCGAGGAGTGGCAGCAAACATAATTTGACTTCAGGGATACATAAGGAGGAGGCATGATCTCAAAGAAATAGATATTAAGGAAGATCTTCAAGGAAAATGAAACCAATCTTCAAGAGTCTAGAGAGTCATAGAGTGATGCAGCGTGGAAGCAGGCCCTTCGACCCAACTTGCTCACACCGACCAACATGTCCCGTCTGCACTAGTCCCACCTGCCTACACTCTGCCCACACTCTGCCCACAACTCTCAAAACCTATCCTATCTGTCCAAATATCTCTTAAATGTCATGATAGTTCCTGCCTCAACTACCTCCTCTGGCAGCTTGTTCCAAACACCCACCACCCTTTGTGTAAAAAATGTACCCCTCAGATTCCCATTAAATCTTTCACCCTCCCCCTCACCTTAAACCTATGTTCTCTGGTTCTCGATTCCATCATAAGTACTGATGTTAGATCAATGGAATTCTTACTTGCAGCAGTATGACAATAGACAACGGGTGCAGGAGTAGGCCATTCGGCCCCTCGAGCCAGAACCGCCATTCAATGTGATCATGGCTGATCGTGTAATAGGCCTGTAAACACAAGACATACAGATGAAACATAATAAGTGAAAATATCTTGCACTAAACGTTATTAATAATAATAATAATAATATATTCCTTTATTCGTGCCACACTGGGGAAATTTACAGTGTTACAGCAGCAAGTGGATAGCAAGAGAGCAAGAGATCATTCATTATAAATAGAAGATACATAAATTGTCATCAGTTTTCTGTGTGTTCTTAGCTGTTACTGTTGACTCATCTGCTGGGAGCAGTGCTGGTTGTGCAGTCTCACAGCAGCGGGATCAGGACCTCCTATTATCTCTCCTTCACGCACTTGGGGTGAAGGAGTCTGTCACTGGAGGAGCTACTCAGTGCAGTGACAGTGTCCTGCATGGGGTGGGAGTCGTTGTCCAGCAGCGATGTTAGCTTTGCCATCATCCTCCTCTCTCCCACCGCCTGCACTGAGTCGAGGGGGCAACCCAGGGCAGAGCCGGCCTTCCTGACCAGCTTGTCGAGTCTCTTCCCTTCCGCCGCTGAGATGCTGCTGCTCCAGCAGACCGCTCCATAGAAGATGGCCGATGCACCCACTGTGTTGTAGAAGGTCCTTAGGAGTGGCCCCCTGCACTCCAAAGGACCTGAGTCTCCTTAGCATGTATCTGTATCATGTATCATGTATCTGTACACTGTAAATGGCTCCATTGTGATCATGTATTGTCTTTCCGCTGACTGGTTAGCACGCAACAAAAGCTTTTCACTGTACCTCGGCACACGTGACAATAATCTAAACTAAACTAAACTAAAATTCAATGAATTGACAATCCCCAATACTAGTGCAAAAAAAACCCAACTCATTAGTGCAACCAAAGACAGTTCAAAGTTCATTGCCGAGATGAGTGTTGTGCAGCGTTCAAGAGCCTGATGGTCGTTGGGAAGAAACCCTTCTTGAACCAGCTGGTCATGGTCTTCAGACTCCTGTACCTTCCTTCTGATGGTGCGAGTACATTGGGAGCATGGCAATGGCGGTGTGTGTCTTTGATGATATCGGCTGCCATTTTGAGGCAGCGGTCTCCTTTCCATCCCCTTCACTGGGTACGCAGTGGGAGAATCCATGGTGTTAATGGGCACAAGGGAGTGAATAAATTGCAGGGGAATAGGTTGGTTGACAGTATTGACTAGCGGCACGGTGGCGCGGCGGTTTACTTGCTGTCTAGCAGCGCCAGAGACCCGGGTTCGATCCCGACTACAGTTTGTACGTTCTTCCCGTGACCTGCCTGGGTTTTCTCTGAGATCTTCGGTTTCCTCCCACACTCCGAAGACGTACTGATTTGTTGGTGAATTGGCTTGGTATCAATGCAAATTGTTCCGAGTGTGTGCAGGATAGTGTTTGTGTGTGGGGATCACTGGTCGGTGTGGACTAGGTGTGCCGAAGGGACTGTTTCCGCGCTGTATCTCTAGAAACTGAAGACTGCCAACATTGACTTGATGGGCAGAATGGCCTCTTTCTATATTGAGAGGAATTATGAACAGGAAGGCAGATTATTATTTGAATGGTGTCAAGTTAGGAAAAGGGGGCATACAACGAGATCTGGGTGTCCTAGTTCACCAGTCACTGAAAGTAAGCGTGCAGGTACAGAAGACAGTGAAGAAAGCCAATGGAGCAAAGAGGTCCTTCTGCAGTTGAACAGGGCCCTAGTGAGACCACACCTGGAGTACTGTGTGCAGTTTTGGTCTCCAAACTTGAGGAAGGACATTCTTGCTATTGAGAGCGTGCAGCTTAGGTTCACGAGATTAATTCACTGAATGGCGGGACTGTAGTACGTTGAAAGACTGGAGCGGCTAGGCTTGTATACGCTGGAATTTAGAAGGATGAGAGGGGATCTTATTGAAACTTATAAGATTATTCGGGGGTTGAACACGCTAGAGGCAGGAAACATGTTCCCGATGTTGGGGGAGTCCCGATCATGGGCCACAGTTTAAGAATAAGGGGTAGGCCATTTAGAACGGAGACGAGGAAAAACTTTTTCACTCAGAGTTGTGAAGCTGTGGAATTCTCTGCCTCAGAAGGCAGTGGAGGCCAATTCTCTGGATGCTTTCAAGAGAGAGTTAGATGGAGCTCTTAGAGATAGCAGAGTCATGGGGTATGGGGAGAAGGCAGGAACGGGGTACTGATTGTGGATGATCAGCCATGATCACATTGAATGGTGGTGCTGGCTCGAAGGGTTGAATGGCCTCCTCCTGCACCTATTGTCTATTGTGTATTGTGTATTGTCTATTGTCTATTGTCTATTGTCTATTGTCTGTTATGTATTGTCTGTTGTGTATTGTGTATTGTCTACGAGTAAGCAGTATGGAAAAAGATTGAAAATGCAATAAGGAAGGCAAGACAGTGAAAACTAAAGTGTCACACCAGTTCCTCAGCAAAAATTACTTATTGACTTATGCAAGGAGGAATCAGAGCAGGCTTTCCACTAATCGCGGCACGCGGCACGGTAGCGCAGCGGTAGAGTTGCTGCTTTACAGCAAATGCACCGCCGGAGACTCAGGTTCGATCCTGACTACGGGTGCTGCACTGTAAGGAGTTTGTACGTTCTCCCCGTGACCTGCGTGGGTTTTCTCCGAGATCTTCGGTTTCCTCCCACACTCCAAAGACGTACAGGTATGTAGGTTAATTGGCTGGGTAAATGTAAAAAATGTCCCTAGTGGGTGTAGGATAGTGTTAATGTGCGGGGATCGCTGGGCGGCACGGACTTGGAGGGCCGAAAAGGCCTGTTTCCGGCTGTATATATATGATATGATATGATATGATAATCACTTATAATTATAGTTTCGCAAAACAAAACCGCTTCACCTCATTTTATTATTCTTTGCACAACAACAACAACAACGAGATTACATTTAGCTCAGGAAATTGAAGTCGCTCGACTTTTCCCTATCAAATTCTAATGAGCCAGTCAGAATGAATAACAGCAGAGCTGGCAGCTTGATTACTTTTGAGCAAGTCCGATCTCAGGGCCCTCGGGTAATGCCCAGCCGCTCCTGCAGCGAGTCTAACCCTTTACGCAGAGAGCTCGTGAAAAGGAATCTAAAAAGCAGGGGTTCGCTCTTGCTCAAAGGTGACGTGGTTTGACCGAAGCAGCCAGCACAGATGTGCAGGGCAGTCGAGAAAAGGTTATTTCAAAGCACCCAGGTGTTCCACCGCAGGGGGAAGAAAAACGGCAAGAGACGTTATCGATGGACGTCGGCTGCGTGATCTAAAGTGTTCTCAAAATCACATTCTATTCCCCTTGCATATTCTGCAGTGTTTAGTGCTTCGTTCAGAGCAGGGAATAGAAGCTTTGCCCAGCCATTCAAGAAATCACTATATTTGATTAGTATCTTAGACGTGACGCATTTTCGGCTGTGCGTCACCACCAAAGGTGTCAACAATATTCAGTCGGCAGCTCCCAGTCTGACTTTGAAACCACCTGGCGTGACACAGTGGGCATGTCGGTGATTGAGAGAGAAAGATACTTCGCATCAGTGGGACGCCAGGCTTTCAAAGTGCTGAATATGTATGCGTATGTCCACAAATTCATTGCGGTCTTATTAGCGTTTCGAGGGCTGGCGTTTGTAGAATCATAGCGTTTATAGTGTGTGGAAACAGGCCCTTCAGCCCCACCTGCCCACACTGGCCAACATGCCCCATCTACACTAGTCCCACCTGCCTACGTTTTGCCCATGTCCCTCTAAACCTGTAGGAAAGTTGTGAATCTGTGGAATTCTCTGCCTCAGAAGGCAGTGGAGGCCAATTCTCTGAATGCATTCAAGAGAGAGCTAGATAGAGCTCTTAAGGATAGTGGAGTCAGGGGGTATGGGGAGAAGGCAGGAATTCTGATTGAGAATGATCAGCCATGGTCACATTGAATGGCGGTGCTGGCTCGAAGGGCCGAATGGCCTCCTCCTGCACCCATTGTCTATTGTTTATTGTCTATTGAAACAAAAACTGCAGATGCTGGTTTAAATCGAAGGTAGACACAAAATGCTGGAGTAACTCAGCGGGTCAGGCAGCATCTCGGGAGAGAAGGAATGGGTGACGTTTCTGATCGAGACTATTCTTCAGTCTGAAGAAGAGTCTCGACCCGAAAAATCACCCATTCCTTCTCTCCCGAGATGCTGTCTGACCCGCTGAGTTACTCCAGCATTTTGTGTCCACCTTCCCTCTAAACTTGTCCTATTCATGTACCTGTCCAAATGTCTCTTAAACATTATGTTAGTCCCTGCCTCAACTACCTCCTCCTGCAGCTTGTTCCATACACCCACCACCATTTGTGTAAAAAGGTTACCCCTCAGGTTCCTATTTCCCCCCTCACCTTAAATCTATGTCCTCTGATTCTCGGTTACCCTACTGTGGGCAAAAGACACTGTGCATTTACCCGATCTATACCCATCATGATTTTATACACCTCTACAGAAGTTCTCTGACGACTCTGCCATCGTCGGCCTCATCACGGGTGACGAGGAAGGGCGTACAGAGAACTGATCAAGGAGTTTGTGGACTGGTGCCAGCGGAACCGCCTCCGGATCAACGCGGGGAAAACCAGGGAGATGGTGGTAGATTTCCGCAGGTGCAGTCTGGTCCCCCCAACACCGGTGAACATCCAGGGAATGGACATCGGGAGGGTGGACTCTTATAAGTACCTGGGTGTCTACCTCAACAATAAACTGGACTGGACCGAAAACACCGATGTGCTATACGGAAAGGGCCAGAGCAGACTTTATCTGCTGAGGAGACTCAGGTCCTATGGAGTGCAGGGGGCACTCCTAAGGACCTTCTACCACACGGTGGTTGCATCAGCCATTATGGAGTGGTCTGCTGGAGCAGCAGCATCTCAGCAGTGGAGGGGAAGAGACTCGACAAGCTGGTCAGGAAGGCCAGCTCTGTCCTGGGTTGCCCCCTCGACTCAGTACAGTACAGTACACACCACCCTTTGTGTGAAAAAGTTACCTCTCAGATTCTTCACTGCCTGCTGTACCTGCATATCCTAGAGCTCTATCTCACTCTCTCTTAAATCCATCCAGTGATTTGGCTTCCACTGCCCTCTGTGGCAGAGAATTCCACAAATTCACAACTCTCTTGGTGAAAAAGTTTTTTCTCACCTCAGTTTTAAATGCCCTCCCCTTTATTCTAAGACCGTGGCCCCTGGTTCTGGACTCGCCCAACAATGGGAACATTTTTCCTGCATCTAGCTTGTCCAGTCCTTTTATAATTTTATATGTTTCTATAAGATCCACTCTCATCCTAAACTCCAAGCCTAGTCTTTTCAATCTTTCCTCATACGACAGTCCCATGAGTCTGAAGAAGGGTCTCGACCCGAAACTCCTCTCCAGAGATGCTGCCCGTCCCGCCGAGTTACTCCAGCTTTTTGTGTCGATCTTCTGTTTAAACCAGCATCTGCAATTCCTTCCTACACGTGGTAGTGAAAGTTTTTGGTACGTTGCCTTCATCAGTCAAGTTATTGATTGTAAAAGCTGGAATGCAATTACAATTGCACAACCACTGGTGAAGTCGTATTTTGTTCTATTGTGTTCGGTTTTGGGTTTCCTATAGGAAGGATGTCATTAAGCTTGAAAGTGTGCAGAGAAGATTCACGAGGTTATTGCCAAGGCACAAGGGCCTGAACTATGTTGGGAGGTTGGGCAGGCTAGGACTTTATACAGGTGTATAAAATCAGTTAGTAACAGTAACAGCGAGGGACTCAAAGTGCTGGATCAACTTAGCAGGTCAGGCAGCATCTCTGGAGAACATGGATAGGTGACATTTCAGATCAGGACCCCTCTTCAGACATGTGTAAAGGGTCCCGACCCAATGAGTTACTTCAGCATTTTGTGCCTTTCTCTTTCAAATATCTTCCCAAACACTCAATTCAGTTATTCTGTTCTTTTACATTAATATTTTTGTTGCACTACTCTTAGATGGCAGGACTATTTTACACAATTCTGCAGTCTTGTACTTATTATTGTATTTATCACTGCATGCATACTGTTTACTCTGTGATTTTGATATTCGTTTTATATTTATTTATTTGTTGTGTTATTGCGTTAATGATCTTGTAAAAATAATTTCATTGTTCTGATCCCAGTACAAATCACAGTAACAAACACCTGACTCTTCAGCAAGTGATTTCATGACCATTTACTGCAATCTAATTTTCATTTTCTTCTCTAAAGTGAAGGGGGAAAGATTTAATAGGAATCTGAGGGGTAACCTTTTCACACTAAGGGTGGTGGGTGTATGGAACGAGCTGCCAGAGGAGATGCAGTAGTTACGGCAGAAACATAGAAACATAGAAAATAGGTGCAGGACTAGGCCATTTGGCCCTTCGAGCCTGCACCGCCATTCAATATGATCATGGCTGATCATCCAACTCAGTATCCCTTACCTGCCTTCTCTCCATACCCCCTGATCCCTTTAGCCACAAGGGCCACATCTAACTCCCTCTTAAATATAGCCAATGAACTGGCCTCAACTACCTTCTGTGGCAGAGAATTCCACAGACTCACCACTCTGTGTGAAGAAATGTTTTCTCATCTCGGTCCTAAAAGACTTCCCCCTTATCCTTAAGCTGTGACCCCTGGTTCTGGACTTCCCCAACATCGGGAACAATCATCCCGCATCTAGCCTCTCCAATCCCTTAAGAATTTTATATGTTTCAATAAGATCCCCCCTCATTCTTCTAAGTTCCAGCGAGTATAAGCCTAGTCTATCCAGTCTTTCTTCATATGAAAGTCCTGCCATCCCAGGGATCAATCTGGTGAACCTTCTCTGTACTCCCTCTAAGGCTAGAATGTCTTTCCTCAGATTAGGAGACCAAAACTGTACACAATACTCCAGGTGCGGTCTCACCAAGGCCCTGTACAACTGAATAAAAGGACGCACTTTTAGAAAGCAGACGAGGAGGAATTTCTTTCGTCAGAGGGTGGTGAATCTGTGGAATTCATTGCCACAGAAGGTTGTGGAGGCCAAGTCAATGGAAATTTTAAGCAGAGATACAGATGCTTGATTATTATGGGTGTCAGGGGTTATGGGGAGAAGGCAGGAGAATGAGGTTGAGAGGGAAAGATAGATCAGCCATGATTGAATAGACAATAGACATTAGACAATAGACAATAGGTGCAGGAGTAGGCCATTCAGCCCTTCGAGCCAGCACCGCCATTCAATGCGATCATGGCTGATCACTCTCAATCAGTACCCCGTTCCTGCCTTCTCCCCATACCCCCTCACTCCGCTATCCTTAAGAGCTCTATCCAGCTCTCTCTTGAAAGCATCCAACGAACTGGCCTCCACTGCCTAGCGGACGAAACTTGATGGAGCGAATGGCCTGATTCTGCTCACAAAACGTAGGAGAACTTGTTTAAAGTAGGCATACCCTGTGGAGATTTCACAGTGGAGCAGACAAAATGTGTAGGAAGGAACTGCAGATGCTGGTTTACACTGAACGTAGACACAAAATGCTGGAGTACCTCAGCGGAACAGGCAGCATCTCTGGAGAGAAGGAATGGGTGGCATTTCAGGTTTCTAAGTTTCGATGTTTTTATTAGTCCCACCTGCCTGCGTTTGCCCCAAATCCCTCCAAACCTGTCCTATCCATGTACCTGTCTAACTGCTTCTTAAACATTGCAATAGTCCCTGTCTCAACTACCTCCTCTGGCAGCTCGTTCAAATACACCCAACCACCTTTTGTGTTGAAAACGTTACCCCTCAGGTTGCTATTAAATCTTTTTTCCTCTTCACCTTAAATCTTTTCCCCTTCACCTTCACTCCAAGTTGGTGTGAGTTGATTGTGTGCATGTTGGTGCATGTGCATGTGTGTGCATGTGTATGTGTGTGCATATGCATGTGTGTGTGTGTATGCATGTGCGTGTGTGTGCATGTGCATGTGTGTGCATGTGTGTGTGTGCATGTGCATGTGCATGTGTGTGTGTGCATGTGCACGTGTGTGCATGTGCATGTGTGTGCATGTGCATGTGTGTGTGCATGTGTGCATGTGTATGTGTGTGCATGTGTATGTGTGTGCATGTGCATGTATGTGTGTGCATGTGTATGTGTGTGCATGTGCATGTGTGGGATTGCGTGTGCATGTGTGTGCATGTGTATGTGTGTGCATGTGTGTATGTGTGTCCATGTGCATGTGTGTGCACGTGCACGTGTGTGCATGTGTGTGTGCATGTGTGTGCATGTGTATGTGTGTGCATGTGTATGTGTGTGCATGTGCATGTGTGTGCATGTGCATGTGTGTGCAAGTGCATGTGTGTGCACGTGTGTGCATGGGCATGTTGGTACCCACATTTCCAACATTGTAGCAGAAATGGCAAGTTATTTAACTGGCAATAGAGTACTTGGGACATCTAGAAAGTAAAAAAGACAAACATTATGTATAATACAAGCCCTTCAATTCATTTGAAAGAAAGCTGTCAAGAATAAATCTAGTGGCGTGTATTTCATCTTTTCTGATGTCTGATGTTCTGGAGCACCAGATTGCATCATTAGTAAAAGATAGTAACTCTTTTCGTCTTGTTGTGCACAGTGCTTTTGCTTACTTTAAAAATAGCTTCAATTATTGAAGATGTAATGTCTAGGCTCAATATTACTTGATGGAATTTTCCTTTATTTGTTCAAAATAAGACATTTAGCAGACAGATTTCAGCGGGATTTAAATGTCACCATGCAGTTTTAACAATAATCACATGGGTGTAAATTCCCTTGCTTGACAGAGAGAGTGAACTCGTTGGCATTTTTTCCACAATTATTTTGCCTGGCGCTCATTACAATTTGCTAGGATCATAAGTTGATAAGTTCTAGGAGCAGAATTAGTCCATCAAGTCTACTCCACCATTCAATCATGGCAGATCGATCTTTCTTACCCTCTCAATCCCATTCTCCTGCCTTCTCCCCTAATCAAGAATCTATCTATCTCTGCTTACAAATATCCATTGACTTGGCCTCCACAGCCGTCTGTGGCAATGAATCCCACAGATTCACCACCCTCTTTGACTAAAGAAATTCCTCCTCATGTGCTTTCTAAAAGTACATCCTTTTTATTCTGAGGCTGTGACCTCTGGTCCTGGACTCTCCCACTAGTGGAAACATCCTCTCCACATCCACTCTATCCAGGCCTTTCACTGTTCGGCAAGTTTCAGTTAAGTTTATCAAAGTTGACTTTAACATCTTACCTGTGTAGCGACCATAGAGAATGGTCCAGGTCGTCGAACCCTCGGATTGGCCAGCGAGGTCACGTGGGAGCGCGACCATAGGGATTGGTCCAGAGAGCGACATCGCTGATTGGCCAGCGATGTCATGTGCGCGTTTGGCGCCCGATTTAGTCTGTTCGGCGAAGTCTTCAAGGAAGACAGTAAGTTTATATTGGTTGTCCCTTACCTTGTTGTTTAACTCTGTATTCGAAAATTGCGGCTGCAATAAACTCCTCTTACAACCAACAAGTTTCGGACTCGCCATATTGGTGACCCCGACGTGATCTGGACGATCACCGACTGAGCAGGAACCCGACGCCTCGTTGACGATGACCGAGCAGGGCACACCGGAGTCAAGCGCGGCAGACGTTCATCTACCGTTGTTTTGGACGCACGCACCGCAAGCTTGGTTTATCCACGCCGAGGCTCAATTTCATATAAAGAAGGTGTCGGACGAATCCACGAAGTACTTCTACCTCGTCAGCGCTCTATCGCCGGACACAACCAAGCGCGTGATGCGGTTCATCGTGAATCCACCTGCGGAAAACAAGTACGAGGCCATGAAGAAAGTATTACTGCGAACCTTCGGGTTTAATAAGCATGGCGGTGCGGCAAAACTTCTGCACCTACCGGATCTTGGAGACCAACTGCCTTCAGTCCTCATGGCCGAAATGATGATGCTAGCCGGTGAGCATACGGATTGCCCTATGTTCGAACAGGCATTCCGCGAGAAACTTCCCGAGGATGTCCGACTGCTGCTCACGGATTGTTCTTTTAAGGACCCCGAAGCATATGCAGCGAAAGCGGACGCGCTCATAGCGGCAAAAAACAAGGCAAGTGGTTCGATCAACAAAGTCTCGACATCAGTGACCACGCCACAGCGACGGCAAGATGGCGCCACGTCTCCCGCCAATTCTCCGAAAGCCCGCCAAAAAGATCCGCACAAGCGCGGCTGGTGCTATTATCACCTACGATGGGGTAACGGATCCCGCAACTGTCGTTTGCCTTGTACCTTCGCGGGAAATGCCTCGGCCGATCGTACATAGGGGCAGTTACGATTGGCCAGAACCGGCGCCTCTATGTCCATGATCGATTCACGGACACAGAATTTTTGGTAGACACGGGAGCCATCGTCAGCTTAGTGCCGCCGACCGACCTCGAAACCAGATCGGGTAAGACAGGTCCCACCCTCATCGCGGTTAATGGCAGCCCAATTCGCACTTTCGGTACACGGAAGATGTCCCTTGTGTTAGGCCTCCGCACGTACGAATGGCCATTCATCATAGCTGACGTCAAACAAGCGATCCTGGGCGCAGATTTTCTCTGGGCTTTTTCACTGGTTCCTGATGTCCGCGGTAACGACCTCCGACCCTCTGCCGAAGATGAGCACGTCGCTCCGTCAATCGCCTCCTCGCCCAGCCCTACTGTCCAGGCCGTCGTCGCAGCCCCCGACTCGTATGCTGCGATTCTGGCAGAGTTTCCAGAGCTGCTCGTCCAACGTTTTGACACACCTTCGGCTAAGCACGGTGTGGTCCATCACATCCGCACCGAAGGCCCTCCCGTTTTCGCTCGGGCCAAGAGACTACCGCCAGACAAACTGGTGGTGGCAAGGGCGGAGTTCAGGAAGATGGAAGAAATGGGAATTGTCCGTCAGTCTGACAGCCCGTGGGCCTCGCCGTTACACATGGTCTCCAAGGCATCTGGGGGGTGGAGACCATGTGGCGATTATCGGCGTCTCAATGCTGTCACCACGGCTGATCGCTACCCCATACCGCACCTACAGGATTTTTCATCTGGGCTGGAAGGAGCGGTGGTGTTTTCCAAAATCGATTTGGTGCGAGGATACCATCAGATTCCGGTGCGACCGGAGGACATACAGAAAACTGCAACTATTACTCCGTTCGGGTTGTTTGAATGGTTGCGTATGCCTTTCGGTTTAAAGAACGCGGCACAGGCTTTCCAGCGACTGATGGACCGCGTGGGCCGGGGTTTACCCTTTTTGTTTATTTATTTAGACGACATCCTGGTCGCCAGCCCCTCAGTGCAGGAACACCAGGCCCATTTGCGGACCGTGTTCCAACGGCTCCAAGACCACGGGCTCATTATCCAACCCTCCAAATGTCAATTCGGCCTTCCTGCTCTTGATTTTCTAGGGCACAGAATTACCCCTGCCGGCGCCTCCCCTTTGCCCGAGAAGGTGGAGGCTATCCGGGCATTTCCCAGGCCCACCACAGTAAAAGGGCTGCAGGAGTTCGTAGGCATGGTTAATTTCTACCATAGGTTCGTTCCGGCAGCGGCGCGAGTCATGCGCCCGCTTTTCCAATGCCTTGCAGGGAATCCGGTAGAGTTGTTGTGGTCCCCGACCGCAGAGTCGGCTTTTACAGCAGCTAAGGCAGCCTTGGCAGACGCCACCATGTTGGTCCATCCGAGCCCCTCCGCCCCCACGGCCCTGACGGTTGACGCCTCTGACGTGGCGGTGGGCGGGGTTCTGGAGCAGCAGGTCGGTGGCCGTTGGCAGCCTTTAGCGTTTTTCAGCCGGCAACTAAATTCGGCCGAGCTGAAGTATAGCGCATTTGACCGAGAGCTTCTGGCTCTCTATTTAGCTGTTCGTCACTTCAGGTACTTCCTCGAGGGCCGCCCATTTGTGGCATTTACGGACCACAAGCCATTAACATTTGCTTTTTTGAAATTGTCTGACCCATGGTCGGCCCGCCAGCAGCGGCACCTGACTGCTATCTCCGAATTTACCACCGATGTCCGTCATGTCGCGGGTAAGCTTAATGCCGTTGCTGACGCCCTGTCTAGACCTGCTTTTCCCCCTATTTCGGCGGTGGACTGCGAAGTGGATCCCCAGGAGCTTGCGGAGGCACAGCTCCTAGCGGATACCGTTTCGGCTTACCGGTCCACCACTTCGGGATTGAAGTTGGCCCAGGTAGCTTGTGGGTCGGAGGGCACGAAAGTCTGGTGCGATGTTTCTCTTCCCCGTCCCAGGCCGGTAGTACCGCCCTCCCTTCAGCGCCGGGTTTTCGATGCCATTCATGGGCTGGCGCACCCGTCCATCCGCTCCACCTCTGCCTTGGTAGCAGCGAGGTTTGTCTGGCATGGCCTGCGGAAACAGGTAGCGGGGTGGGCACGTTCCTGCGTGCCCTGTCAGACCGCTAAAGTCCAGCGCCACGTCCAGCCGCCCGTACAGGATTTCGAGGTCCCGGCTGTTCGTTTTTTCCACATCCACGTGGATTTGGTCGGGCCTTTGCCTTCCTCCCGGGGCTACACCCACCTCCTCACGGTGGTGGATCGGTTCACCCGGTGGCCAGAGGCTTTCCCATTGTTTGATATTTCATCAGCGTCTTGTGCTAGGACTTTGGCCCTTCATTGGGTAGCTCGTTTCGGGGTCCCGGCAGTTATTACCACTGACAGAGGGCCACAGTTCACTTCGTCCCTCTGGGCCGCGCTCGCAGAACTGTACGGTTCCAAGTTACAACCCACTACTGCATATCACCCCCAGGCAAATGGACTCGTAGAAAGGTTCCACCGCCAACTTAAGGCGTCCCTCAGTGCAAGGCTTGAAGGCCTGGACTGGGTAGACCAACTCCCTTGGGTTCTTTTGGGCATCCGGACTGCTCCTAAGCCAGATCTCGGTGCGTCGTCCGCAGAGCTAGTATATGGCTCGACACTTCGAGTACCCGGAGATCTGTTTCCGGACCCTTCAGACCTGCTGCCTACAGTCCCATCAGTGTTAGCATCTCTCCGGGAACGGGTGGGCTCCCTGGCTCCAGTTCCGACTTCACGTCATGGGTGTCCCATGGTGCACGAACCGTCTTCCCTGAAGGACTGTGAGTTTGTTTTTCTGCGTAAAGATGCCCATCGCGCCCCGTTGCAGAGGGTCTTTCAAGGGCCGTTCCGGGTTTTACGTAAGGGAACGGCTACCTTCACCTTAGACATGTGCGGCAAGAGTGAGCTCGTCTCGGTGTCCCGGCTCAAACCTGCCCATTTGGACCCGGATCAACCAGTCCTGGTCGGTCAAACCCCTAGGAGAGACCGACCTCCGTTAGTTCCGCTCAGTACGGGACCCCCCGTTCCGACAGTTCCTCCAGGACCCCCCGTTCCGGCAGTCCCTCCAGGACCCCCCGTTCCGGTAGTTCCTCCAGAACCTCTCGTTCCGGCTGTTCCGCCAAGTCCGGAACTTCCGGCTCCTGTGGTTCGGGCTGTCCCTCTCCGTACTCGTTATGGTCGCGAAATCCGGCTCCCTGCTAGGTTCCGCACCTCGGGTTCTGGGGGGGGTCATGTAGCGACCATAGAGAATGGTCCAGGTCGTCGAACCCTCGGATTGGCCAGCGAGGTCACGTGGGAACGCGACCATAGGGATTGGTCCAGAGAGCGACATCGCTGATTGGCCAGCGATGTCATGTGCGCGTTTGGCGCCCGATTTAGTCTGTTCGGCGAAGTCTTCAAGGAAGACAGTAAGTTTGTATTGGTTGTCCCTTACCTTGTTGTTTAACTCTGTATTCGAATATTGCGGCTGCAATAAACTCCTCTTACAACCAACAAGTTTCGGACTCGCCATACCTGCATATTACTTACAACCCATGCATTGCTAATCTAGTGTTTAGTTTAGTTTCGTTTTAGTTTATTACCAATTTAGTTTCAGTTTAGTTTTACTTTAGTTTTAGCTGAGTTGAGTTGAGTTAAGTTTATTACTGCCACATGTACTACATGTCTCTTCTTCTCTGGGTGAATTTTTTTCCCCTCATCTCAGTTCTAAATGGCCTACCCTTTATTCTTAAACTGTGGCCCCTGGTTCTGGACTCCCCAACATTGGGAACATGTAACCTGCCTCTAGCGTGTCCAATCCCTTAATAATCCCTTATACGTTTCAATAAAGACGCACAGGTTTGTAGGTTAATTGGCTTGGTATAAATGAAAATTGTCCCTAGTATGTGTGGGATACTGCTAATGTGCGGGGATCGCTGGTCTGCACGGACTCAGTGGGCTGAAGGGCCTGTTTCCGCGCTGCATCTCTAAACTAAACTAAAAGGAACTTTTATTTCCCTTAAAATCTTGTTTTTCTGACTTCAAGCAGAACGCACAGGAAAGCTTCTGAAAGTTTCAAGTGGTAGGTAGCTGGAATGTGTTGGCGGAAGGCAGTTTTTGAGTTTGATTCACTTGATTGACTTCCTTGAATTGGAGGCAAGTTGTGGACTTGGCTGGGAAATTGGCTGAACAGCAGGAGACTAACAGGAGGGATATTGGGCAAGTGTGCAAGTTGGCAGAAGGCTGGGGCTATGTTTCCAGCTTTGCCGATGACACTGCTTGTTAGCATTGTAAATGGATGCAAAGTTAGAATGATATGTTAATAGAGAGAGGGATTAGTTTTAGTTTAGTTTAGAGATACAGTGCAGAAACAGGCCCTTCGGCCCACCGAGTCCGCACCGACCAACGATCACCCCCATACACGAGCACTTTCCTACACACACTAGGGACAAGTTACAGTCTTTACCGAAGCCAATTAACCTACAAACCTGCACGTCTTTGGGAGTGTGGGAGGAAACCGGAGCACCCGAGGAAAACCCACGCAGGTCACGGGGAGAACGAACAAACTCCGTACGGACAGCACCCGTAGTCAGGATTGAACCCGGGTCGCTGGTGATGTAAGGCAGCAACTCTATCATGCCTCCCCAGGAACATTTAAGGCTAAAGGATTTCAATGGGAACAAATGTGAGCTTGTTTTTGTATTGGAAGAGAAAAGGGGCAAACTGTTGAATGGTTTAAAAATAGCCAGAACTGAGGAGGTACAAGCAAGTTTAGTTAGGGTAGGGATCCATGTATGTTGGTGGAGTCATAAAGTACAGCTCGGAAACAGGCTCCGGCCCAATTTGTCCATGCTGATCAAGATGGCCCATCTAAGTGCTCCCTGTTGCCCATGTCTGACCCATATTCCCACCAAAGCCTTCCTATCCGGGTACCGGCTCACGTAGCCGTTAAAGTTCAGAGATTTTTGCAATTTTATCAGACATTATATTCATTAATAATAACAGATAGGTCTGCGCAGATGCAAAACTTTTTCCAGGAATGTAACCTCCCTGGTTTGAATGAGAGTGACAGAAACTTACTGGGCATAGAAATAACTATGAAAGACGTTGAAGAGACCATTAAATCCATGAAAAATGGGAAGACTCCTGGCCCTGACGGCTTAAATAATGAATTTTATAAAAAATTTAGTGATTTGATCTCTCCACGTTTGCAAACTGTATATAGTTACGCCTTTAAACAACAGAGATTACTACAAACTCTGACTGAATCAACAATAACACTTATTCCTAAAAAAGATAAGGATTCTGAAGACCCTGGTTCGTACAGAGCGATAGCTCTTTTAAATACTGATCAGAAGATATTAGCGAAAATCTTAGCTCATAGATTAAGTCTAGTTATAGATAAATTGATACACCCCGATCAATCAGGCTTTATAGCTAAACGATATTCATTTTTCAATTTGAGACGCTTGTTCAATATAATATATTCAAATAGACTATTAAACGAAGATTTAACAATCATTTCGTTAGATGCTGAAAAAGCATTTGATCAAATAGAATGGCCCTATCTTTTCTCAGTGATGGAAAATTTTCAATTAGGTGAAAATTTTTGTTCATGGGTGAAACTTTTATATACATCCCCAACAGCTAGAATATTAACTAATCAAATGCTGTCATCCAAATTTCATTTATTTAGGGGTTGTAGACAAGGATGCCCACTATCTCCGCTTCTATTTGCCCTCGTTATAGAACCACTTGCTGAGAGTATTAGATCAAATTCAGATATTCACGGTTATAACACTAAACATACAACCAATAAAATTTCTTTATATGCGGATGATGTATTAATATACATTACAAATCCAGAAATTAGTATTCTGAATTTATTAAATCTCATAACTCAATTTGGTTCATTTTCAGGTTATAGAATTAACTGGTACAAAAGTGAAATTATGCCAATAATGGAGCAAAATCCGGCCATACTTCAACAATTTCCTTTTAAAATTGCCTATGAAAAGTTTAAATATCTTGGAATTTACGTGACTAGGAAATATACTTCTTTATTTAAATTAAATTTTCCTCCTTTACTTATTAAATTACACAGAAATATCCAATTTTGGAAAACACTTCCTATATCATTAGTTGGTCGTAGTAATGCTATAAAGATGATCTTTCTCCCACAGCTACTATACTTATTTCAAGCAATTCCGATCTATCTTCCAAAAAAGTTTTTTTTTAAAATCGATTCAATTATTACCAATTTAATTGGGGACTACAAGACTCATAGAATAAATAAAAGACATCTATGTAAGTCTAAAACTAATGGAGGAATTGCCTTACCTAACTTCTTATTTTATTATTGGGCGGTTAATATTAAAAATATAACCTGCTGGTTGGATGACACTGATCAACAACCGGATTGGTTAAAGATGGAGAAAGAGGATTGTTTACCATTTGATATTGGTGCGATCCTCTTAGCTCCAATAAATTTAAATAAAAAAACATATGGAGGTAATCCGATTATACACAGTGTTATCCGTACCTGGAAACAATTAAAACTTACTTTAAAACTGAGTAAATTATCTGCTTTCCTCCCTATTGCGAATAACCCTTCTTTTAAACTGTCTGTCTTAGATAGAGGATTTGCTCAATGGAAAAGTTATGGAATTAAAAGGGTGGGAGATCTTTATCATAAGGGAACTTTTCTTTCTTTTCAGGATTTACAGCAGAAGTGCGGATTACATGTTAATAATTATTTTAGATATTTACAACTTAGAGATTATGTAAAATTACACATGCAAGAATATAAATTTAGAGGTCCAGAAACTCTTGATGTATGCCTGAATCGACATTATAATTCAAATAAATTAATATCCTTTATTTATAATACTCTCCTAGATACTGACATTCCATCATCAGAATCATATAGACGAGCATGGGAGGACGAATTGAACCAACTCATAATGCAAGATATATGGGATGAACGTTTACAACATATACACCAATGTTCATTAAATACTAGACATTCCTTAATACAATTTAAAATAATACATAGATTACATTATTCGAAGACGAAATTAAATAGGATTTTTCCTAGTATCTGTCCTATTTGTGATAAATGTCATTTCAAGAAGCTAATTTAACTCATATTTTCGTAACTTGCATAAAAATGCAAAATTTCTGGTTGGATATTTTAAAAATAGTTTCTAAAGTCATCGACAAGCAATTGGATATGGATCCAAAATTAATTATATTAGGATTATCAGAACATACTACAAACTTTACAACAAGTCAGGTACATTTTCTTGATTACAGTTTAATAACTGCGAAAAAATTAATACTTAAATTTTGGAAAAAAACAATAACCCCCACAATTAAAATGTGGACTACGGAAATGACAGAGACCCTGCATTTGGAAAAAATAAGATTTGCCTTAAGGGTTGCCAACTGTCCCGTATTAGCCAGGACATCCCGTATTTTGGGTTAAATTGGTTTGTCCCGTTTGGGACTGCCCTTGTCCCGTATTAGGCCCGGGGGGGGGCACTGTAGGCCCAGACGCTGTAGGCCCAGACGCTGTAGGCCCGGACGCTGTAGGCCCGGACGCTGTAGGCCCGGACAGTGTAGGTCCGGACAGTGTAGGTTCGGACAGTGTAGGCCCGGAGGACCAGGCGCCGCCGAAAGGACGTTGCGTGGCAACCCGCCTCCCGGCCCGGGGCGGCCGCCATTGCTGGAGTGGGAGCACGTACGTGGTCGCTGACTGGGTGAGGTCACATGGGGCGCGGGGCGATGACGTCACCTTGTCCCTTATTTGGGAGTGAGTTAGTTGGCAACCCTAGGTGGAGCCCATTATGACTAGGGTGGGGGAGCGGGGTAGAGAGGGCGGGCAGGAATGCAGGGGTTACTTGATATTGGAGAATGCAAGCTGCCCAAGTGAAATATGAGGCGCTGTTCCTCCAATGTGCATGTGGCCTCAATTTAATAGTGGAGTTTAAAAATAGGAATAGTTTAATAGTAATAGTTGAATAGGCCCAGGAGGGAAAGGTATATTGGTGACGCTACCTAGAGATATGGAGCGCAGGATGATTTACTCCAAAACTATATAGACCACTAGTTAGCCCACACAAGGAAACTGTGAGCCACTCTGTCTGCAACCCTAACGAGGGATGTATTGGTCTTGCAGCCAACGCACATCTTCTTTAGTTTAGTTTAGTTTAGTTTAGAGATACAGCGCGGAAACAGGCCCTTCGGCCCACCGGGTCCGCGCCGCCCAGCGATCCCCGCACACTAACACTATCCTATACCCACTAGGGACAATTTTTACATTTACCAAGCCAATTAACCTACATACCTGTACGTCTTTGGAGTGTGGGAGGAAACCGAAGATCTCGGAGAAAACACACGCAGGTCACGGGGAGAACGTACAAACTCCGTACAGACGGCGCCCGTAGTCAGGATCGAACCCTGGTCTCCGGCGCTGCATTCGCTGTAAGGCAGCAACTCTACCGCCGCGCCACCGTGACCGACATGCTGGATGTATCGGAATGAAATATGGTCTCTGCAATTTAAATAGCAAGGCGGGATTACAAAACAAGGACCCTGAATAGGAATCTGAGGGGTAACTTTGATGAGTACATGAAACACGCTGCCAGAGGAGGCGGTTGAGGCAAGGACTATCACAACGTTCAAGGAACATTTAGACAGGTGCATGGATTGGACAGGTTTGGAGGGATATGGGCCAAACGCAGGCAGGTGGGACTAGTGTAGATGGGATATGTTGGTCAGTGAGGGCAAGTTGGGCCGAAGGACCTGTTTGCACGTTCTATGACTCTAAAGGCTGAAGGAAAATCAGATTGAAGTCTGCAAGCTATTACAGTGCGGCACGGTGGCACAGCGGTAGAGTTGCTGCCTTACAGCGAATGTAGCGCCGGAGACACGGGTTCGAACCTGACTACGGGTGCTGTCTGTATGGAGTTTGTACGTTCTCCCCGTGACCTGCATGGGTTTTCTCCGAGATCTTCGGTTTCCTCCCACACTCCAAAGACGTACAGGTTTGTAGGTTAATTGGCTTGGTAAATGTAAAAATTGTCCGGAGTGGGTGTAGGATAGTGTTAATGTGCGGGGATCGCGGGTCGGCGCAGACCCGGTGGGCCGAAAGGGTCTGTTTCCGCGCTGTATCTCTAAACTAAACTAAGCTAATATTAAGAAGAATTGATAGGGTTGGGTAGGCCTTCCCGAGGTGCCACCCGAAGCATCTGCGGACTGCAATACCAGGAGAGAGCCACTGGGGACATCGAACGCGAGGAGCAAGGGCCGGTAGGAGGGTGAACCGGGGTAACGCCTCCAGTGCCTTCAAGGTCAGCTGCAGGAGGGCACGCCGGGACACAAAGATGGCCGGGTGCGGAGAGGAGAGGAGAGGAGAGGAGGTGAGGAGAGGGACGTCGGTTCACATGCCGATCCGGTCGAAGGTGATGGAGGAAGGCCCTGCAGGAGCCTGGGGCTCACCTGGATCTGGAGGCCTGGATCAGTAGGCCGAGCGCGCGGGCTGACCAGACTTTGGAAATGGCGCCAAAACATGGTGGCGCCTGTTGTTCTTCGTGGTCCGGTACTTGTTGTACCTTTGTGGTGACTCTGGAAGGACCACGAGTACACGTGTATAAAAGGTTACATTGCTGGAGCTCAACTCCAGGCTGTTTATTCCGTGGCCACCTGCATCCAGAGTGACCGCCTAATCACCCCAATCACTTATATACACAGGCATACAAAGTAGTCCTTGGATACACAAAGTAGTCCCAGCAATATCACAACATCCCCCTTGTCTTATATATTACAACATCCCCCTTGTCTTATATAAAATTGTTTTCTTTACCATTCGAGGGCTAAAATATATTTAACAAACAAAACCAAAACACCATTGCTTTTTGCAAACAAAACCAATAACACAACTAAACACAATTAAACACAATTGCTTTTTTTCGCCATCATGGTGGTCACTCCTCTGCGGAATTTCACTCATCTCCGGGTGGTCACTCATCTCCATGTGGTCACTCATCTCCGGGCGGTCACTCACTCCGTGTGGTCACTCATCTCCGGGTGGTCACTCACTCCGTGTGGTCACTCCACAGATATATACATTTATACAAAAGCATCAAATATAATACATTAAGCTTTCATTACACAGATCACTACACAGGTCATTAAACACAAAATATTCATTTTGTTCCATATCTTCCCCTCAAGAAGACGTGCTGTGTAGATCAAACGTAATGTAGGCTCCAGATGCTCCACCACCATGATTTGCACGCCACTGCTGGGCTCCCACTGCTGGGCTCCCACTGCTGGGCTCCCACTGCTGGATTGGCACTGCTGGATTGGCACTGCTGGGCTCCCACTGCTGGTTTGGCACTGCTGGGCTCTCACTGCTGGGCTGGCACTGCTGGGCTCCCACTGCCGGGCTGGCATTGCTGGGCTCCCACTGCTGGGCTGGCACTGCTGGGCTCCCACTGCTGGAATCGCGGTGCGCACTGGCCCCGCCCACAGGTGCTCCCCGGCAGCTGCCGTTCAACTTTTCGAACGCGCTGCCGCTGGCCCCGCCCACAGGTGCTCCAGGCCCCGCCCACAGGTGCTCCCGGCAGCTGCCGCTCAAATTCGAACGCGCTGCCGCTGCCTCGGGCCCAGGGCCTCCCGACTCTATGGTCGACGCGCCTGGGTAAGTACGTAGTGCCTCGGCCTTACCGGCCACCGCACCTCCGCGGGTGGTCGGTCCCTCCGGTCGCCGACCCCCTCCGGTCATCGCACACCTCCGTAGGTGTCGGTCTCCTCCGGGGCTCTCCCGGTTGCCGCACACCTCCGTGGGTGTCGGTCTCCTCCGGGGCTCTCCCGGTCACCGCACACCTCCGTGGGTGTCGGGTCTCCCGGTCGCCGCACACCTCCGTGGGTGTCAGCCTCCCCCGGGGCTCTCCCGGTCGCCGCACACCTCCGTGGGTGTCGGTCTCCTCCGGGGCTCTCCCAGTCGCCGCACACCTCCATGGGTGTCGGTCTTCCCCGGTCACCGCACATCTCCGTGTGTGTGTCGGGTCTCCCGGTCTCCTACAGTTGCCGCACACCTCCGTGGGTGTCGGTCTTCCCCGGTCACCGCACATCTCCGTGTGTGTCGGATCTCCCGGTCTTCCCCTGTTGCCGCACACCTCCGTGGGTGTCGGTCTTCCCCGGTCACCGCACATCTCCGTGTGTGTCGGGTCTCCCGGTCTCTCCCCCGCGAAGCAGTCGCAGGCTTCTAATCTCGGGCCTACACAGGTGCTGGGGCGCGACGTGGGCCTACACGCACCGCCCCCAACAACTTGCAGCGTCACGTCGGCAACTCGGCGCCGACTACTGAGCAGGTAACTATACCAACTCACACTGACCCTGTCGGGATGCACTCCAAACGTCCCGTACCGAGCTGGAAACTTTTCTTTTGTTTTGTTTCCCTTCAGGGCTTTTTTTTTCTTCTTTTTTTTCTTCTTTTTAACCTTTTCTGCTCGGGCATGCTTCATTCCCTCCCTAGGCGAAACACCAAACCGCTGCCACCATGTTGTTCTTCGTGGTCCGGTACCTGTTGTACCTTTGTTGTGACTCTGGACGGACCACGAGTGCACATGTATAAAAGGTTACATTGCTGGAGCTCAACTCCAGGCTGTTTATTCCGTGGCCACCTGCATCCAGAGTGACCGCCTAATCACCCCAATCACTTATATACACAGGCATACAAAGTAGTCCTTGGATACACAAAGTAGTCCCAGCAATATCACAACATCCCCCTTGTCTTATATATTACAACAGCGCCCACATGTGTAAATAAGCAAAAATAATTTCACTGTACAGTTGCGCATAGAGTCACAGAGTCATAGAGTGATACACTGTGGAAACAGGCCCTTCGGCTCAAGTTGCCCACACCGGCCAACATGTCACATCTACACTAGTCCCACCTGCCTGCATTTGGCCCATATCCCTACAAACATGTCCTTGAGGAAGGATGAGGAAGAATATTCTTGCTATTGAGGGAGTGCAGCGTAGGTTTACTAGGTTAATTCCCGGTATGGCGGGACTGTCGTATGTTGAAAGATTGGAGCGACTAGGCTTGTATACGCTGGAATTTAGAAGGATGAGAGGGGATCTTATCGAAACATATAAGATTATTAAGGGGTTGGACACGTTAGAGGCAGGAAACATGTTCCCAATGTTGGGGGAGTCCAGAACCAGGGGCCACAGTTTAAGAATAAGGGGTAGGCCATTTAGAACAGAGATGAGGAAAATCTTTTTCAGTCAGAGAGTTGTAAATCTGTGGAATTCTCTGCCTCAGAAGGCAGTGGAGGCCAATTCTCTGAATGCATTCATGAGAGAGCTGGATAGAGCTCTTAAGGATAGCGGAGTCAGGGGTTATGGGGAGAAGGCAGGAACGGGGTACTGATTGAGAATGATCAGCCATGATCACATGGTGCTGGCTCAAAGGGCCGAATGGCCTCCTCCTGCACCTATTGTCTATTGTCTATTGTCTATTGTCTATTGTCTATTGTCTATTGTCTATTGTCTATTGTCTATTCATGTACCTGTCTAACTGCTTCTTAAACGATGGGATAGTCCCAGCCTCAACTACCTCCTCTGGCAGCTCGTTCCAGCTACCCCTTCTGATTCCTATTGAATCTTCTCCCCTCCACCTTGAACCTATGTCCTCTGACACGTGAGAAATAAAGCACCATTGAAAGATAAATGATGCTGCAAGATGGTAGTCCAGATATGGGAGTGTTTAACTAGATCCCTTTAATGCCCTTTGATGGGGGCCTTTTAAAAAAATAAAGTGGATGGTTTATAAATTAGAGGCAAATGCTTCGGCTGTGATAGGAATCTAAAACCCTCCTCTGCAAATGGCAATTCTAGCTTAATTGTTCATTTTAAATCAGAAGGTTGATTGATGTTCGAGGAGGCATGATCAACCATGATCCCATTAAATGGCAGAATAGGCTAACTAGAATTCCCCTGCTGTTAAGAGCTCTTTGATGAAGAAATAAGGAGAATCGTGCAAATGAGCTTTCAAAATGTTTCCATTAAGTTGCAAAACTAAAGCCCAGTGAAATAAAGGGACTGTGGCAGAGAGATAACTGAATTGGCCAAAGGATGAAAGATAGTTTTAATAGACAATAGACAATAGGTGCAGGAGGAGGCCATTCGGCCCTTCGAGCCAGCACCGCCATTCAATGTGATCATGGCTGAACATTCTCAATCAGTACCCCGTTCCTGCCTTCTCCCCATACCCCCTGACTCCGCTATCCTTAAGAGCTCTATCTAGCTCTCTCTTGAATGCATTCAGAGAATTGGCCTCCAATGCCTTCTGAGGCAGAGAATTCCACAGATTCACAACTCTCTGACTGAA
Source organism: Rhinoraja longicauda (assembly GCF_053455715.1). NCBI lineage: Eukaryota > Metazoa > Chordata > Chondrichthyes > Rajiformes > Arhynchobatidae > Rhinoraja > Rhinoraja longicauda. The sequence goes on from NC_135957.1 coordinate 80,173,334, forward strand.
AATGTTTTTCCTCATCTCCGTTCTAAATGGCCTACCCCTTATTCTTAAACGGTGGCCCCTGGTTCTGGACTCCCCCCAACATTGGGAACATGTTTCCTGCTTCTAACGCGTCCAACCCCTTAATAATCTTATACGTTTCGATAAGATCTCCTCTCATCCTTCTAAATTCCAGTGTATACAGTGTTTTGATGGATAGGTGCACATCACTATTCATGACTGAGATCGTCTCACACCATCATGATCATTGGTAGGTGATGTGTTTCTGGTCGGGACGCTTCTTCGGACAGATTGCAGAAGGGGGGTGAGGGGGGGTGGGGGCAGTGAAAGCTGGAAGGGAGATGGTCTTCTGACCACAGTCAGTCTGACGAAGGGTCCCGACCCGAGACGACATCAATTATCCATGATGTCCAGAGATGCTGCTTGACCCTCTGAGTTCCTCCAGCACGTTGGGTATTTTGTTGTTAACCATGGCGAAATGCTTTGAGAGGCTGGTTATGGAACGCATTAAATAAAGTCTACTAAAGCAGCCTTGGCCCACTGCTGTTCTGCAGTTCGTCTACCGCAACAACAGGTCCAGAGACGATGCCATCTCCCGGGCCCTACGCTCATCCCTGGAACACCTGGATAAGAGAGACACCTACGCCAGACTCCCATTCACGGACGGCATCTCTGCCTTTAATACCATGGCACCGTCCAAGCGCATCACCAAACTCGCTAGTTTGTGGGGAGTGGATGCAAAAGTTGGATAACATTGAAACTAGTGTGAACGGGTGATTGATGATCGATGGCATGGACTCGGCAGGCCAAAGGGCCTATTTCCATGCTGTATCTCTAAACTATGGTGTGGGCAATGAAAAACTGCAGATGCTGGTTTAAATCGAAGGTAGACGAAAAATGCTGGAGTAACTCAGCAGGTCAGGCAGACCTCTGTAGCGAAGGAATAGGTGACTTTTCGGGTCGAGACCCTTCTTCAGACCAAAGATACCAGAGGAGCGGTACGGCACGGTAGCGCAGCGGTAGAGTTGCTGCTTTACAGCGAATGCAGCGCCGGAGACTCAGGTTCGATTCTGACTACGGGTGCTGCACTGCAAGGAGTTTGTACGTTCTCCCTGTGACCTGCGTGGGTTTTCTCCGAGATCTTCGGTTTCCTCCCACACTCCAAAGACGTACAGGTATGTAGGTTAATTGGCTGGGTAAATGTAAAAATTGTCCCTAGTGGGTGTAGGATAGTGTTAATGTGCGGGGATCACTGGGCGGCACGGACTTGGTGGGCCGAGGGGGCCTGTTTCCGGCTGTATATATATGATATGATATGATATGATAACCACTCCGTTGAAAATCACGGATACTGAAGTGTGGTACGCAAAGGAACGTAACGTCCACCATTTTAGTAGGCAAAACCCGCCGTTGGCAATGCCTCTCGCAGTGCAATCAGTGTTTTGGGGGAACAGTATGTGTGATGATACCATAAAATTGCAGAATATATCTCATCTATCAATTCACAGATTTTTGTTATATTTCTTTAAAAGGTCAAGAGGTCTATCTTGCTCTGCTCTATTATCTTTGCTTCAGACTGATAGAAACATAGAAAATAGGTGCAGGAGGAGGCCATTCAGCCCTTCGAGCCTGCACCGCCATTCAATATGATCATGGCTGATCATCCAACTCAGTAACCCGTACCTGCCTTCTCTCCATACCCCCTGATCCCTTTAGCCACAAGGGCCACATCTAACTCCCTCTTAAATATAGCCAATGAACTGGCCTCAACTATCTTCTGTGGCAGAGAATTCCACAGATTCACCACTCTCTGTGTGAAAAAAAACGTTCTCATCTCGGTCCTAAAAGACTTCCCCCTTATCCTTAAACTGTGACCCCTTGTTCTGGACTTCCCCATCATCGGGAACAATCTTCCTGCATCTAGCCTGTCCAACCCCTTAAGAATTTTGTAAGTTTCTATAAGATCCCCCCTCAATCTTCTAAATTCCAGCGAGTACAAGCCGAGTCTATCCAGTCTTTCTTCATATGAAAGTCCTGCCATTCTAGGAATCAATCTGGTGAACCTTCTCTGTACTCCCTCTATGGCAAGAATGTCTTTCCTCAGATTAGGAGACCAAAACTGTACGCAATACTCCAGGTGTGGTCTCACCAATGCCCTGTACAACTGCAGCAGAACCTCCCTGCTCCTATACTCAAATCCCCTCGCTATGAATGCCAACATACCATTCGCTTTCTTCACTGCCTGCTGCACCTGCATGCCTACTTTCAATGACTGGTGTACCACGACACCCAGGTCTCGTTGCATCACCCCTTCTCCTAATCGGCCACCATTCAGGTAATAGTCTGCTTTCAGGGGAGGGGGCGGGACAATGGTCTCTAAACTATGCAATCTAATAGTCTAAGTGAATCACAATGTAGCTCTAAAGTCTCACTGGCAGGGTGGTCTGGGATATGCATTTACGCCAGTTCAACGGTCAATGTTTAATGGTCAATGGTTTCTTTATTGTCATGTGTAGCAGGTTCAGTGAAATACATTTTTTGTATAGAGGTTTGCCAGACTATCCCCATACATGAGCACAATCCCCCCGTCAGTACAGAATGCACAGAGCGACCTATTGAGTCCATATGCAAGAGATGCCATGTTGATGCTATTTTACAGTCCCAGAAGCAGTTGGCCACAAAGGCCCATTGCAATCGTCTCCTCCTCCATTCCGGTCGTCCCGTGAACCGTTCAGTTAGAGATGATAAGAAATTAGATGTTCATTGATACCACAGTAAAAAATATGCGGACTGAAGACAACATAGAACATAGAAAGGTACAGGACCCAACAGGCTCTTCGGCCCACAATGTCTGTGCAAAACTCATTTGCAACAAGATACAAACGGGCGGTCACGGTGGCGCAGCAGTAGAGTTGCTGCGAATGCAGCGCTCGACACCCGGGTTCGATCCCGACTACGGGTGCCGTCTGTACGGAGTTTGTACGTTCTCCCCGTGACCAGCGTGGGTTTCCTCCACAATCTTCGGTTTCCTCCCACACTCCAACGATGTACAGGTTTGTAGGTTAATTGGCTTGGTAAATGTAAACATTGTCCCGAGTGGGTGTAGGATAGTGTTAATGTGCGGGGATCGCTGGTCGGCGCGGACCCGGTGGGCCGAGGGGCCTGTTTCCGCGCTGTATCTCTAAAACTAAGACTAAAAATACCTTGAGTGCAAATATGACTGGAACCAAGATGGGTATTGTGTTTTAAACTCGGATAATGCCATACAATATATCACAATCTCCTGTGATGAAACCAATGGTTTGTTGCACAGTTGTTGCAATGTCGAACAAACTGCAACTGCATCTGGAAACAATATTCCAAATTACTCATCTATAATTTTTTCTTCTTTTTAATATCAACTTCTTTATTACCCAGACCCATCACCCCATATCACTGGAATGGGAAACTAGAATTGAATTCTGCATCTCATTGACACCATAATGGCACTTTTGCTTTTCGGAACGATGTTTTATAGATTAATTTGCATTGCAGAGGTTCAGAATGCATTGAGTTCCAGTGTGTGAGGCTCAGAACCACAGACTAGGAATACAGAGCTGAGATTCAACAATTTCCCTTTTAGCCAGAAGCAAATAGCTGCAAATTACATCTAATGTGCTTCACCATGTCCAGATTGAATGACTTTACGGAGGACAATTTAAAACATTCTTGCTATTGAGGGCGTGCAGCGTAGGTTAACTAGTATTAATTCCCGGAATGGCGGGACTGTCGTATGTTGAAAGACTGGAGCGACTAGGCTTGTGTACACTGGAATTTAGAAGGATGAGAGGAGAGATCTTATCGAAACGTATAAGATTATTAAGGGGTTGGACACGTTAGAGGCAGGAAACATGTTCCCAATGTTGGGGGAGTCCAGAACCAGGGGCCACAATTTAAGAATAAGGGGTAGGCCATTTAGAACTGAGATGAGGAAAAATCTTTTTCAGTCAGAGAGTTGTGAATCGGTGGAATTCTCCGCCTCAGAAGGCAGTGGAGGCCAATTCTCTGAATGCATTCAAGAGAGAGCTAGATAGTGCTCTTAAGGATAGCGGAGTCAGGGGGTATGGGGAGAAGGCAGGAACGGGGTACTGATTGAGAATGATCAGCCATGATCACATTGAATGGCGGTGCTGGCTCGAAGGGCTGAATGGCCTCCTCCTGCACCTATTGTCTATTGTCTATTGTCTATTGACACAGATAGCCATTTAGTTCATGTCCATAAGTGATAGGAGCAGAATTAGGCCATTCAGCCCATCAAGCCTACTACGCCATTCAATCATGGCTGAGCTTCCTCTCCCTCCTAACCCTATTCTCCTGCCTTCTCCCCATAATCCCTGACACCCATACTAATCAATAATCTATTTATCCCTCTGCCTTAAAAATATCCACTGACTTGGCCTCCACAGCCTTCTATGGCAATGAATTCCACAGATTCACCACCCTCTGACTAAAGAAATTCCTCCTCATCTCCTTCCTAAAGGAACATCCTTTTATTCTGAGGCTGTGACCTCTGTTCCTAGACTCTCCCACTAGTGCAAACATCCTCTCCACATCCACTCTATCCATGCCTTTCACTATTCGATTAGATTAGAGTAGAGATACAGTGTGGAAAGAGACCCTTCAGCCACCGAGTCCGTGTCGAGCGGCGATCACCCCATACACTAGCACTATCCTACACACACTAGGGCCCATTTACAATTTTTTTACTGGAGCCATTTAACCTACAAACCTGTATGTCTTTGGAGTGTGGGAGGAAACCGGAGCACCCAGAGGAAAAACAGGGAGGATGTACACACAGCACCCACAGTCAGAACATACATGCATGCACCCACACAAGGGCACACACACCTCAGGTACAAACACACACACACACATTCAAAGAAACATTAACACACACCTCAAGTCATAGAGTGAATCAGTGTGAAAACAGGCCCAACTTGCCCACACCAGCCAACATGTCCGCCCCATCTACACTAGTCCACCTGCCAGCATTTGGTCCATATCGCTGCAAACCTGTCCTCAAATGCAAATACAAAAATACGTTCAAATGAACAGAGGCTGGACATTTAATCCCGTGAATCTGTTTTGCCGCTACGTGAGAATATGGGCAATCTACAACTTAACTTTACATGCTCAACTTTAGTTTAGTTTCGTTTAGGTTTGTTTAGTTTCAGTTCATTATCACGTGTGCCAAGGGTGGCATGGTGGCGCAGAGGTAGTGTTGCTGGCTCACAGCGCCAGAGTCCCGGGTTCCATCTTGACTATTTTTTTTTATTTTAATTATTATTATTTTTTTTAATTTTTAATTTTTTAAAATTTTATTTTAAAATTTTATTATTATTATTATTATTTTTTTTCTTCCCGCCGCCCCGCTACTATGGGTGCTGTCTGTATGGAATTTTATGTTCTCCCCATGACCAGGTGGATTTACCCCAGGTGCTCCGGTTTCCTCCCACACTCCAAAGATGTACAGGTACGTAGGTTAATTGACTTCAGTAAAAAAAAGTAAATTGTCCCTAGTGTGCGTAGGATAGTGATAATATACGCTTGTCGGCGCGGATTCGTTCTTTTTCCACGGTATATCTGTAAAGTCTAAGGTACCGAGATACAGTGAAAAGTGTTTTTGTTGTTGTGTTAACCAGTCAGCGGAAAGACTATACCTGATTACAATTGAGCCATCGCAGTGTACAAATGCAGGATAAGGAGAAAAACATTTGGTGCAAGATTGAGTCCTGTCAAGTTCAATTAAGTTCAAAGGTCTCCAGTGAGGTAGATGGTAGGTCAGGACCATTCTCTACTTAATGATAGGATCATAAGTCCATAAATTCTGGGAGCAGAGTAAGGCCATTTGGCCCATCGATGATGTCCCACCAGAGCAGTCTGAAGAAGGGTCTCGACCCGAAAACGTCACCCGTTCCTTCTCTCCAGAGATGCTGCTTGTCCCGCTGAGTTACCCCAGCATTTTGTGTCTATCTTCGGTTCGGTTGCCTGATAAAAGCTGGGAAGAACTTGTCCCTGATACGATTGGGTGTCGAAAATCCGTCAAGCTCAGAACTAAGATTAATAATTGGTCTTAATATATCAGCTGATGTTTCTAGCAGGTGTCAGAACCACCAAATCAACCAGCAACTCCAGCAATCAATCTCATTAACCTCCACCGTTTTCTACCCATTACATTCTTAAGTGGGGAGATGGGGCCTAAGCACAATATTCCAACTCCAGACACATCGAGGCCCAATCTAAATTGCACCAATAAGTCTTTCATCTTGTACCCAAATCAATAATGTGCAATAATGGTTAACATGTTATTTGCCTTCCTAATTGATATCTGCAGTTGTATATTAGCAGTCAATGATTCCTGTGCCAGAAACTTCCTTGGCCCCTCTGAACATCAATACTTTTCAGCCACACTCACCTCTTAGCCAGCCAAACTTCGCTCAGTCCAACACGAAACATCCTACAACGTAAAAATATTTATTTTCCGGAATAATCTTTTTCTTTTTAACCCTTCGCCAGACACGGTCATCAGATGACTGGGGAACAACAAACATGGTCTCACTTATACCTCACGCTGCCTCGGCAAGGCCAGCAGCATCATCAAGGACTAGTCGCACCCTGGCCACTCCCTCTTCTCCCCTCTCCCGTCGGGCAAGAGGTACAGAAGTGTGAAACCGCACACCTCCAGATTCAGGGACGGTTTCTTCCCAGCTGTTATCAGGCAACTGAATCATCCTACCACAACCAGAGAGCAGTGCTGAACTACTATCTACCTCCTTGGTGACCCTCGGACTATCTTTGATCAGACTTTACCGGCTTTACCTTGCACTCAACGCTATTCCCTTATCATGTATTTGTACAGTGTAAATGGCTCGATTGTAATCATGTATTGTCTTTCTGCTGGCTGGTCAGCACGCAACAAAAGCTTTTCACTGTACCTCGGTACACATGACAATAAACTGGACTGAACGGAACAGCTAAACTTAATTCACTTTGCAAATTTGGCATCGGTATGTGTCATAGGGTTTTTAAACTAACTCTACTGAAATGTGCAGGGATAACTGGGTGGCGTGTTTCCACGCTGTATCTTGAAAATAAATGAAACTAAACTATTTGAAAGTCTCTTGTACAGGTGGGGGGTGGGTGGGGGGCAGTTCAATAAGTCAGACATCATTGGCTTCATGCAAAAAAAAAAGGAACTGCAGATGCTGGATTACACAAAGTGCTGGAGTACTTCAACAAGTCCAAATGGCATCTGTGGAGAACATGGATAGGTGACGTTTTGGGTCGGGACCCTTCTTCAGTCAGAAGAGTTGTCCCGACCCGAAACGTCACCCATCCGCATTCTCCAGAGACGCTGCCTGACCCGCTGAGATAATGATACCATCCAATGGCTTTGACGTCCACCATCATGAAGTGCTTCGAAAGTCTGGTCATGCCATGCTTTGATCCCAGTCTCCCAGACAATGGTTCAATGGTGATTTATGTGTCACATATGCAACTGCACAGTGAAATTCTTTTTGCATATAGAATACATAGGGAGTGGCTGACATTTAGGATGCTGACATTTTTGCCGTCATTATTCAAAGTCCAAAGTCCGATCGGCCCGCGCGCTCGATGTACTGGAGCAGTTCCCATGAACCGACGTCCCTCCCATCTCCTCGCCTGGCCATCTTTGTCATAAGGTCATTAGGTCATAGTGTAGTATAAAGTGATAGTAGTGGAATTAGGCCATTCGGCCCATCAAGTCTACTCCGCCATTCAATCATGGCTGATCTATCTCTCCCGCTTAACCCTGTTACGTTGCCTTCTCCCCACAACCCCTGACACGTACTAATCAAGAATCTATCTACCACTGCCTTAAAAATATCTACTAACATGGCCTCCACAGGCTTCTGTGGCAAAGAATTCCACAGATCCACCACCCTCTGACTATAGAAATTTCTCCTCATCTCCTTCCTAAAAGAACATCCTTTAATTCTGAGGCTGTGACCTCTAGCCGAAGATCTCAGGGAAAACCCACGCAGGTCACGGGGAGAACGTACAAACTCCGTACGGACAGCGCCCGTGGTTGGGATCGAACCCGGGTCTCTGGCGCTGAAAGTGCTGTAAGGCGGCAACTCTACTGCTGCGCCACTCTGCGTCACAGAGTCATAGAGTCATACAACATCCAAATAGCCCCCTTCGGCAGGTAGTATTACACCGTTTAAGAAAGATTTAGACAGATACATAGATAGGATAAGTTTACCAGTTTAGATTCTCAAAGAGGTAGATAGATTCTTGATTAGTACGGGTGTCAGAGGTGATGGGGAGAGGGCAGGAGAATTGGGTTAGGAGGGAGAGATAAATCAGCCATGATTGAATGCCGGCGTAGACTTGATGGGCCGAATGGCCTACTTCTACTCCTAATGACCTTACGACCTTATGACATGGGCCAAATACGAAGGGCGGCACAGTAGCGGGTAGAGGTGCTGCTTTACAGCGCCAGAGACCATGTTGGTGGGTGTGGGCAGGTTAGGCAGATGGGCCTGCTTCCATGCTGAATGATTCTACAACTGACGATAGTCCGAGGCTGGATGCCCCCCTATGCCAATTAGCATTGTTGGCATTGACAGAATTAGAAACATAGAAACATAGAAAATAGGCGCAGGAGGAGGCCATTCGGCCCCTTCGAGCCAGCACCGCCATTCATTGTGATCGTGGCTGATCGTCCACAAGCAGTAACCCTTGCGAAATCTGCAGACAACCAACAAATTCTTCCTCATTCTAATAAGGCTGGCACCTGGTGGGTGGCAGGCTGCTGGTGTTTAGACCTTGGCCTATTCCTCCTCTAAACTTTCTGATCCTTGCTTTGAAGGTTCTCAGGAGGCAAAGAGCTCCAGTAGGCGTCACCTCCCCCGTAGGTGATGAGAGGAGGTGCAAACAGATGGAGCTCAAGGATTATGGAGCAACATCAGTGAGAGCTTCAGGATATGCACAAAGTGCTAATGGCAACAATTATATAGATAAGGTGTGAAAGTATGTTCCCTGCTGAAGAAATGGTGTGGGGAAAAACGCACAAATCGCTTAGTTTAGAGATACAGCGCAGAAACAGGACCTTCTGCCCGCCGTGTCCGCGCCGACCAGCGATCCCCGTACACTCACGCTACCCACGGTGGTGCAGCGGTAGAGTTGCTGCCTTACAGCGAATGCAGCGCCGGAGACTCAGGTTCGATCCTGACTACGGGCACCGTCTGTACGGAGTTTGTACGTTCTCCCCGTGACCTGCGTGGGTTTACTCCGAGATCTTCGGTTTCCTCCCGCACTCCAAAGACGTACAGGTATGTAGGTTAATTGGCTTGGTAAATGTAAAAATTGTCCAGAGTGGGTCTAGGTTAATTGGCTGGACAAATGTAAAACATTGTCCTTAGGGTGTGTAGGATAGTGTTAATGCACGGGGATCGCTGGGCGGTGCGGACCCGGTGGGCCGAAGGGCCTGTTTCTGCGCTGTATCTCTAAAATCAAAAATGTAAAAAAATCTACACACACACTAGGGACAATTTTACATTTACAGCGATCAGCCAAAACATTATGACCACCTGCCTAATATGCTGTTGGTCCTCCGTGTGCCGCCAAAACAGTGCCGACCACCGAGGCCTGGACTCTATAAGACCCCTGAAGGTGTCCTGTGGTATCTGGCACCAAAACATCAGCAGAAGATCCTTCGAGTCGTGCAATTTGCGATGTGGAGCCGCCATGGATCGGACATGTCGATCCAGCACATCCCACAGATGCTCAATCGGATTGAAATCTGGAGAATTTGGAGGCCATGACAACACCGTGAACACTTCATCATGTTCCTCAAACCATTCCCCAACAATGTGTGCAGTGTGGCAGGGCACATTATCCTGCTGAAAGAGGCCACTGCCATCAGGGAACACCATTGCCATGAAGGGGTGTACCTGGTCTGCAACGATGTTTAGGTAGGTGACACGGGTCAAATTGACGCCCACATGAATGGCCGGGCCCAGGGTTTCCCAGCAGAACATTGCCCAGAGCATCACACTCCCTCCACCGGCTTGTCGTCTTCCCACAGTCGGTTCGGACCAGACAGTCAAGTCAAGTCAAGTCAAGTTTATTTGTCGCATACACATACACGATGTGCAGTGAAATGAAAGTGGCAATGCCTGCGGGTTGTGCACAAAAAAGAATTACAGTTACAGCATATAAATAAAGTTAAGAAAGTTACTATAGTGTAGACAAAATTTAGTCTCTGGAGTTATAAAAGTTGACAGTCCTGATGGCCTGTGGGAAATAAACTCCGTCTCATCCTCTCCGTTTTCACAGCGTGACAGCGGAGGCGTTTGCCTGACCGTAGCATCTGGAACAGACCGTTACTTGGGTGGTAGGGGTGGTAGGGGTCCCTCATAATCTTGCTTGCTCTGGATCTGCACCTCCTGATGTATAGGTCCTGCAGGGGGACGAGTGTAGTTCCCATGGTGCGTTCTACCGAACGCACCACTCTCTGCAGGGCCATCCTGTCCTGGGCAGAGCTGTTCCCAAACCAGACTGTAATGTTGCCGGACAGGATGCTCTCTACAGCCCCAGAGTAGAAGCAATGAAGGATCCTCAGAGACACTCTGAATTTCCTCAGCTGTCTAAGGTGGTAAAGGCGCTGCTTTGCCTTACCCACCAGTGTGGCAATGTGCGTTGCCCATGTCAGATCCTCTGTGATGCGGACTCCCAAGTATTTAAAACTGCTCACCCTATCCACAGTAGACCCATTTATCTCCAGTGGCGTGTACATCCTTGGAT